>NC_136904.1:81704013-82304013 GCF_949606895.1 Notothenia rossii
CCTTATTTTATGTTTCCCTAATGTTATGAATAGGAAATGCAAAGCTGAATCCAACGATTTCTGTTCATCCGGGTTGAATGGATAGAAGGTGGAAATAATAAAAAGGGGTCAAGATGGATTTAATTTAACAGCTTTTTTAATGCGAAAGTCTTCGCAAATGAAAGGTGAAAGTAAAATAAGATCAAATCAAATTGTAAAACTGCTAAAAGCATTCACAGGCCTGTTTGAAATGGCCTTCTATGATTCAGTTTTTTGCTTTGTGTGAATCATTGTCTATTGTATGCTAGACCTCACAGTCTAGCCGAAACGGATATATGAAAAACACGCTCAATAAAATTACACAAAAGAAAGAAAGGTTAAAAAAACAAATCTTTTAATTCAGCTAGCACCAGAACAGTGACCTTGATATTGTGACCAAACACTGCCGCTCTCAGCTAAGACTTATTTAAGTGTTGATGTGTTCTAAGAGTTTGGGGAATAGAGTAGACAGTAATTGAATTGACAAGCATAGTTGAGATATATTAAGAATATTAAAAACAAAGAAAGCATTCAAAATGTAAGTGTTCATTAGCTGTTTTGTCTTTCTCCCCTCTTTACTGACTTCTTCACCTGCTTATGTCACCTTAAAAACAAACAGAGAATAAGAAGCAAGTGTTAAAATGTTTTTTTTAAACGATCACGCCATAATTGCCAGTTGATTATTATTATTATTATTATCCAAGTATACAATTATCTGACAATTCAGGGTGCATGTCTGCATTTGCATGACACATTCACAACCCCTGCATTTCTTCCTGTCGTGTATTGTGCGTAAAGCCGTGCTCTTCTCTATCACTTGTAACAATGAAAGGGCCTTTGTGCCTCTACTCATCAGTATGTCAAAGAAGCAGCCTGAGTGACTGTGACCTCCATCAAATGGGAAAATTGTGAGGATGCATTGGAACTCTATGGTTCCCATGGCCTGAGCGCCTTCTGACAGAGAATCTCTAACACAGCCTGAAAGGACAAATCAATCTTATTTGAGGAGATTAAGTGACCAAGATAATAACCATGTCATTGAGAGAAAGAGAGAGAGAGAAAAAAAGTCTCACTTTTTCAAAAGACTGAAATAAGTGAATTCCTGCAGATGGCTCATTGTTCCTCCTGAATGTCACATGTCTCTAGGTGAGTCTTGTATAACAGTGTTTTCTGACATACCTCAAAAACTATGGCCATTCCAACCACCGGTGTAAGAGTTCATTACAACAGACACATACCACGGGGAGACATTAGTGATATGTGCACTGCAATTTGGATTTTTGCTTGAATCCGAACAGGTGTGTGATAGTGTGTGTGTGTGTGTGTGTGTGTGTGTGTGTGTGTGTGTGTGTGTGTGTGTGTGTGTGTGTGTGTGTGTGTGTGTGTGTGTGTGTGTGTGTGTGTGTGGGTGTGTGTGTGTTTGTGTGTGTGTGTGTGTGTGTGTGTGTGTGTGTGTGTGTGTGTGTGTGTGTGTGTGTGTGTGTGTGTGTGTGTGTGTGTGTACATGTGTTTTCCAAGCACCGGGTGAATGACAATTTGATCAATGAGAGGGCAAGTGTCCTGTCAGCACGTCCTGTTTGGGGGTGGGCGGGGGGGGAGGGGGGGCAGTGACAGTGGCTGTCTCAGGTGATCTCATTATTTGATGGACACAGCAGTGGAAGGGCTGCGTTCACACTAGCCTCTCTCGTGTTGCCCGCTTAATCAGGCCATTACTCATGCAGAGCAGCGGGAGCACTTATAGGAAATATTGATCATATTTTGACAGAGTATTTTCCCCCTCTCCATAATCACCAATGCATTACTGCCACCAACGCTGATTCTGTGCACACAGCACACCTGACAACATCATTAGATGCCTTTGCAGAGGGGTTACACTTATCAGCGTTGCAAAAACAGGCAGTCTGTGCGTTAAGATGTTTTCCTAATGATTTAAACTAATCTGTTTATTTCCAATGTTTATCTAAACAGCCTGTGAGGGGAGGGATAGTACAGCGTGGAGCACAGCTTTTCAAAATCATAGACTTCAAAGCACTAATCGGCTGCGTGAAGATTAATGAATTACTCTTATGAATGCTCCTTCAGTTTTCACTTGTCCAGGTTTATTTTATGTTTGGCTAAAGTCAATCCCCGTGCAGAGCAACACTCTGAATAGATAGCCAAGCCTTTGTGACCCTCTGTGAGTCCGATCATCATCCCATGGGACGTTTGCTAAAGATGCTATGACACGCCTAAAGAGCAAAGCTCCAGCGGGGGCCCTGAGGGCTATTTGGCAGCACAGGCCAAAAGTATCTTCTCAGTCCAAATTAAGCTTTGCCAGGGGTCAAGTGAAATCAATATGTTAATCCATAAATTGTCCAGTGTGATAATTACTAAAAGGAACTGTAATTACAAAAGACATTAATTTACCTCTTAGATTTTGTGCCAAGGGAGAGGTTCACTCAGCCTTGATTCATCTGGAGGGAAACAATTCACGGAGGAAGCGTCCCTTTTTTTAAAGCAGTGGTCGATTCTTTTAGGGAACAGTAGGTGCACACAAGCTCTCAGTCAAAGCACTTTTGGATATGCTAAGGGATTGTTTGAAGGTCTTTGAACCCCTGTGTAGTCAGCTCCAGGGTTCTTACATTGATCAGTCAGTGATGACAAAGGTTTCACAAAATGCACACTTGTTCTCTCCGACAATGTGTCTTAGACATTTGCATAATAATAATCAAAAAAATCTATATGGGCTGTTAAGGGATAAAACCTTGATGTCCTCAGCTAAAGACACATGGAGTGCCATACAAAAGCCATAGTGCTTTAATAGGACGACAACCTGTATACATTTTGATCTTTTTCTTCCCAGCCACTTTGAGGCATGGCACAAACATTGCACAGGCATTCTTTTCTAAACCCCAGGTTGCAGCTGGTCTGCCACTCGCTGTGCACTGCCAAGTGCAAGAAATGGGTCTCTTTTATCAGGATGGAGCAAATCTGGGCTAATGTGTCTGGTAGAGAGTGTCCCAGGGAGCCTCACTCTCCCATTCTTTGGCCATTCTTTCCACTTTTCTCCTCTCCTGCACTTGGGATAATTGCAGTTTAATTGGGTGACAAGAAATGAAAACTGTGTCCACATTATCTAGGATTATCTCTTTTTCCTCCAGCCTGCCATCAATTCAAAGAAGCCCATTTATCAGCACAGGGAAGCTGATGCTTGGTCAGCGGAGGAGAGGCTTTGAGCACCAGTTAGCAAAATGAAGAGAGAAAAGGGCTGGGAGCGATGGGAGGGGGCTGACAGCTATGAAAAATACTCTTTGTATCTTATCGCAGCTGTACATTCATCTTCAAGATGCATATATTTTGCGCACTCTTAATCAATATAAATACAATAATACTATTCTAAAGAATGATTTCTCCCAAAAAAGAAAGTTCTGCCATTGTCAGTTTTCCAACTCAATTTCAACAGCTATAGTTTGCAGCTTTGAAAGCTGAGTTTAATTATCCAGAAACATTTTGCATGTGATAATGAATAGCAATAAGATTCCCACCATTGTGGCTTAGATGTGCTTTATAGCCAGCTTCATTCAAATCCCTCAGCATTCTTAAATTCTGCACGGCAAGGTTATAAACATTGAGTCATACAGGTCCAGCCGTAGCTCACCTTGCTTTTTGTTTGAGCTGTACTCAACCTTAAAAGCCTCTTTCAGGATGCATGAATGCACTTCATTTCTCTCTCTAAGAACTTTGCTCTGATAGCTGAAAAAAGGAAGGCTGTTTAGAGAAGGAAGAAGAGACAATGAGGGAAAAAGGAAAGCTTTCAGATACCATTATGAGCACTGCCCTCTATTATTTTCAGCTGTTTATACTGTACATGTTCTACACAATCATTTCCTTTTGCCTTAATATACTACCCAGTCACTCATGCCCAATTCTAAATGGGTCTTGCATCAGGGTTATGGTAATAGAGTAAATACTAGAGAAAATGAAAGAAAGGCATATGTGGGGGAGGATCAGGGTAAAGAGAGCAGATCAGAAAATGGTTTCATTAAGACTTTACTAGCCTTTGCAGAAGTAGATGAAAGAAAAGAGACCTTGCCAATGCACTACATACGTATACCTATTCAGTCTCAGGTGCAACATTTAAGATGGCCCGATCATTTGATCGAAAGAGCAGGCTTTGTGTAGGACTAAAGCATGAAAATCTGCTTTACAATGACCGAGCTGCAGTGCTTTCTACTCTGAATGCAACAGGGGACCTACTCTACACACAATACGTTTGAAGGTTACAGATGTTTTGTCTGCTCTTAAGAGTGTGTGCATATACATAGGTTGCAAAGGGGGTGGATGAAAGAAAAAAAAGTACATTTTGAAATAAAACATAATAATAATAATACGTAAGGCAGATAATATTGCACATAGGGACTTTGTTAGTTGTTTAAGGTTGCTTTGAATTAGACTTCTGTCGAATAGCTAACACATTGGCGTTTGACCTAATATTTATCACCTTTCAGCGTTGTACGTGAAGTGTCTTCCAGGCTGAAATACCTTTTTATCTGATGTTTGTCTTGCCTGTACGTACTTTACATTATCTTCTGCATATATTTTCTGATTTCACATATTTTATTTCTGCCGTGAGTCTTCCGGGCTCAATTCGCACCGGAAATTCACAAGATCCATGTTTTAGACTAACAATTCATTTAAACTTCAGTTGGCAAACTGTGAGATAACATCAAGTAGACTATGAGATATTAAGAGGTAAAGTTGTTTTTTTCATACAGAATCAGCAAGACATACCTAAGGAAATATGCATTGAAGAAATGGCAGTCTTTTCACACACTGATGTGACCAGAAAGAGTGTGATATCTAATTACCTTCAAAAAAGGCATTTTCGAATATAAAATACATTTTCATAGCTGTTATTATAATATTTATAATAGTTGGTCTATAGCAGCAGCAGAGTGTCACCTGGTTCAGAATCAAGGCTATGCAGGAATATGGCTGTGGAGAATTTCTGCCACATTTATCCAGGCAGTGTTAATCATTTTTACGCAGGGCAGCAGTATAACATTGCTTAAGGAGAATTGCTTTAGCCTGGTCAGTGCAGGGAGCAGTTCGTCTAATCAGAGTGCAAATAAGGTTTGATCACTGTCCAGTGTAATCTGGCCCACAAGCAGCATTTACAGCACTAAATCAGGCGTTGGGGAAGCTGCAGGTGCTGCCTCGCAGACAGGCCTCCCCCTGGGGCCCCTGTGCTGGGGAATAAACAGCAAATAAATGGCAGTGCTGGGAGAGCGATGAGCTGATTAACTCACTGCAGGGCAGTTTCTCATTATCCCCTTAACCCAGACGGAGACCTACCCAATCTTACACCCTGTCTCACTTACAGTAGGGCGCTGTCCTGCGCAGCCCAGCTGACATTGTCTGGGTTCTACTTTCAGGGAGATGGAGTCTGTATAGATCATGTATAAAAAGTGAGAATATGTGTGTGTGTGTGTGAGTGTCAGCGAGCCTGTGTGTGTGTGCTGTGTGGTCCATCTCTGGGGAGACTGCTAATGTGTCAGCTCCATGGCTCATTTCTTTCAATTACAGCGGCTGGACTAGGGGAGCCCACCAGCGGTCCACTGACAGCTCCATATGGGTCCCATCACCGCTTATCACGGGCCACTCGTGGATAATTCATTTACCCTTCATTGAATATGACATATTACCGTCAACAAAAGCAGTTATATATCACACAATTCACACATTGTTAATTAAGAGCAGGTTATGGTGACAGTCATTTTAGATGCAAAATTATTCTATTCAACCAGAGGGATTATTTAGCTGAGCTACAAAATAGAATTTATACATTAACACAAAATGTGATTAATGGAATTTTGAAATAATGACTACTTCCTTATAAAGTAGACTTTTCATTAGTGAAAACTGTATTCAAATAAAGGAAGTCACACTTTGATTGTCTATGGCGCTGCAGAGAGAAATGATTGGGTTTTTTTCTATAGTAAAATGTTGATTTAGCATGTCACCTGAATATAAAGCATCCTCAGACATACTTTGAAAAGAGATGCACTGTTTTCCATTGTGCCTTCCCCCGTGGTTTCAAAGCGAATTAATTAACATGATACAGAAATAGGTAGAATGCAAATGTTGGAGCCCTAACTGTATGCCTGGGTATCCTTTTGTTCCCCTTTATTGTACCAAATTATTTAATTGGGTCTCTCTGATTGTGCGCAGACACAGGAAGGAACACAGGCCATTGTTAGCTTCCATACAAGCCACAATACGGTATCAAATTCAATTCCCATCAAAACGGCAGGCTGCTGTAGAGCCCACAGCGGCCCCGGAGATTAATGAAGATCTGCATCAAGGCAACGCGCTGGTCTGAGATGGGAGATTTCTCCCAAATAAAAGACCCCTTCACCAAGAACAAAGGGGGCCCTGAAAAGCAGCGGGATGTTCTGAAAGGATGAAATAAATCAAAACAAAGACAAGAGTTTCGGGTGAGGAGGGGGAAAGCGCCAAAATAAAGCTTTTTTTCTCTTGTCATTTGATTTAATTAATTCAGTCAACAAGTTGATTCTAAATACAAGCCTGATGTTTCTACAGTTTAAAATACAAAATGAATATTTATTATGTTATATTCATTAACAGAATTATGTTTTGTATGTACAAACACACATAACTAGGAACAAGTCCTTTTTATGTTCGTGCACAATCATCTCTTTAAAATCACATCTCGGTTCTAAGAGACATTGTGTAAGTAAAATGAATTCTGTAGAAAAAAATTGTTACTGCCTTAAAAAAAAAATCCAACAAGTCACGGTTCACCTTGATTGCCGTGTGTTCATCAAAGCGTGAGGACTCGAAAGGAGTGAAAGCAATGACTGACAGGGTCTGAAGTGAATTAATACGCAGCCTTTCTTTGTTTTGTTCTAACAAATAACTGTCATCTGAGGAGAGACACACTTCAACTGTATTCAGAGTGTGTGAATGGATTTCTTCTCTTCACTCGCTTTGTATGAACAGCAACAACTGGATGACTTGTTCTCTGAAAGCAGCGTGTCGACAGGTGGGCTCTTTCAACTCAACTTAGCACAACACTCGTTTGGTTTTTGCCTGATAGATTCCAAACTCCATGTTGGACTTATCAAATAGCTCAAAACATGATAACTGCAAATAGGACATTTTTTCAGGTAATAAATATTCCATTACCATTTTTTTGACACGTCTCTGCAGTACAAGTGCTCAAAGCATTTACAACATTTAGGCAAAAAGTGTTTTTCCAAGAATAAATTCATGCATATCTAATTGGTGTGATCTGGATGTTGGTTATATTCCACGGCTACATTTACACGTTTCAGAGTCTACTATGCACCTACTATTCTAAACAAGACTCAAAGACAGCCACAAAGGAGAGATTTTAAGTTTTGGTCAGTGCCACCTAAACGCTGCAGTCCTCTCCTTCACATTCTGCACATGGCGTGTCCCAGCCAGCCATATTTACTTCATTTCCCCCGATTCATAGATGCTGCTCACTGGACCAGAACATTCCAGCTGCCACCTCAACATCTCATTATTTTTCTGAAATATCAAGCTTGTATCTTCTTGATAAATAATTCGCAGTAGTATAATGTATCAGACTAAAACATATTTTCAGGGGGGCATGGAGGTTAAAGTGCCAATCTCACCTTTTTAATTTTTTTTCGCCCCGAAGACAGAGATTTCCATATATAGAGTGACCATGGTTTGTGTTGAACATGAGCAATCGGGATGAAGCGCACAGCGACACATATTGCTGTCAGAGATTGGAAATGAGGCCTGCTAACCTGTAGGCAGCCTCCCCAGACCAATCAGCTTTACACATTGCCAATGCATTTGCCGCGTCTAAAAAGAATTGTGACTGTGAAGTTTTTATCTGGGTAGTTGACAAACATTACTCTTTAATGCAGTTTTGTAGAAATGCATTCTTATCCCTCTTGGAAGGCATTTATCTACTTGAAACCTGCAAAATGGTTGCCACAGGGAAGGATTTCTTTTAATAGACTACAATAGGCTCAGTATGGGACACATTCTGATTTTTGTGATAGATAGGGGGCCCAGCCATATATTCATGGGAAATTGTTTATCTTCAAGCGGGAGGAGTGAAAGGCTATTCCACAATAGCATTTCAACTTTCATCTGAAACGATTCTTTAGACTCGTATAAATTGTTCTGTAGAATTTCAGACAGATGCTTTTCATAAAAAATATCAATCTGCAAAAGGAGATGTCACAAAACATGAATACAAACCACCGTGACAGAAGAGAAAAAGTATGTGTCCTTGCCTGTGTATGTATACATACAGCAAAAAATACATAAATGTATACCGGTATATATATATATTCAGACACAAATATATATATATATATATATATATATATATATATAAATATATATATAGGGCCTATAGATACATATGTATATATGTATATATACACACATACACACATACATATTTATATACGTGTATATTAAATTCCTGGTATTATGATGAAATGGACGTTTTGCGTAAGAATCTAACAGTTTGAAAACGCAGAAGGAAAAAGCCCTCTGTGGGAGGCAAATGTCCCACGACGTCTGCTATTCAGACGGAGCTACATTGTGCTGCCGTGCTCTCTCTCAGGCCATGTGTGGTTCAGGCTTTTTTTCTTGTGGGGTCCTTGTGATGCTCGGGCAAGGCCTTTCCTTAGCCTGTCTCTGTAACAGAAGCCAGCAACCAAGCGACACAATGTAAGAGCAGGGCCTGAAGACGGGGGGGCCTTGTGCGCTCTTAACGGCACTCTCAGGAAGCGGGGACAATAAATCAATAGACTGTCCCTCTCCAGTAGGGGCCAAATGTAAACAAATTGAAAAGGACGGAGAACAAAACAGATTGGTGACTGAAACAGACATACTCAATAGGGGCACTGCTACAAATGAAATGCCATTGTGGTAGTTTCCTTCCAGCCTTCAGTATGATGTGTGCCATTCACGGCAACATGACATGTAATAGCAAGTGTGACCAAATTCAAATTTGGAGTAAAAAAACAACAACAACAGGTGCAAAGAATCTTACAGAATTCCTCATTGGTAGCTTTTTCTGCATCAGTACATGTGTCAAAATGAACATCTGCAATGCAAAGAGATGTATTCAGTGTTGGAGGTACTTTAATTTGTCAGCGCACTTCTTCTCAGAGACCTTTGCCGATGAGCCACAGCAACATCTTACACCGCATAACACACAGCGCTCAGGGGCACAGGCACAGAACTCTGTACATGCCACAAGTTAAATTAATGAATCTTTAAAAGGTTTAGTTTTTTTTAATGAGAGAATCTCTTGTAGCTTTTTATCAAACCTCTTCATATTTCACTGAGGTGGAATGGTGCACCACATTTGCGAGGCAGAACTAATGCTATATAAATCTCAAGTAATAAGCAGGCCCCGGGGACATCATCTAAATGAAGATTTTACACCAATTTAAACCTGCCTGCAATTTGATTTCTGCCTTAAGTGCATTTGTTTAACAGGTGCTGGAGATTCAAGCATTTCCATCCAAAGTGTCGCTATATCTCCTTTATTAATTTTTGGATTGCAAGTGGGTGGAGGAATATGAAGAGAAAGGGGAGTTGACAAACACTAATCAAAGGTTCAGAGTGGGCTGATTTTACCAAAGAACCAATGTACTTTTGCTTCATTTGCAAACTAATGATTTAAAACCCCCACAATCTGTTTGAGGTCAACTCCTGTGTATTTTGGATACGCTTGGCTATTAGCATCACTGAAAGCTTCAGATGTGTCAAGCCTGCTCCCCCTCCAGTGATAGTCACCTACTTTAATTTCCCTGCAGGCCTCCGAGGGGGATGAATTCAACTAAAATCACAAGCTGTTTTGTTGGCAATCCTTTGTGGCCTATAATGAATCTAATGAATATAAAGAGAGGAGAAGGGAGGGAGGGGGGAAAGGGATGGAGGCGAATACATTTCAACCACGCTGTGTTGCTTTTACTTGACGATTTGTGACCCTCAACAATGGGACAATGGCGAGTGTTTTTGTACCCTTAATTTGCCTTTGTGTTTCAGCTTCATCTCTTTCACCACAAAGCATTGAAAGTCGTCAGTTGAAGAATAACTGCTGACTCCACGGTCTGTCAGACAAAGGGGAGGTTTTAAGATGAATCCCTAACTATCAGCCGGCCAGAGGAGCAGAAAGGGAAAGGGGCTCAAAGACAACAACAGACATGTCAAAGGTAGAATTAGCCGGGGTTCCCAAACCGGCCTGAAGCACTTCCTCTCTAGTCTAACGCGCCACAAACGGCATTTCCACCTCCTTAAAGCTGCTGTACATTTGTATTCGCCCTCAGAGAGGTGTTTGAATTAAAGTGGCTCATCTGATAAGAGCAGAGGCTAGTGAAGGTGGAGGCCCAGTGGAGCTGTGGCGCTGCTGTTTAAAAGCTGGCATGTTTCTGATTTCACAGGCCCCTCAGGTGGCAGGATCGAATTAACAGCCCTGTTGTTCTCAACTCCAACCCACATTCAGGTCAGGACTTAAAGTTGGAGGGACTTTTACAAATGTTTCTTCACAATTGAATCTCTTCAACAAGCGAATACATGCAGAACAAAACCCACAAACAGCAAATCAAACACAGCATAGAATGACCACAGCTCAACTAATGCCTTACCTAACATTTCAGCACAAGAACTTTTTAAGTGCTGTAGTTAACGCGGGGTAGATGATAAAAAAAGTTCTGTGTCACTGGTCCATGCCGGTATGCTCCCCAGTCCCTGTAATGATTTCTATTCATAAACATGCAGTGTGCTATCCTCCACCTGGCAGCTGCCTCTGTGCATATGAGATTACTATTATGCATCTTCCAATCCCAAGGATAAACATCTCTCCACTTTTGAAGTTTGCGAGCATGAGGCATATTTTAGTGCCATACGACTTAAGCATCCCTTCAGGTATCACTTGCAATCTTTTCTCATTCTATATACATTGTTCAACTTTAATGGGTATCTAATTTGTGTTATCAGCTTACAGGGCAGTAAGTAATAATTTGCATGGCTGCCCTAAGCAAATATGCTTCCATAAGCATCCCATAGTATAGACACTAGAATGGATTAACCTCCATATTGGCTATGCCCCGGCGGTCAATGCTTTTTAAAAATAATAAGAACAGATAGTTTAGTTAGTTGGCAATCTAGAAAAAAAATGAATTTATTACAAAACCCTTCTACCTTGAGATTCTATGTTGGATATAATCCCACCCTGATTCAACAGCAGCAGTGAAATTGCATCCAAGGATCTACACAATGTCTTCGATGGTTAAGACCACTTGCTGGAACAAACAAATGAGCTCACACTTGAAGTTTCATTGTTATGACATACAACATGTTCTTTCATAAGTGGCCTCCATTTTGCTATTGTCAATCCAGTTGCCCTCTTAACCTGACTCACAATAAGATTGACTGAATGTTGTACGCCTGACCTTTCTTTGCTATGAATTTCTCTTTGTAAGTATTCATGCATTTCCAAGCGGTTTTGTTCTTGCTTTAGCAGTGATAACAAGCCTGCACACGGTGAAGGTCAGTTTAATTTTAGCGTGTAAGCTGGACACAGAAGAGGCTATCAGTGCCGCTAGATTCACTACTTTACAGTCCGTTATACACGGAAAAGCTAAGAAGAATCCTTTGAATTTCTCAACTCTTTTCATCCTGACAAGGTCTCACTACTCCCTAACATGGATGACAGCTCCTTCTATCTGTAGTGAATTTTGAAATGCTAGTAGTTGCTCTCCAAGATACTGGCGAGAATAAATACCCTCCGTCCACAGCTGCAACTTAATCAACATTTGAATTAGCCTGCACATGTACTGTGTGTTCACAGAGGCACCACGGGGTAAACAGGGATACATCTAGGAGCTTGATATTCTACTGGCTTGCATCAGGCATGTGTGTTACGCTTGTTAGCTTAGTAGACAGCTAATTGCCATGGTGGGTGGTTAGAGTGCTAGGAGCCTGATCTTAGGAATATGTCATATTTGTTAATCGGACATGCAGATGCAAATAATGTGTGACAGACTGTGACCAACACTACCGGAACATAAATGCTGTTAACTTCGGAAATGTTCTTGGCTCAGACATATCCCTGCATAAAGGCTATAAAGACAACCCACTGTTTATCTATTTATTTATTTTGTTTAGCTATTTCTGTTCATGGGCCAATGTGACAAAAGAAGTGCGAGGACAAAAAAATATCCTACTGGAATAGTAGCATGCCAGATTTTGCTTTGTTGTGGGTCTGTGTACTAAAATCCCACGCTAGTTGGGAATTGTTGGCCTGATTACATTATCTGGTACTGAGAATTAATGTAAAGTGAAAACTGAACTGTGCAAACCATAAATGGAAGAACATTCGAAGATGCACAATCTAATTCATATTCCTAGAAGGATTTTTAATTTGCAAAACACATCAGGTATCTGACAGGAAGGCACAGCCTCTTTAAAACTAAGCTATTCAAACTTGCATACATTTTTGAAAAGCTCGTCCATAAAGATTGATTAAAGTTGTAAAGATTTTGCATCAAAAGAGTTTCTGATTAAAGCTCTCGGCCATGGAGATGCTACTGTTTTGCATCAGTCCCGTAATCTCCCTCACTTGGTGAAATTGTTGTTAATGCGGAAATAATATCAATGCAAACTATATTAATAACCATGGTGTGAGAAGCTGGAGCAATGTCACTTAATCAATGAAAACAAATCATGTACACCTCGCTTTGATTATCTGGAGGAGTGTGAATATTAATGTCTCGGTCTAAATCAATGATGGGGTTGCATATATTGCCTCCTATGTTTCCTCATGGTTAAGACATTTCTTTCTTTTATATTTCTGCTGCATCCCTGAGAGCGATCAATGATATACTAAATAGAGATATGATGCCAGCTATTATAGTTATTCAACAACAGTAACAAAACACTAGCGATTGTACCATTGTAAAGTATAAAACATGGGATGTTCAAATTTCAATTAACTTTGGTTTGTATTTGCTGATATTAATTAAGAGGGCTTGCAGAAGGACACAAAGGAGACGGGGTTTATTGTCTCAGATTATTCCCATGAAAGCAGCATCAGTATGTAGCACAACGCTACCTAATTAACTGGCATGGGAGGCAAGACATTACACTTGAAACCTTTTGATTTGTGGGAGGTAATAGCATTGGGCAAGAAACAGATTCTTTATTTCATTATTTGATAAGAGGGCCTTTAATGAAAATATCAGCCCAGGAGCAACACAAGTCAATATCACTACTTTGGTGTGAGAAAAAAAAAACTTGCTTCAAGGAGTAATGTTGCAGGAAATGAATTACCTCATGACTACAGTTCATTAAATAAAATGTGAAACACACCTGGTGGGCTAATGGAGGTCAAATGTAAAAGCAGCAGCATGAAGGTTTGGGGATGTGGCAATTAAAGACAAAGCAACATTTAGCCTCTCTGTGACAGGTTAATGAAATGTCTGCTGCTAAGTGTTGGTGAAATGCGACTCACAGTCACACAGTGAAGCCTCTCCTGTAGTCGGGAGTCAGGGATGTGACAATGTTGTATCAGTGTCACTGAGAGCAATCATAACATTCCTTTCCTCCGAGTCCAAAGGTTGTTTTGAATTCCCTTGGCAGCCGAATGCTTCAGGGGGTCAAATACACCAAATCTCTGAACAATGATGGGCCAACTATCAGTTACATCACTCACCTGGCATCATTGGCCGGCATTACAAATATATTTTTTTTCCAGTTCTGCATACTTGACAGTGAATGCTTTTGAAATGGGAATAATGTAATCTGTGCCGCAGATATCTTCTGCTTTTGTGCATCTATCCAAGAAGTGAATGGTTAGACCTATCAGTTACTCTCTGGAGGTGATGTATGTGCACTCTTTCAAACAAGGCCACAAACAGATGAAGGCTATAATATGCTGCCAAGTTCCTGCTCTCTCAATTTGAAGGGTTATTTTGTTTTATTTTTGAAAAACTATTTTGGTGCCAACAAATCCTTGAGAAAGACTTTAATTGTTGATCAAATTAATAAGAAATAATATTTTCAAGTGCTCAGGGAGAAACCTCAAGTTAAATTGAACATTTAAAATATAGAGAAAGAAAACTTCATTGTGAAATATAAAAACAGATGAGCCACAAAGAGAAAATATAGCTGTACTAACACAAATACAAATGTACATAAACTAAACCAATTTCACAAAAAGTTCTATGTTTACATGACTGATGGGAGTCACAAGACATACTTTTCCAATGCAAGACATATGGCTTTGACATTATCTTCAAGATGTTAAAGTTTGTATTCTTTGACTGTGATCTGCGTCGGATTATCCGCCTGGCTGTCTATCTGTATTACCTTTTCATTTTCACACTGACAGTCTGAAGAATAAAGACACAGGGTTTAAATATATCTTCCTACTGAATGGACATTCTTCACCAGATGTGCAACAGATAGTGTCAGTGTAATCTCCCAAAGCAACAGAATCAACTCTACTATGTTTTTATAAAAATAAAAAAAAGAATAATCCTCAAAGATTACGATTCAAACCATATTTGAGGTTTGACTCTTTTCCAAACTTTTTTTTAATTATTACATTTTCTAGGGGGAAAACAACAAGAAATCATTTTAAGAGTTTAGTATTTTTCTCAGCTAATGGAATTCCAAAGTTTAAAACAGATACGTACTTAGAAGACGACAAAGCCATTTGCACAATTATCGAGGGGCATTTAGTAAACTCTGTCCCACTTTATCAGGCATCTCCAGCATTGTCCATTGGGAGTTAACTTTCAGACTGTTTACTTGTTCAAAGGCCAGGCCTGCATCTGAGGCCACATAGGCAAGATAATGTATCCCAGGCTACAGAAGCAGTCAAATCACTGTGCATTAAGACTAGGCACACAATAGACAACAATGGCTTGCATAAACACTATTTAGAACTATTCAGCAGGCATTGAAGAGATGGGCGTCGACTCACTATTGCTGCAAAGCCGGCGCATTGTGTGGAGGTGAAAAGAAGTCTAATGAACAGGAAGCCTTATTTGAGAGAGCTGACAGTAACCATACAACAGCCGCATTGTGCGCTTGCCACCAACCCTGTGGGTCTCTACATTAGGAGAAATGATGAGAAAGTAACCCGAAAAGACACAGTGGACCCTTGGACCTACGTAAATGCAACCAGACAAAAATGTGGGACACAAGCTGTCCCCACCTTTACCCAAAGCTGCACGTTTACATGCACAGAACATCAACCGCTCTCATGGCCAGGGATAAAAGCCCCCTGGCCAGAGGGAACTTTGAAGTATATTTGGGTTAGTTTACCTCCAAAGACTGCAATTTTGGTGCAGCAGCAGTTAAAATATATGTCATACATTTTAAATTATATCAAACTCTGCAAGGGGAAAGTTGGAAACTCTTTGGTGCACTAGGCCTCCTCCTCCTCCTCCTCCTCCTCCTCCTCCACACATTCACACTCACATTATGCCCCCTGCCTCAAGCTTCATCAATCTTCCACAAAGGGGTGACATCACCAATAAGCATAGCCCTTTATAGCTTTAAGCAATAAGCCGTATTTACTGATGAGATAAGCCCTCTGCTATTGTCTAGCCCTCCACTTTGGTTCTTTCTCTCACTGTTGAAGAATCAAACAGCACTTTTTGAAGGTGACAGAGCATGCCCAGGATTTAAGGCTAAAGCATGCAAAGAGGTTTCCTATTTGGTGGCCTTTCAAAGGACCACATTAGCCAGTTTAGTTCAAAGTAGCAGGGGCAGGTGAAATTACAAAAAGAATCCAGGCTTCTTTGAAACCACTTGTTTGGTGTTGCATTTGAGTGAAATTATCCAGAGCATATTAAATGTACTCACACTCTACAGAGCTTGAAACAAACCACAGCCTGGGGAGGTTACGAAGCACAATCATCCATTACACATGTGACCTGTAATTACTGTTTGTAGCAGTATTAGTGAGCCAGTCCAGTGTGGTCACTAAACTGCTGAGACACCGTGATACAGTGAGGCTTATTAAGACTCACGTGTGCAAGCATGGGAAGAACTATGTGGCAGCTTCTGTTTTTTGAAGATGAAATAGAAGGTATACAGTAAGACGTTTAATAAGTTGCAAATCAATACAACATATTTGGTAGTTTCTACTTTCACAAAGTCTGTTGGAAAAACTAAATCTAACTAGGTTGCTGCGACATACTATAAAATATAGCATCCTTATTTCAAATTGATAACCTATTTTTAACAAGATAAAAAGCCGTTTTCTAAACAGACATGTAGTGTCACTACATGTATCTTGAAAACATGCCATTTGTTGTTTGTTTTTCTTAGCTCCCCACAGAGTCATGTCAGGCCTTGGGAACTTGTCAGATATTCAGTTTGTAGTCACTTTAGAAAGGCTGAGCGCAGAGTCTCCGGGGAATCGCTCCAGTCTCCCCATCTCCCCCACCCCATGTCACCAGCCAGGAACAAAGCCGCCATAGTCAATTCTCCTAATTTCACTGCAGCCTGTCGAAATCCTGTTCTCCTTTTCTCATTCTCTTCAACAAGTACTTTATGCTGGGATCAGTCAGGTCTGAGTCGCCCACAAAAACCTGAGGCTCTTGCTTCATCGTCTTTCAGCACCGAGTTTGACACTCCCCAACTCCCTGCCATTCAGGCGCCTGCACCATGCAATTTGTTTCCATTTGTCAAACAGCAGTATCCATCACAAAAGAAAATGCTGGCACAACAGAAAGTTTGTGAAAAACATTGTTTCCTCAACCCAAAATGGCCTCAACACTACTTATTTATGGGCCCATAACAAAACAACCTTAAACAATTTACACCATTTCTGTTGTTGTGGATACTTGTTACATTATTCTTCCCTCGACTGACAATAAAAACGTCTTTAACAGAATAGGACGCGTATCACATCCTCAAATCAGCACCAACGTATCACTCCTCTCTTAAAGTGTGGATGGGCTAAATGCTACGGTGTGAATGCATCATTTCACTCGCCGATTCCACATTGTGCAGACTCCTTTTTTGTGTTTTATTTCTTTGGGATTACACTTCATTGTAGGGACAGCCAGGTTTCTCACACATTTATTTATTAAAGCCATATCGGCACTATGTTGACGGCATTGCTATTTGGACACCTATTCAGATACGTCGTAAAATGGTGCTATTATTGGGGGACGTCGGAAGGTATCTGGTTAATAATACTTATTGTGCAAACTTTGTTGTCGCCATTCTTGTGTCGGCTGTTATCGAGGGGAGAGCAGAGAGGATATATGCTGACTCTGATGTAGATAGTGCTATGAGTATTCCTATTGTGGCAGCTGCCGTGTGGCGCAGTCCCTGATAGGATTTTGAATGCTGTCAATGCTGTGTCAGGTGCATTAGCACCTCAGAGACCCATGATGCTCCAGCTGCTCTGGGCCTGTGTCTCCCCGGGCCCTGGCTGCCAGCCTGACACCAGACACAAAGTAATCACAGATCACAGCGTTTAATCACTGAAACAAGCACTCCAGAGGACCTCTCTGTCAATATCCCACTCTCTCATTATCTGTTTGGATTGCACATCCACACTGTCAGATAAACAGAGTGGAAAATTAAGATTAAAAATATGGTAATTTCATTTGAGGCAGCAGGCTCCTCTCACTGGCCCATTATGCTATTGATTACCTCTGAATTCAATTTCTCTTTTCAATGTAAACTTTAATCTATTCGTGAGCCAACAATTCAACTCCCAAGGGGCTATTTGAGAGTAAGTAACCATTTAATATGACGCTGGCTGAAGATTCACCGGCTTTAATGAATTGTGTAAATCACTCAGCTTTTAAAGGAACTGATGTCCCGCAGTTCACCACCCAAATCTGGGCCTGGTTAAATACAGCCTTTATAGCAAGCTAAGTGTTTACTGACAGCAATCTCTGAACGCATAATCACCAGCTTTGCTCTTTTCTGTATGAAAGGGAATTAAACAGCTCGTTTCTAATTGCGCTGGTGATGAGAAAATCACAATTTAATTGGGGGTGTAATCATCATATTGCACCAGCTTTCTAAAATAACAGAGTAAATGGCTGTACCATTTTACCATCATAGAAATCAGTTGACTCAAGAAGATAATCACTAGGTTGTTCTCCTTAACCACTTACCAATTTGTAGCATCTTGGTCAAGACCACTGAACTGAAGCAAACACCATTCAGACAGCTGAACACAGGCTGAGCAACAGCAGAAGGAAATGGTTATTGAGGGAATGTTTTTGAGCCAAGATAATGGTTTAAATGCAAAATGAAGACATTTATTTTTAGAATAATTTTTATTTACTACTAAACTACAAAGTGCAACTCCATCAAATATGACATATAACAAAACAATACATTTACTGAGAAAACAATGTAAGTACATATGGAGCTATAAATAGTCATACTAAACGTCCTATTACTGCCAAAGAAACAGCTAAGCTATGCTATGCTTTAAAAAGCAACAAAAGCCTATTTTACAAAAATAGGGGGAAAGTTGATAGTCTCTAAAATGTATTAGATGCAACACACTTCTGTCCCACGTTTCTTAGTGTTGGTCATTGTGATTGCCCGTGCATGAAATGTTACATTCAAATTGTACTCTTCTCTCTTGACAAGAGTTGAGGTAGACATATAACCACTATCGTTTGAGTGCTGGAAGGATACTTAATTAAAACTGCAATTAAAAACAAGAATCAATAGTCTGATTAAGGCACAATAATTACTGAGAACATCTCTCCTCTCACATTCTCCAAGTCTTTTCAAGCATTTCCTGAATAATAAAAACGCCTCAGACCTATTGCACAATGTGTGCCTTAAAAGAATGATTTAAGTCACCAATAATTTATTGCACCAGGATAATCACATCCAATATCTGCACTCTTTTGAGCACCGGTGCAGGATTGAAGCTACCCAAGAGGCCAGAACACACATACATAAACATAGCAGGGTGTAATCAATAAACAGCCATGCAGTAAAATCCTGTCAATAAAAAGGCACACCCTGCCTCAGCTAGTTGTTCTATATCAAAAGATTACGCCAATCAAACACAGCACATACTACACACTAGCTACTGGGAATCTAAATACATTTTTAATAAACAGGAAGGAATGTAAGAATATCCAGAAAAAGATTTGGTCAGTGATGGCGAGTACGAGGTCCACAGCGACTCTCCAAACGGTCAAAGAGACGTCTCAAAGATGACATGGATGTCCTTGGCACAGTGCACGTCTGCCACTCGCTTTTTGTTGATGTAAACCTGGAAGCGCATCAGGGAAGCAGTGTCACAGAACACAAGCACACAGTCCAATCTAAGCTACGATCTATTTAGGGTGTGATTCATGACAGATCCAGTCAGAGCTGGGTGAAGGGATTTGTCACCCGCTCAAGCATGCAAAAGTGGCTTATTTAGCTCTGGGAAATTCACGGTAGAAAATATCAGAGATAATCACTGAAATTATTTGTTCCATTTGAGTTCATTTTCACCTGTGTGTTTGCTTACAAAATACATGGTTTCTTACTACAAAGAGGCTCTGACAGACCAACGATAAGAGAAAGTTTGAGAAAAAGAGGAAAACAGGTGAAAACAGGTCGGCCTCAGAATGAGATATACCTTCTGCTCTGGGATTCTCTTTCAACACGGACAAAGGAGCTAGAGGTTGATATCAGATTATTGAATGTATTTAAACCTTGACTGACAACTATAGAAACTTGACACACAACATGTGGACCATCTCAGTATTTAATAAGTGGTGCTAGACAGTTATGGATGCCGTGGTAATCTGATCTAAGCAGAGCACCCTACAATAAAGAAAGGAAAACGTAAGGGCTTGAACAATGTCACTACCAATCCGCCAGTGTACAGGGTAAGACGATACCGAATAATACCACAGTGTGCTGAGTCTTTGAAATCAGTATTTTACTCATTTCACTCCTCTGGCGGAGGAGATACAGTTCCGCTGATAAATTTGTGCGAGGGACAGAGAGAAAATGAAATGATGCCTACTTTTTCTTATTTCACAAAGACCTGTTTGAAGTTGCAATATGGTATCTGAAGTCCCAGACAGATGCACATAAAATGGAATTGAACAATGAATAGCCAGCTCTTATCTGTTCAGTGTCTGAAGGGGAAATACATCACAAATGAATTTCACAGGGAAAAAATATGGACATTCTCCATTACAGTAATCCCCATAGAAAGTTTATCCCAAATCGCGATGAAGTTAAACCCAATATTTCCAAATAGATGTAGTGCAAAGAAAGCTGCTTTTCTGGAATCATCTGTAAAATGATCTCAAAATTACATTATGAAAAAAAGATTATAAGGGGAGTTTCTTTGATAAAATCAGGGGATGGAAATCTACAAAGGGAACAATTTTTCTCTTGAAATTAATGTTATGGTGTTGCATTGCTCCGAGTAGGCACTTTAAATTAAAATGGTAATCAAGTGTCTTTGCATTGTCAGGGTAATGCACATCTTCTCTGCTTAACTGTATCATTTTGGAGGTAAGCAATGAAGACTGGAGTTAAAGGGAGAGTCTGGGATTAGTGTGGCACGGCTGGACTCTATTTAGTCACAAGCCAGTCCTGGGACAAAGGTGGGTGTGGTTACCTGTCTGGCTGTGTGTAGCAGTGAGGCAGCCTCGGCTCTGCCTGTCTGTTGGACCATCTGGTAAAAGAGCCCTTCCTGGTTCTGGAGCAGCACATATGGCTCGTCATACTCCTGGATCCTGCCGGCATCTAGAACCTGCAATCACACATACAATGCTGGGTGTGAGTGGGCATCACTGCACGTATACTTTACTTTGGGGAAAATTGACATATCAGCTGTTTCCCTGCTGAGCGATGCATGCAGACAGTGCAAGATGAATGGGGGGAACGGTAGTCTCTGCACATAGGAACCATCCATTTCATGTGACTCATGCAACAGCAAACATTGGTGCCTGTTTGTGCTCAACAGGGTGACTGACAATGAGCGTGTCCTGTTAGCAGTGTGAAAGTCAAGCACGCTGACTCTGACAGACTGAAGATCAGTGATTTATCCATGTGTTTATCCTGGCGTTTCAGCAGCTCAGGGGTGGTCCTCAGTCAAATCCAACAATCACACCTTTAAGACACTCTAGTCAATTACCATCATTTCTGTGTCATCACATGCCATATAAACCACACAACGAATAGTGCCAATTCAAGCAGTTTGGAAAAGACTACAATTATATCACAGACAAATTTTAACAAGCTCCATCCCCTTACAGTGGTAATGAGCAGTTTGTTATCACTAAAGCCAAGTTTCAAGGTGTATTAAGTATGAAAGGGAGACTTCTGCAGCTGCTGTCATAATAAACAGGATACAAGGAGATGGAGTTTGTATTTTGGAAACATTATGCGTCTAAATATGGCAAAGCTTAAGATTAGACCATGCAATCCAGGTGGGGCCAAAACAATTCTCCCAGAGTGTGCAACAATCTGGGGGCATATATAACGCGGGTGTAGGTGTGAAGCAGTCCCCCGCTGTGTGATATTTGGCTTTTCCTCAGCAACCCTCTCAGAGACCGAGCAGCCACAAGGTTGTGCCCTGTCCTCCATAGACGCTTAACAAATGCTGCCACAAATGGCACTAATTGGCACCTCTGCAGGCAGTAGAAGGAGAGGGCCAAAGATCAAGTGGCCTGAGCAGAGGCTCAAAAAGGGAACGCTGTGAGGGTGAATCAGGCCAGCTGTTGCAAAATAGAGCAAGTGAATTAAAAGATTGTGCAGGAGGCTCCTTGCAATGAAGGGAGGAGGTGTTTGTAAGCTCTGAATCTCAGGTGTGTTTGACATGCTTCAGTGGAAGTGAATATAGGGTTTATGTTTCCGTGTGTCAGTGTTGAACTACATATTTGACACACAATGGAAGCTACATTTATTATAATTGATGAGAAGGAACATGTTTGTGAAGGGAAATCGTTAAATGTAGTAACTGAAAGTGTCATTATTCATAATTTCTTATAACTGCTAACAGAAGGAGAAGAGTTTTGTTTAAAATGTTGATTTAAGTGCTGGACAATGGAAATGTACTGCTACTTACCAGTATTCTGTCACAGTCAATGATAGTGTTGAGTCTGTGAGCAATGGTGAGGACGGTACACTCCTTAAACTTGTCCCGGATAGTCTGCTGGATGAGGCTGTCAGTTCTAAAAAGGGAGCAGGGAACACAACACCTCAGCACAAAAAACCTCTTCCTTTAGACCCTTGGGCAGGGATTTTTACTTAACACTGAACAATGGCTCATCAGCAGTGAGGTATGTGCAATAGAGGGCATAAAAAACAAAGGAAAGAAAAGCTCCTTCAGTTAACAAAAGATCGGTTCAGTTTATTTTGACTTTTGTGAAGATTGTTTAGTTTTATTAGACATTGTTTTTCGTGTTATTCTTTTGGAATACTTAGATTTTATATGGTTTACAATCATTTTCTGCCTATTAGAAGTCATACTGTATTAAATGTGTAATTTTTACATTTTGGTTTACTAAGTTGCATTTCGATGTATTCAACCCTGTGTGGCACAACACAAGTCCACAACATCATAGTTGTGGACTCAAAGAAAAGTAGTTGTGACTAATGAGGATCCAAATGAACAAGTAAATGAATAATTAAATAATTGATAAGCGTATGCTTCAATGATATAATAACAAAATATCATCCTTTTATATAATCCGTTTCCCATCAGGCAATTGGTTGAACATTGCTAATGGCTAAGGGTTAGATGTGTGGCCCCTCTAATGACTTTGAATGTTTTACTTGAATGTGCTATTCATTTATTTGTAGATTTGTTGGAACTAATGTATTGTTTTAGGAATAATTTGCGTTTGTATAACAAAAGTGTAGAATCTTTCACTTGTTGACTCGAGTGTCCTCTGACCTGGGGTCCACATTAGCTGTTGCCTCATCAATGATGAGGATGCGGTTTTTCCGGAGGATGGCCCTGGCCAGACACACCAGCTGCCTCTGGCCCACGCTGAAGTTAGAGCCGGACTCCGTCAGCATCGTCTCCAGCTTATTGGGCAGGTCCTCCAACACGGCCTTCATCTGCACCTGCAGAGAGGGAGAGCAGAGCCCCAACCCTTCATTACCCCTTCATAAAGGCTTCCTGTGGGGATGTCTTTAAAGAGCTATCCAAACACACCCATTAACCGCTTGGCACAATGCAGGGCCAGGTCCACTGATGACCTTGGCCAGTACTCTCTTGTGGCCAGCCTCTAGCTTTAATCCAGGCCACCAAGCCCATTCAGAGGCAGGACCAGGAGCTGAAGCCCTTCACTGTGGGGGGAGCCTTCATCCTGGTTGGCCTGACTGCCCAAACACATCTCCCCCAGCACTTTCAATGGTTCCCAGTTACAAGCCGCACATTGAGCTGGGCCCCATGGCCCTAATGGGATTTCCCCCCATGACTTGTGGCGAGCAGGGAGGCTGAATGGCAGCATTGTATGGGGGGACAGAGGGATCCCCCCCTGGGCCGGCGAGGGGGAATCATTCAGAGCCACGCTGGAGTACCTCTTGGAGTGCATTCCACAGGTCCTCATCTGTGTGCTGCCTGAAAGGGTCCAGATTCTTCCTCATGGTGCCCGTGAAGAGAACTGGGTCCTGTGGATAGATGGATATAGAAAGAGAAGGCCGTGGCCAGTTAAGATAATGACAAGGGGGAAGATGTATGAAAGGGTTAAGACAAGCTTTATAGAGCGCCGCTAGGCAAGGTTTGAAGGGAAGATGTTCACAAAAGGCTTGCTCCTCTCAGGAGCGCTATTCAATGTTCTGGCAAACTATGCTTCAATAAGTTGATCTTTTTACTTGGAAAACCAGAGCTGGTGCTGGTGCGCTAGTGTTGGTGGATAACAACGGTGTGACATTGTCGGAATATATAAGATGGAACAACAAGGGCCATCTAGTTACCGTACAAAGACTTCCATACAGTAGGTGTATTAGAAATGGTAATCTCAAAATGTCTGGCAAAAAGTAACAGCTTTACTCTGTCAAACGCACAAGCATCTGTCAGGAGGGGTTATCGCATCAGTTGTCTACCCTCAAGAAAAGGACAGCCTAAGATCTAAGACAGCTAGGATGTCAAAGATATGTATTTATGGTGAGCCACACACCTGTATCAAGGTTTAGCCGCACAGTCATCTTTACGAGAGTAAATAAAGCTCTTTATTACAGCACAGAGGAACGAGCCCACAAGTCCAAAGGCACTTTTCTAACATGTCACTCAGTTCGTGGTTAACCTGATAAACAGGCGTGAGCCGGCATCTTCTCGTGTCAGGTCAGATATGTATTCGTAAATCCTGCTTCAGTGTTGAAGTGATTTACTGAACACTTTCCTCTTACTATCCCAGGTCCTCATACAGAGACAGTCTTGCCTCTCATGGTACAAAGCTGCTTTAGATAAGCTTTTCATATAAGCTTTTTTTTACTATCAGTGAACAAAAACAGCTGCGCTTTCCTTTGAAACATGAAACTGAATTTATGACACCTAAATGGTTATAATGGCTATTTGAAAAAAGCTGTGATGATAAATGGCACAGCAACAGAGGTGACGCATAGCAGTAAGCTACTGCCCATAACAAGAACTGACCAACTTCAACTGTATCCTCATCACAGTCAAGGCTATACAGTACAGTAATACCTCCAGTTTACTCAAGCTATGAATCTCACCTAAAGCCAAGATAGGATTATTCACCTGGCAACTGTGAGATTAGACCAGGAGTTTGAGTACACAATGAGTCTAAAAGGTTAAGTGTCCTGCTTTAAGGTTTCTGGCTTCTTGTATTTATGTGACTCACCTTCATTTCTGCTCTCTTACAGGTCACAGCCACAATCACAGATACATTCATTGTACACACAGCACACATCCCTTATATACAAAATCATGTTTCAACAAACCTCCATGTATGTCAGAAGACTCTGGACTAACTGTTTAATTTTCCTGTAGAAAGAATAAAGCTTTCCGGACTTCATCCCTGCTACCTGCGCCTTAGAAAATGTTCCACCTCTTTACTTCCAATGAACTTTTCCTTCTGTCACCAAAATACCACCTTGTCATTAAGCCAGCTGAAGTCCCAATTCAAACTAGTTTTGTGACACACTTTAATTGAGGATTCAATGTTAGGTCGGAAAAACTGCTTTCAAGCACAGCTTTCTATAGACCGATTATGTGCTCCACCAATTCTAAGCCCTCTGTTTGCCACAGAATTCATTTTTACTCAGTCATTCCTGAGAATTCAATAGAAGCTGAAATGGATCCTTTTTTAATGCCATATGCTAATAAAAGCTTATCATAATAAAATCAGTGGGTGGCAAATAATGAAACTCACTGACAATGTATAGTATACATACAGTTTCACACTCAAAGTCCCACATGAGAAGGTAAGGAAAATAGCAAGTTATATCAAGATTTCTTTCCAAGTGAAAGGCTGACACTTATCTCTGACGTCTCGCAGGAAAATAAAAAGGCTTTCAGATGGATTTGTGTAAATCCAAGAGACTTTGCTCTATATACGTTTGTAAAACTAAGAGAATGATACTGAAAAACCTTACTAGGACTTCATATCATGGAAATGCCATCCTGTATGTGATACGGATGAGCATGAAGTTTACATTCTGACTTGCAACCTGCCACTTTGTACAACTCTCTCCCTCTAGGAGAGAAGGAAAGAGTAAACAAAATCTCATCAAACTCACATCACATCCATCTCAACCTACTTTAGACTGGGAAGTTAAACTTTATCTGAAGAAGAAGCAGTGCCAGAAACCTATCAAATCCAAAAAAAAAAAAAGCATTAATGAAACTGTTTTAGGGCATCTTGGCTGCACCCTGGAAATGTTTGAGACTTGGGCTAAGTGACGGTGTACAAGGGGACTCTGACTGTGAGGATGGGGGAGACTTCTTCTAAGCAGCTTTCCCATGTTTGGGGGGTAGAGGGCTAATCCTCTGTCAGGGATGGGGAACTGCTCTCTTCACAGTACAGGCCGTGGGAGTCTTCTCCCCTCCCTCCACTCTGCTGACACTCACCCGCAGGCTGGCATTTTCTTAATGCCGTATCAGTTTCAACAAGCGGAAATAAAGTTAAACTGTCTCAAGGCATCCGTTTGTCTCACTTTCAGAAATCCCCTGAGAGACGACTGTACATTTCCTCACTTGTTCTAGCTTTTTAAAAGCCAGGCATATAAAAAAAAATGGCGACATCATGTAGGTGACTTAAAATTATTCATCTTACAGTTTTGAAATTTCTCAATCAAGAAGAATAAAAAAAGGCCATATATGTCAAGTAAAACACCATTAGTTTAAGGAAAGGACAAATACATTATATGCATTGTTATTCCATGCTGAAAGTTGCATTCTCGGGTGGTTCTAACTATATATACCGTATATATTTTTATTATATTTCATTACATTTATCCACTGGTTACCATATGTACTGTCACGGCCAATGTTAAAAGGGCACCTGTGGAATGATGGACATTTTCTGGCGCAGGGTGTGCAGGCCAATCTCAGAAGTCAGAAAGCCATCAATCATTATTCGTCCCTCGGGTTCTGCCAGCCGGAACAAAGCGGAGATCAGGGAGCTTTTACCAGCACCAGTGCGTCCAACGATGCCAACCTTCAGTGGAGAAATTACAACATTTATTAAATCTGAAAGAAAACGTGTATTCACAAGCCACTTTTTCTGCTCTTTTGGGCTAATAATTATACATATTCTTTTTGTTCAATATCACTGAGGAAGCAACTCCTACAGTATGTCTAAGTATAATAGAATATAATAATAAATAATATGAAAACATCAATACACTTTAAAAACGACATTGATGTCCTTATCTTTGCTGGTTTATCACATGAGCAGGAGTACCATCAACTATCCTCTTGTTTCAGACCTTTTGCACGTTTATGTAATAAATGTAGTATAGTTTCATGCAGCACATGCTCATTTCTCTATTTTGGTCAAATGTGCAGTCATTTTAACTCGAGTTTTATGATTACAAGTAAAGTAATTAAACAAGGCTATAAAAACGTTATAGGCTACTGATCTTTTGTATGTGTTTTATGTACTGTAAAAGTCACCCGATCGAGAAGTATACAAGCCGAGTGCGGACGTGAACACCATTTCTTTACAATTGACCTCAAAATCCTTGAGACGAAAAGAAAAATAACTTTACAGAATCCTCTCTGTGAATAATATGAACTGTTGTGGACATAATTATTGTCATGTAAATATATTGTGAATCTCTTATTACTTTGTATTGTTGTATTTCTATTATTAGTATGACTAATCTCTGAGTATTCCAATTACCTTTAACATGTGTGCCTGAGCAAATGGCAAATAAAGTTTTGAAACCCCTTGTGACCGCATGTCAAGAACATCTCACTAACATATTTGCTGTGAAAACAGAAAATACCAGATCTCTCTTGTGGAAAAGCTGCAGCAAAGAGTGTACAGACATGATTGAACTGCTAACAGCAGAAGCAACCTCCTTGTTTAACAGAAAAGGGGTATTGTGGAAGAATGATTTGAAAAGGCTTCACCACAGTGCCAAAATATCCTACACACACAAACATCTTAGAATCCAGACATATGCGTTTCACCCAGGTAGCAAGGATAAAAAGGTTTAGATATTTAGTATTAACAAAGGTTTCAAAGGAATGTTTTCAAAGGGAAAATAGTCTAAACAAAACATTGTTGCAACCACTGACTCACAGAAGGAGCTGCTGAATGGGAGCTACACACATTGGGTCATCCTTTCTCAGCAGAAGAGTATTCACTCTGCTAGTCAACATACAGGTTCATGGTCTATAAAGCATTACATGTATTGAGACGTTTGTGATTCTTTCCAATTCTAAAGCTCTTTGTACGTTTCTTTTTTATAAAGAAATATTCTCGAATGACATTTTTTGCTCTCTATAAACTGTTGCATAAAGTTGCTGGAGGAGGAAGTGACCTTGTTTTAATATTACTGGGCTTGAATTGAATTGCTCTCATGTCACAGGGACCACAGGAAGAGCCAGCTGCCCGTACCTGGCCGGGCACAACTCCATCTCTGTCTAATTAAGCCATTTTTAAGGAAAACAAAGTTGCTAACATTATGCAAACACAAATCGGTGCAAGGGCATAGCAAATGGAGGATGGCCCATGCCTATAGCCATACACTCGCTTACATCCTCTCAAATGATTTGCAATATCTCCAAACCTAAACAAATAAGGTGTTTATTGAACTATTTAACAAAAATAATTGAACA
Organism: Notothenia rossii; assembly: GCF_949606895.1. Taxonomy (NCBI): domain Eukaryota; kingdom Metazoa; phylum Chordata; class Actinopteri; order Perciformes; family Nototheniidae; genus Notothenia; species Notothenia rossii. The sequence goes on from NC_136904.1 coordinate 81,732,341, forward strand.
TACTCAATGACTGACCGTTTTACTGTATGGCAGATATGTTTACTTTTAGAGCAGAAAATACACAGGTGTTAATATTAACATGACTTAACTTTCCCAGTAAGCCAAGCCATGGAGTGAGCATGCCCAATATTAGCTACTTGAGTAAGAACTGGAAAAGACTGTTTGAATGTTTAAGAGGAAGACAAAAATCGTTGACACCAAAGCAAGAGGCATTAATGCCCTTTCATCAAGGATATACAATTAATTCCTAATTGAAAGAGAATAAAAAAATTTTTTTTAAAAGTATAACCAAATAAGAATATTGACTGTCTTAAAAGAACCGTCTCAACATGGATTTGAAAATGGTTCAGAACTGGTCGGTCACACTTTCCTTAACATTCATCAAACATCTTATTAGTCTTATTAGTCATCTTGTTATCTTATTTCAGATCAGCACTTTAGAAACCTTAGTGGAAATTACATAATATTGTCTTTAGCATAGTACAAATTTAAAGGAGGACTGTGCACCCTTGATTTTTTTTTAAATGAGCAATATGTTCCTACTAATCCAATTCTCGCTCAATGATGGGAGGTCAACTGAGGTGTTGCATTTAGTTGTTTGGTTTTATATGATTATGTACATCTTGATACTAATGATGGCCGGAGTGGATGGATCTTGTACTGTAGGTTTTCTTGGGAAAGGGTGTCAGAGGAACTGTCAGGATGCACAAAGCCTTTCCCCCCCATGGCATGTGGCAGAGATCCCTCCCATGGGCTGTCAGAGCCAGGGCCTCTACACTTATCAACCCATCCATTGTGAAATCAGCCGCCCTGGCCAACCATAGCCATGCAAAATACACCCACCCCCTGCATTAAACACAGTTTCAATCATCCTCAACCATCTCCCTCCGCTTCCCTCTCTCTCCTCCCTCGCCCCTCTCCCTCGGCCTCTCCTCTCTCTTATAGTGAATAAACAGTTGTCACCGTCAGGTAGCTCAAAATGCAAATTGGGAACAAATGGATCCACTTGAACAGTCTTAATTACATGATATGTATTCCATGAATCACAAATGGTATAGTCCTGAAGATTCAGCAGTACAATATGGTGTCCTTTTAATAATTGATTTGAAAATAATGCCACATAAAAAGAATCACATCACGCCTTCTACACTAGCTGCATATCAATCTAAGTCATGGGCTGTGCACACCAGTAAGCTTGCACAGGTGGGAATAAAGACAAGAACCTTTTCTCTGGATGGGAAGACGACAGTCAGGTTCTTTAGGACCAAACGCTCGCTGGGACTGTAAGAGAAGTTCACTCTGTCAAAGGTGATCGAGCCTGCCTCTGGCCAATCATGCGGAGGCTGTTTCTCCGTCTCCCAGGGTGCTTCACTCTCCAGCTCTGCATACTCAACCACTCTCTCCACTGATGTCATCTAAACAAAATAAGGAAATGATTATCGCAAAACGTGTCAAAATACAGAAGACTGTAGTTGTAAAGACATATTTCAAATATATACATTTTGCTCCTTTGAAACAATAAACCACAGCAGTACTTCAGATTCAGAAAACCTACATTTTAAACAAAAAACTGTAAACTTTACACCCTGCTGGCATTTCTTAAGTCTCAAAATAATCACATTCAACCAGTGAATACGTATTATAAAGTAGTACTCCATTCATATAATTGTACTTCCATAGATTTAAAAAGGGACTGGCCAAATAAAACAGAGGAGGCTGAGATGTGTTGACCGTCCAAATGATCCTTAATTTCCCACAATGCAACACCTACTGCCACACAGCAGATTCAAATGTTTGTAACCCTCCTGTATACAGCTTAGTTTTTTAAAGTTTAGAAGGTACTTTTCTTCTTATTGAATGTGTTGAACCTCATGCACCTTATACACACACATCAGCGAACAGATGCATTGTGAGACACAGCTTTGGTTCCATACATGATAGTTTATTTTAGCTTTTATTTGTAGTGTAGGCACTTAAGCTAACCAACCTCATACTCAGGTTGGTCTTTAGTAGTGATGTTACGTATTGCGCCTAGGCTTCGGAGCGTGTGTCGAGTAATCCCCGAAGCTTTTTGTGAAGCTCGTATCGAAGCTTGTATAATTTTGGGCCAGTGACGTCACCGATGACAAACGAAGCCTCGCTGCCCCTCAATACCACGTGACCGCTTCAGAAAGTGCTTTAGATCGGTTGAACCACAACGCTCATATTACCAATGGATGTATAATAAGAACGGTATAAATATTACCCTTCCTGACCTGTACCCGGGCCCGGTGACACGATGGAATTAAGAGAGCTCAGACCCTCACTCGGAACATGTCATAAGTATAAATAAATAAAAGCATAAATAAATGTAGGAATAAAAACATGAATAAATAAATAAATGAATAAATACAGGAATAAATAGTATTTCGTTTTTTCAGATGGATTCAGTGCGTGTGCTGTGGCTCAGCTGGAAAGCAGGGTCCCTGGTTCAACGACTGTTCAATACGTCTTTTGTTTTGTTTATAAAAGCTACAGCTAAATGAGATAATGTAGTTAATAAATGTATTCTTTGATATGGTTTAGCTTTTCTCAGGCTACAACATGGTTACGTTTACAAATATTATTAAGGCATACACATCCCTCTTTGCAATGTTTACCAGCCTCCTAAGGCTTTTCAATCACAATCATTAAACTGGAAATGAAAATATGATTTCATGTTCGTTGTTTAGAGTTATTCTAAAGCTTTACTCATTGGGAACTCGGTATGAGATACAGCACACTGTTGAGATGTCAAATCTGCCTGTTTTACACACTTTGACCAACAGGGGGGTTTGTGTTCAGATGAAGCCTGATGAAGCCTCATGAGATGAACCCTTTTGCGAACCAATTGGCTGGAAAGTTTCAAAGCTTCATAAGGCTTCATCTCGCCATCACTAGTCTTTCGTTGAGTTAGCCTCGAGCTGTTCTCATTTCTATTCTTTGAGTTACCAATGCTGAGAATGCCATTGCTGGTTGTTGCTGGACATCTTGGTAGGCCGGGGCAAAAGATTCACCACTTAAATCAGAACACTTTAATACAGGAAGTGGCCAATCAGAATGTACCAAGTGGCTGTCACATCATAGGGGGGATTTTCTAGATGAGATATATTGGTAATTTATTTTAGTTGTATCAGTTTGTATTAGTTTTATGTTCCCTCTTTTGTTTGATCGTTAGAATATATATACTGAAATATTATCTTTCCTGTTTTGCTATGAATTTATGGGCCAAGAACTTGTATTGTGATTTGTTTGTTAAATGTTGGGAATAATAAAAAAAAAATCCATTACATGATCCACTGAAAATATAACCCGCAGTTCAAAACTCTCACCATGTTCTCGATCTCTGCACTCTGTCTGACACCCCACTGGAACATGCCTGTAAGTGTCACTGCATAAGATAAAGCCAGACCCACTGCACCCGGTTCTAATCCTGTAGTATCAGAGAAAAAAAAAAGCAAACATGCAGTCACACAGTCATGCAGTCACTTATCATTACAGTTTCACTAATAAAGACTCACATGTAAATAATAATGTATTGTTGTTTATCAAAACCCATACAGTACCATCCCTGAGGTAAATGCAGCCAAAAGCAGTGATGCTCACAAAAATTGAGCAAATTCCATCAAGACGCACGGCAAACCAGCGAGAAGTGGTCAGGAATAAGAACCAGGCCTCTGTTGAAAATATACACACAATGTAATCTCTAGAGCTAAATATTGCTGATACATAGAAATAATAACCATAATTAGTATGAATGGCTTTCTATAGGTATGATGAAATGTTTCTCACCAGAGTGAAGATCTTGATATTCATCAAACATTTGCTGAAACCTCTCCTGAATTTTGAAAGCACGAATGGTGCTCAGGCCTTGGAGAGATGAAGAAAGGTGGGAGAATACGGGGCTCCGAGCTGAAAGATAATATATATATATACGTACCACATGTTTTAGCTTTTAAACAAACATGCATCTGTAAAATTAACTATCTACATTCAACAACAACATTTTCCAACACAAATGCATTGACTATTCTATACTAAACACATAAAACATATTTTCTTTAATTAATCATGCTTTTATAACTGACTGCTTCTGTGTTGTAATAAACTGTATTTCTAATTTAGTTATTATATTATAATCTACTTGGTGTTTTTAAGGTTCTCTTCTTAATATTTTCTCCTTCAGAAGGCGTAGACAAAGAAAATGTGAGCTGGTTATAAATTGCGAAATACGAACTGCGTCATAAACACATTGAAAACGCCCCTCATGTCAAAGAGTTTTGATTTAGAGAAAGGTTGCAATAGAGTGGTCTTTTGTTTCTATTTGTTAGGCTCACAAAACCATAGACAAAACCTAAATGTTTCCTCTGGGCTTTTTATTAGAACTTTTGTTCTTTAAGATGATGGAACCTGTTGGCCAATGTGCATTTGAGCTCTCAGCCCAGAATAAAATAGACGAACTAAAGCCCGCAATGGCCTAGTCATGCCCACTTGGCATTTTTCCCCATTGTATGTGATGTCATGAACTCCCGTCTCTTGAGGAAACTGCGTGTGGCCGAGCCATAGGCCACCGCCACCTTTAGCCTTTATGCTAATGACCATGGCTTTCTTCAATGGTCTATTAGCATTCCTGCAGTCAGCTTTTGTCTCTTACCACAAATGGACATGCCCACCCCACCACCAAAAAAAAAAAAGAATTACTGGTAGACTCTAGGCGCTTGATGTCTCTGGAGGTCTGAAGGAAGTAGCATCGCAGAAACAGGAAGCCAGCAAGAAGTGGAGCAACAGGAACAAGGATCCAGGGGATGATGATGGCAGCTACTGCAATCACTCCAATGACTTGGAGAAATACCTGGGACAGAAAGATAAATAGAAAGGAGAACAATACTAAACAAACAGCAACAGAGTCAACAGCTCCACTGCTGCTGTGGTGGCTACCACCAGGGAAGCAAAACTATTTATTTAGGCTAAACAAGAGAAACTCTTTCAGTTGTATACGTATGAGACCATCACAGACACACAGAAAGGTAACAGCAGGTTGTGGGACTGAGGTTATGTGACTCACAGTGTGAAAGGAAAACGACCACAGCGCTAATTCTCACTTAGTAGCAGGTGAGAATTTACCACTTGGCCACTGCAGCTCATATCCCTGGCTCCCTTGGGCCCTCCCTTCAACACTTCTGGCCTTTAAGCCTCCCTGGCAGAGCAGCCAGCCAACAGCCCGGGCCACAGTGACTGGCAGAGGGCTCTGGGAACCACACTGTGGGTGTCTGATACATCACACTCTAACCACACAGCCCTCAACAACACAGTGACTCATCACCCGCGTTAATGGCTCTGTGACACATCTAGACCAGGATACCAGAGCTGCCTGAGCAGGATAGGAGGCAGTGAGTGTGACGACACCAAAGCACTTTGTTTAGAAACGGAATCTAATAAAAACATCAATATGATTATATACAAATTATTACCAAAGCCCACCTGTGGTTAATATTCTCCATTGTACAGTACCTAAGTGAATTTTGAGGTCCTTATACTTTTAAATAGATAGATATATGGATTGATACTTTAATGATTAACTTGGGACTGGGGAATCAACATATATATATATATGATAGTATACTGTGTATCATCTTAAGTGTTTCCATTTTAAGCAATTATATACTTCTGCTTTAGTGCATTTGACTGGCAAATGTTTTTTTACAACTTGTTTTATATTTGTACATAATAGCAATAACATATCAGTCACATTGGTCATTTGGTAGTAGTTGTACTTTTGATACTAAGGGGCCTACATCTTCCTGATAGTATTGCCATGCTTTTAATTGACTGGATATGTAATGCATATCTTTCAAGTTTGTTTGTTTGTTTACTTTGTGAAGAATATTTTTTCCTTAAATTAATGAAGGAAATACTCCTTCCACCAGTGAACATTTGAGACACGGTTTCTTCTTAACTGAAAAGTATACTGTGTTACATATTTCATATTCGATTGATACGGTACATGATAAAACTGAAACCTCACACCCTGAAATTAAACACATCCTAAAAGATGAAGCCTAAGACGTGGAGATTAAGATCGTGCTGTTACCTTCAGTGGTCTCAGACTAGCCCAGAGAGATGAACATTTAATTTAGCACCTTAATTACGGATGTTATCTGCCACTTAAGCACACATTTAGGCATGATCACTTTCAGTGTAGTTTCCTGATGAAAAGCTACTCAATTCCATTTGCAGTTCAGATAAGAGGGTATTACTAGTCTAACCATTGCTGTAGTGGAGCCCACACAATCAAACAGTGAGTGGAGGCTACTGAGCACAACTGATCCCAAGAATTTCACAGTACATAAGTTTCAATCTTAGCCTTGATGGAAGGCTACCAGACTGCAAAGTGAGATGGTGACACACGAGCCATTACTGCATGTTATCCAGCCTTCCCTTGAGGGGATCAAATATTAACTGAACAAATGTCTTATCAAATGAACTGTTTTTCTTTGCTGTTCTTTGGTGACACAGCGAACACTGCTCATTCAGGTTTGCAGATTGGGTTATTTAAATTCTAATTGGGCCCATTTCAGTGAGGGGGCCACGGTGGTCCGAGACAGGCTTATCTGACAGTGGGGTCATCTGAGGCAACAGAGGAGGAACAGGAACCCCTAAGATAGGAGTCTTGCCTCCTCCTGCTCCCCAGGGCTTTCTGTCGTCAGGGCCCCGTTTGATGTGACCCATTTGCGTGGTCTGCCGCTTATCATGTCCGCATCAGGAACACCGTGGGCCCCCACCCACACTACACACAGATGACTCAGATAAGTGATCCAACAAGCGTACACCTCACCCCCCCGGACCACATCCATATCTCTTATGAAACCACACAGGAACAGAAAACTCCCAAAGCCACTTCCCGCTGCACATAAAAGTGGATAAAAGGATGAAAGGTTTTGTGTACAAACTGTTTAAATAAAGAATTAGCGCTAATTGCTCTTAAGCAAGAAAAGAAAGCTTCTGCACGCATGTGATTCAGTCATTCGAGCACAGTGGGCGCACTGCTGTGTCCAAAGACCATTGAGATCTCTGCTGACCTTAATTGCTTTATTTTCTCAATGATTCTATCAGCTCTTTGATGTCCAAGTAAATGCAGAAAATTGAAGTTAATTGCTATATTTGTGTTCTGCAATGATAGCGACTGTTGTTCGGCAGCAGAAAATAAACACTTGCCTTTAATTAAACATCCCTCCGGACACAAAGAATCAGTATGCTTTTTACAACGCCTTATTCATCCTCCCTTTATTTACTGACTGTGTGCAATATTTGCCACTGTGAAACAAAAAAGAGAGCAAACAAAACAGGAAATGAGGGGAAAGCATAGCAAAGAAAATTCCTCAAAAGAAGTCCTCTGTCATCGCTGGAATTTTTTTTCTCTCCACACTTTTCCCTGACAGAGCCGCACAATAAGTTGCAGGGGTCAGTGGTACTGAAACAAAAAAGGGCTGTTCCACTCGGGCTCTGGAACAAAAGAAGTGACCCAATCCATTCTACTCTGTCTTTGGGCTTTATTTTAGCATTAAATGCCCAGATGCCATGCCCTTTCTTTGGGAGAAATGACTGTGGAAACCTCCCTCACATTTTCCCTTTCTGGGCCATTTTCACTTCATAAAGCTGCAGTCAATGTGTTTTGTGTGTGGTGAGGAGGGTCTGACACATACTGTGGTGGTCTCAGTCGCTGTCTACATTGGTGGCTCAAGTAGTCCTAGGATTAGGCCTTTGTGTGCTGTGAAAAGGTAAAAGAAGTCACTTATTTGGGCTCAGTCAAGCTGCTGATTTCCAACCCCATTTTGGAAATAAGAGAAAGGCTTTGAAATGAGGTCTCTCACTCACTCTCTCTCTCTCCCTTTCTCTCAACTATAAATCACTTGTGTCCAGCAAATGCATTCATTCAGCCACTGCTCTTTTCTCTCTCTCTGTTAAAACAACACAAAAACATTTTCAAATGTGCAAAGAAACAGCAATTCACCAAAACAAAAGTAGTTGGCAGAATGCACAGAATTCATTAGGTTTGTCATATTGACATGAGGTGAGAGTGTAGATTAGTAGATGGGACTTTGTTTGTTAAGTTCCCAGGCTCAAAGCACCCTGTATGTCTGAGTCAGAGAAGCTGAGGTGCTGGACCGCAGCATCATGGGAGACCACACATACACACATTGAATGCTATATTGCTGGCCAATGCTCGCCATCAAATGACCATGTGTGGTATTGCTGAGTGGCTGGTTAGACACACCCATAAGCAGACAAAAACACAATGCTGTTTTGTGGTCTAATCAAAACAATCTAATTTGACAAATAAGTAAATAGAATAATTAACATAGTAAACATAGTTACCTTTCTGTGTCACTCGTAGTTCTTTTACTTGTGCATGAAGACAATTGCAATGTCATAAAACAATGGTCAAAGGGGGATTTACAGCCTACATGTATATATTTCTGCACAGGACCATCTTCTGTGTTTCTCAGGCTAACCTGTGTAACGCCTGGAGCCAGAGCATTCTTCACTTCTCCTGTCACCCGCGTGGTACAGAAGCAGAGAAAGCAAGTGAAATCCCATCCTACAGCACTCACGGTTACGTCAGCAGTTCTCATATCCCACAAAGCCGCTGAAAAGGCCTGACACACAATGTGCCACAATATACAGACTCACACAGCGATCCACCCGCCAGTGTTTTTAGACAATAGCCACCTTTGCTGTGTGTTTGTGTGTGTGTGTCCTGGTGCTAGGTTTGTGTCTGTATACCACGCACTACCTCTTCTTCTCACACGCACTATAAAGTGTTATATCTTTTCTCGAGATGACTGTAGGTTTTACTGCTGCACAATTGATTTATGAGCTACTGTTTATGCATGTTTATATGCCATAAACAATGCCGAGACCAGGCTAAGTCCCACTTAAATGAGAGTAGCTTTCAGCTGGTGTCTTACATACACATGCTGACAAACTGAATTTGCGTGGATGGTTAAGAACAACTGTGAAAGTAGCTATGGACCTCACAGTAAGTGTTGTGACTTGGTCAAGAGCCTTCACACAAAACCCTTCACTGAAAGACCCCTGAACTCACCCCTTATTGTCTTGCCCTCCTCCTCTGACCCCTCTGTGAAAATAATGGCAACCCAGGATTTAAAGGTCAAGTCTACACAAAAGCAGACAGTCCCCGAAGCCCGAGGTGTTTTTAATTGACATTTCTGTCTTTGTCCCATGACCATAAAGAGAAAAAGAGAAAAAGCCTTTTCCTCCATACACCAAATTACTACTAAATGAGACCTGTGAAAAAAATAGGGCTCTGGGGTGTAACCAGGTTCACCCAGCTAGAGGGAATCCCCTTGTCAGGCGGGTATGGGGGCAGTGCTGAGAGGCTGAAGGCCTTACTCCACCAAAAAGGTGGAGGCTCTGGTGCAAATCCCTGCACAGAAGTGGCCTCTCCCCATAGAGAGATAAACCAGTTAGGGCATTGTTTATGAAGTTTCACTTTATTCCCCCCTGACAACCATTTAAACAATGACTATGGGGAAACGTCCCTCTGCGAATGAGCAACAATAGTCAGGATCAGCAGCTTTTCTGCACGGCTAATACTTTGATAAAAAGAGTGAAAATCGTCCTTCCTGAAAGCATTAAAGACCGCTCCATGAAAGACACCTGCAAACAAGAGCAGAAAGCAAAAGTATTCTGTTGAAAGGATGCCACCTTTGTCCCAAGTCACAATCACTTCCCACTTGCTCACCACAAAAAGACCAGCAGAAACAATCAGAACACCTTCTCTTATTGAAAGTTTGCCCTTAAGTTACTAAAAGCTATTCTTCACTACAACGCGCTACAAAATAGTAATGTCTCTTATATTCCAAGAAAAAGCAGGTAATATCTTATACTGTTCAAGTCATACTTGAAGTACAGTGAGTACACATGTGCCATACAAGTCTGTATTTAGTTATGACATAAGCTACTTTCACTGTTTTCCTTTCAGGAGCTATGCGCCTTCTGCAAACTTATTATTTTACCCCAGCCATTATTCAGCTTATTATCAAAATGAGGGAAACTATAGCAGACAAAAAGCTTTTGTGCATATGATCTTTTGTGCTTTCAGCATTTAAGATGGCTTTTGTCTACTGTGAGATGGGTATCTGCCACAAACATCACTCAGGCATTGTGGAGGGGGGATTCGTTTTCAGCACGCCTTTGTTCTATTCTTTGGCCCTAACCAAAGAGCCACGCCTGCTCCTCTACCTCGAATTGTGCAGCGAACATTCCCGTCTTTGTGGTGCTAGGTGCATGAGCTGGCTCATCTCCGCAGGCTTTCGTGGGAGATGGCTGTCACGGTGGCAGGGTGGCATTTGGTAACCTTACCTGGTTATGCACCAGGGTGGCCCTTGGCTACCAGGCCTGAAGACTGTAGTGCATTACTGTAGGTGAATTGCGCTGAGAGGGGCAAGTCCCACTCTGGATCTTTTCCAACTGACCTGTCCCCCTTTCCCCTCTACCACGCTTCCAGGTCCACTCCTGCGAACACATCGCACGCCTGCTGCTCACACTTCTTCTCTTTGCCACTCAACTCATCATCCTCGTCACCCCCCTCCTCGCATACCCACTGTTTTTCTCCACATCATCCCCATCATCCTGCGGCCTTTATTTCCTCTTTGACACCTTTCTCTCTCCCAATCACTTGCTTACTCCCCAAACACATTCTCTGAAGATGCCGCTTCTGTTGTGTCACACTGTGGGAGCCACGCCCTCAGCCTATGTGCACACTTTTATTAAATCTGTGCAGGCGCTGGGCCGCGCTGGCGGGTAATCCTACAGTAATTGTTTCCAGATTAGGGGACCCGGACCACAAAGCAGGTTTAGCCAGGCATGAAATGGCCTTCCCATGCTGCAGCGCCAGCGACCAAACCTGCCGAGGTGAGACTCACCTGGATAAAGTCCACAAACGTCCATGGGAGCAGAGAGTCCAGGTAACCGATGTCCTTCGAAAACCTGTTGAGGATTCTTCCTGGAAAACAACACAACACAAAAGGTCCAGATTATAAGACATTAGAGTGGATATATGTAAAATAGAATCCCACAATTGAGAGCAGAGTATTCTTTTATTGGTTATAAAGTAGCCTTGGACATCTGAATTATTGGAGAAAAATAAGATAATGTAATGTATTTTGTAGTGTGAGGGGACATTCAAGATATATTACTGTATTGTGCAATTGTATTATGCAGATAGAAATTAGAAAAGAAATCTGCATCAAATGCTAATATTGTTTATCCTTTGGGAATTTCCCTCTGTTATCCACTGATAACAATATTTAGTCAGTTTCAATTTCCTTGTACTCACTTGACTATTGAGCAACTGTTACCAAAGTCCCTTCCAACTTAATAGAAAAGAGCTTATACACAGAGTGTGATATCAGATGAAAAACACAGGCCTATCTAGAGTAAACAATGAATCATTATTTGTATAGCATTTCATAAAGACTGCCCTACTCTTGGCTGAATACACGAGGGAACCTTTTGTTTGGAAACAAAAGGGCAACAGAAGCTGTGTACCTTCCTTTATGTTCTGACTGGCAGTGTCAGTGACGTTAATTGAGTTGCCTCCAATCTGCTCAGGTGTTCATTATTTTGTCTGGTGCTTCGCAGGTGCTGTGGCAGTCCTTTATTGTGACCATTTTAGTAACTCTGCTCCCCTATTCTGATCCCACAGTACATAAGATTACACTCCAGTTGCTTTCCCACAATGTTTACAGCAGGGTCAGTGAAAGTAAATCCCTAGGCTACACTTCCTAAAGGCAGGCAATACAGAAAGGCGTTCTCTATCTCTGTCCCTGAAGGAAGAACTCAGACTCAGAGGCAGACAAGGAGTACCAGAGCAGTGCCTGCAGTGCCACAATAGGAAAAATGGCTACAGGTCAAATAGAAGAAGAATTGGGAGGGATGAAACCCTCTTTAATGGTCACACATGCAGAGCACAGCACACACAGTGAAAGTTGTTCTCTGCACTTAACACATCCTAGTACCAGGAGTCTAGTACTAGGAGCAGTGGGCAGCTATTGTACAGCGCCCAACACCAACAACCAGTAGATATACAGTATTGTGCGTAGTTTAATGTATATTCACTGTCAAAACAACTCCCAAATGGTGTCATAATGTTTGATTCAGCTATAAAGCAACCCATTGTCTCTCTTGGTGTTTAAGCAAACAATATCAGTTTGAAGAGAATATAAATAAAGCAGCACTCGCATACAGTATTTACTGTAAAAATCATGATAAAGTGAAACTATCCCTGCAAGCATGCGGAAGTGTTTATCCATGCTTACAGAATTGGCTATGTAACAGGGTGGGACTTGTTACGGGACCAAGAGAGGAAATAGCTGAGCGGCACATTGGCAGAATGTGGCAGAATGGCACTCTGGAGGCGTGGTGGAGTGAAGCCATGGCACCACTGACCTAAAACTTGCCTCGGAGCCTCCCAGTCAGTCTTATGGAGGTGGGCCCTGTAATCACCTCTCTCCACGGCCATAAGCAGCTTACAGCTTTATCCAAAATGCCGCTCCCGCCTAAAAAACATGCATGCAGACGAGGCCGGGCTCCCCATAACAGCCATTGCATAAACCCAGCCAGAGCATTATTCCCCGCAACAATCCAGCAATGCTCCAAATCAGTACTGATTCAAAGTCAAGTGGCGTAAGCATGTTGTACACTCGGAGGCAGACTAATCTTATTCACAGTGTGAGTGCCCCTTTAGCATACAGACATCCTGAGGGGAGGGTTCATGCAAGGGGGTAGAGCTGCTACAAAAGTAGTGTAGAAGATCGCTGCTTATGTCTGGGAATGGGGGGAGTATTTGTCAAACTGTGTTTGCGGAAGATCCAATAATATTTTATGTAATTTTACTGTCTAAGCCATAGATGACCTAAATTCATGCATATCTGACAAACAATGCCAGCAAGAAGAGGATAGGTTTCTCTGGGTTACATCATACCATGGTTAGAGGGTGTTAAAACAGAAAACATCAGTCAGCTATCAGCTGTTTGACAAGCGGCTCAGTTAACAGAGGGTTTCAGAGGGGATGAAGTAAAGGCCTTCTCCATCCACCGCGGACTATAGAGGGGATACATTACAGTGATGCAGTTACACAAAGACATTCACTGCATGGAAATGCCTATGAGGTAAGATCGGCATGGGACAATGGCTTCAATCACTATGGGTGGTTGTCAACAATATCACCTATTGTGTAGAAAGGGGTATAGACGTTTCAGGATATCAGCAGCATTACTATCAAACAATTTCTCATGGTTTAAGACTCCAGGGGTGATTTGCACCATTTTTTCAGGCTCAGGAAATATCAAGCCCTCCCAACTAAGGTGGCCCCTTAGGTGGAGATATTAGGAAAGCAGGGCCCCCAATCACAGTTAAAGAAGTGGAACAGTGGGGTCCGGCTGGAGCAGGGCGTGTGGCAAATCGCTGTTCCCTGTAAACATCAAGATAAGGGGACGACTCAGAGCTGCTCCATGTGTGGGCCCAGTGCAGTTGGAAGGGCCTTTCAGTCAGGCAAGTGTGATAATGAAGGAATACCGGGGAGGGGGCTGCCAAGGCTGGAGGTGGCACAGCTCACCTGCACTTCCATGAAGGGCCTCGGGGCCTGGGGCAGCCTCCCACCGCCGGCACCTTGCTGCCAATACTAATACATTCTAAATCCATTCTCTTCGCTCACACCGCCAGGCTCCTGCAATCTCCTCTGCTTCCCTTTCATGCAATTAAATAGTGGAAGTGCCGAGCGAGGGGGAGCCCTATCAGCCGTACTGCACACACACACGGCTCCATCTCCACATTCAATTTACACACCTCGATATCATCATCCTCTCTGCAGTACTTCCTCGACTTCGCTCTTAACACTCTTGCATCCAAGACCTGAAATACAGACATTAAAAACATAGCCTCTGTAGACACAATTAGAATCTCACTTCACTGACTACAGAGGATCTAATGTTCCCCTGCATCAACAGCAACTGAGTGACACCTGGCACTGAGGTGGCCCAATATGCCGTGTGTGTGCGTGTGTGTGTGTGTGTGTGTGTGTGTGTGTGTGTGTGTGTGTGTGTGTGTGTGTGTGTGTGTGTGTGTGTGTGTGTGTGTGTGTGTGTGTGTGTGTGTGTGTGTGTGTGTGTGTGTGTGTGTGTGTGTGTGTGTGTGTGTGTGTAGACTGAAACTCCACTCCTTGACTGTGCCGATGAGCTGAAGCCCTGGCCTGCAGTCTCTGAGGGGATTAGCCCACTCAATGACACTAAATTACAGGGATCAACATCAGCTCAACACATCCACCGCTGTCTCTGCTGCTCTAACTGGATCACATTTGGAAGAACAGCTGTACATATTTCAAAAATGTAGAAACATGAATATATTAGATTATATAAATTCACATAGAAGAGCAAAGATCTGTCCGTAGTTTTATCAAACTCATCTGGATGTCTTCCGACCATATATTTCCGTTACAAAATAAAAAGGTTTAATCACAAAACTTGGAAATCAACTATTTCCACACAAAAGATAACACATGATTCAAATGGCGAAGGGGCGTTCAGTGTCTGATACAGAAGAGCTACAATGCCTCTCCATCAATCATAATTCACCACTGCTGTACTCTATTGTTATAAACCACATTCACAGAATAACAAATAAGACCTTTGTGCAGCGACGCTTGAAATGGTAACCTTTCACTCTGTGGACAGTTATCAAACACTGGGCCTGTTCAGCAGCACTGCACCTATCACTTACATATATAAACAGTTGTCAAATCCTTAACAACACATAGGCACACAGCAACAAATGGCTCACACTTATTGCATGAGACAAGTAGTTGTGGAAACAGTTGTGATGGAGAAGTGGTTATTGTGTGAAAGAAGAATAAATGGTTTCGACAGTAGCAGCGCGATAAGAAAGAAAGAAGAGTGAGAGAAAAGTGGCAGAGCTGACAACAGCTTTTTACTGGTCTTTTCTGTTTGGTCGCACTCAAGTAAAGGTGTCAAAAATACAGAGCGAGAGAAGAAATGAAAAACGTAAATCAGTGAAAGTCATTTATATTGTCAAAAAAAATGTCACGGTCATGCTTAATCTACTGTTGACTGGACAAAGGACAAAAGAAACCCCCTCTCTGGGACAGTTGTCTAAATATGCAGTCAGACACACAGTGTTGTTAGCCAGCCTAGAGGCCAAGCTGTAATGACTGGACTGGACATACAATGGTTACTGATAGCCGCACAACAGCAATCAGATAGCACTGTCTGTTAAGCCTCTCTTTTGCTGCACTATTAAACAGATTATTACATTATTCAAAGTGTTTGTTCTCCTCCCGTGCGTAGATTACAAAGCAGGGCACACCCAGATAAGCTGCCAGGTAGTCCAATACCTAACACAACGGCAGCAGTAAAAACAAAAGCCAAAGATTAAGACCTGTGGTGTTTGCTCCAAACACAGCTATGCAAAGGGAAGCTTTGTCGCTGCACCCACTTCTAAAGCGAGAAGAAACCGCAAGCTCTGAACACCCTCAAATCATATTTAGACTTGTGTTAGCAGCTTATTATGACTCATTATACAGAAACAAGTTTCCTTCTTGTTGAGAATTCCCACCCGAGCTGATTGTGTAGTACATGCATGTCACTATGAAGAGATTAGGCTGAGTAATTATCTGCTGACAGGTGAACCATGCTCCAGAAAAATTAAAGTTATCAAAGTGGGCCACTTGACAGTTGACTTTGGATATGAATGACAGATTGTAGTGACAGTACTTCACCTTTTTAAAAATAATGAATACCAAAACATCATAAAGCTAAAATTACAAGAGGAGAAAACGCTCTCAGTTGTATTAATATCTATTTAAAATGGTAGTGAAAAACACGCCAAAAGGAAAACCAGCAGCCTTCCCTGAGTAAAGTCAGGCGAGTTGGAGTGTTTGCTCACTTTCCAAATCTTGTCCATCTGCCTACTCCATTGAGCCAGCAGCTACAGCCTACAAAGCTAATGAAATAAATCGAAGATTTCTGATAATGCGCACAAGACAAATACGTCCGTATTTACACAGCTCTACAGTCCAAACACAACACTGACCAAGATCTTGTGCAAACAGCATTTATTCAATATGATTGTTTGCTTTTTGTTCAAGCTCACAATAAAAAAAGATAACACTCCCTTTAGTCATTTGTAAATACATTACGGCTATATATAAAGTCATATCTCAAGGCTTTTTGACTGAGTTGGCTTCCTGGTTACACAGGCATTACTTCCCAGCAGCGACTTTTGTGTTGCCAGTTTCTTCAGATAGATATTCAAACCTATAAATCCCACTTACAGAACACCATCTATAAGCATGTGTGACTAAATGTACAGCCTTTATATTAATTATAGATAATAATAGTTATACTGATTAATTTTCAGATATGCATTTTATTTATATATAGAAATGACATAAACATTCCAATAATAAGATTAAAATATAAAAGATTTGAATTGTATACAATTTTACATTTAATCTGAAAACTGTTATATTTATATATATCATCCTTTTTATATCTAATAGCAATAACACATTTTGGAGTTGAAGGCCAAGTTAGTGGATATGTGTAAAGTGGATGGAAAGACAAGAAAGTAAGTAACAGTCTGCTCTCTAGTGGTGAGACATTAGAACAATAAGCTCAACCTTAGGCCCCAGAGGATGTTAACGTCTAAAAAGCATCCTTTTATTCCTGTACTACATAAATCAGTATTGATGAGAGTCACTTACCAATTGGATTGATATCAAAAAAGTGTACCGAGGTCCGGAGGATGGCGTTAAACATGCTGTTGTGTAGGGTTTGGGCCGCGCTCACCAACACATTAAAGAAGACCAAGCTGCGAAGGAAGCCGAACACTACTGAAGTGGCTGTTAAACCTGACAAAAGCAAAGAAGAAAAATCCATCAGCACACTAAAATATTTCCCTTGTACCTGTTCCAAGGTCAGCTATGCATTTAAGTTTCCATTATTTTGTATTTTGAATGGCATAAGAAATGACATAGAGAGTTCCACTTAAGTTTTGCCTTCAAATGATGTTCACTTGTGTCTTGAATGCTGAACTGTCCCAGTGAATACAAAGCCTGATAGAGTGAAAAGGCTAGGAATCACAGGGAGACAATCAGAGCAATTCAACAGGAGAGAAGAAGAAAGGCACTGCTATCTCCCTGTACAGCTGAGGCCCATGTACACATACACTGGGCCTTGAAGGCCTTGGTCCACAGCCAAAGAACTGTGGATCTGTTCATTGAATGGCTGGCATATTTAGAGCCTCAACAGTACACAAAAAGCAGTGTGCGCTCAGTGAGCTTCACCTGCGTAAACACCTAGGTACAGGTCAAGGTCCAGCTGCCGGGGGAGGCTGCCATTGAGGGGCTCTGTCACA
Organism: Notothenia rossii; assembly: GCF_949606895.1. Classification (NCBI taxonomy): domain Eukaryota; kingdom Metazoa; phylum Chordata; class Actinopteri; order Perciformes; family Nototheniidae; genus Notothenia; species Notothenia rossii. The sequence continues at coordinate 81,749,816 of NC_136904.1, forward strand.
TTGATGTGCTTCTGTTCAGAGGCCCTGCAAGACAGCCACAAAAGAACCAAAAATCCACAAGGACAAATAAACAGAACGAATAAAGAACGCTGCAACAGGAAGGCACTAAACAGAACATTCCTCCTATCCTGAAGCACAAGGTCAGTTCAACAAGTGACAGATAATACCAAGAACAAATGTTTGGTTCAGCCTTCTTCTACCAAATCATCCACCATTTACAGTCTCTGGAAATAGTCAGTCAGCCTTTCAATACATGATATTCTTGCAAGCATATATGTGTTCACAAGGTGTAAAATGAATAATGTCTCACCAGCACGCAAGCCACCAGTCCTGCAGCACAAATGTTATCTAAAAAGCAAACACAAAAAAACATGAAATGAACATTCATCAAGACAATCTATTACAGTATTCTTTTGTCTAAAAATGACTAGATCGATTATATGTTGTATTTTACAAAAAATTCATGGAACACACGCAAAAAATGTATTGAAAGAATTGACTCACATGTGCTAGGACATTGAGTAAAATGAGGATGAAGAGGACCAGAAAGTTAGCGCCTGCCCTGAAATACTTCATATACATACGCAGGCCGATGTTTCCTTCTGAGCGGCTCTCCTCCTCTGTTGGTTGCACTACCTTCAGATAGACACTAGTGTCAGTGAGCAACATTTAAGATCAGGCAGCAGGGAAATGTGAGCTCCTTCTGCCCTCTAGTGGCTGCCAGAACTCACAACAAACCCTTTTCATACATTGAGATTGCTATACACATATGCTTAACAGGTCCCCTATTATACTGTTTTTCATCAATATATTAAAGGTCTCAGATATATACAAAACATGTCTCTGAAGTGTTTGGCTTGAAATACCAAACAGGTGGGACGGTGTTACCTACAGTAGGTTGGCTAATAGTTACACAAGCCAAAACATTGTTATGACATCACAAAGTGGCCAAAAACCTGATCAGCTCATTTTCAGACAGGTTTTTATATAAATGGAGCAGGACAAAAAGTGAGCAAATATTTTTCCCCTAAACTTTCAGAATGTCTTTACACAGTTTTATGTATAAAAGAGATGAAAAAGTGGATTTCGCATAATAGGTGACCTTTAAAGTTTGATGAAGTAAGTAAGAAAATGATGGTCAACTTTAAAGAATGATTCAACACACTTACCACTTGGTTTGGTTCTGGTGCCTTTATCAAAGAGCACCGAGAGGAAGATAAGGAAGACTTAGAGGATATTGAGTTGTCAGAGAGTGTATGGGGGAAGCGGGAGAGAGTCCCAGGGATGGGGGTCTTCCTGTCCTCCTCCTGGTCCTCTTCATCTTTTAGCAAGGAGGTGAAGTCGAGTCCAGAGCCCTGCAACTCACTGTAGGTTCCCCGTGCTACCATCTGACCCTGACAATGATGGAAGAATTAAACATAATTTAGACAAATGTGAGGAACATTTCAGCTACTGCTGGAAGATTTACCCCTGGAAATGAAACTTTTAACTTACAAAACATGTACGTTTTTATCCTAGGTAATTTCAAAACTCTTCTATAAGTCCTCCCACAGACACATCATTTATATATGAAATGTATTTCTAAGTAAGAGAATAATAGTCTTTTCACAAAAACTTGTTGAATGTCCTTCACCGTGTTGAAAGTATTGAAATAACAAGAGTCACAATACATATAGTGTAGGAAACAAATGGAAGTCAAATTAATAATTTAGTTCTGAATATTATATTGTTAACTTATAAAACATCAAGCGTCTAACCTTTGAACACTGCACAGAAAGTATTGTTTCCTTTGATGAATACAATTGTGGTAAAAGCTGCTACCAATTAATCATCAATATCTGTTGTATTTTATTTCAACACTGATTGAGATGATTATGTAGCTTTGAAGGGGTCAGACTGAGAGATCAAATCAAATCCTTTTTTTGTTTTAATAGAAAAACTTGTGAACTACAGAGTGCCTGGCTCCAAACCACAAAGATAGCAACCAAAGAAAGGCATATTCATAAGACATCAGATCCAATCAGTTGATGCCCTATGGGTAACTTAAAACTTGTTAAAGCGACCTTTAATACCTGAGAGGGTACGTGTTTGTTACTTAAAAGATACATTTAGCTTGTGTAGTTACTGAGAAAGTAATTGAGCTGTAAAATGAGGCCGAAGTGATGTTATAATACAGTGACTGTTAACAGAAGTATACACCTTGTCACACATGCGATCACAATCTAAACTATTTGAATAGCACATATGCATGGAGACATACTAAATGCAGATTCAATGCATAATATTTTTTATATTTTATCACCACCTGGTCACCTTTTTAACATGTTATATACAGTATTTTATAAACAAGCACAAACATCAACACAAACCTGCTTTAAGACAACAATCTGGTCCGCAGCCTTCAGATACTGTAGTTGGTGAGTAACCAGTATACGAGGCTTCTTCCTCAAAAGTCCACAAATGCACCTAAAGATATATATATATATATTTTGTGCTGACATACTTCCATAACTTAGACCTGATTAACTGATTTTTAAAGGAGTGATAGACAATAATATTGAGATGTTAATAACAAGACTTACTTTTCAAAGAGGTGCCGTCCCACCTCAGCATCCACAGCACTGAGCGGGTCATCCAGCAGGTAGATATCTGCATCCTGATACACTGCTCTAAAAGTACACACATGTGAAGGTTATTGTCATTATTTATCACTTACACCAAATAAAAATGTACATTGCTGCATTTGTATAGCAAACCTTGCTAAGCTGACCCTTGCCTTCTGTCCTCCACTGAGGTTGGCCCCCCTGTCCCCAACCAGTGCCAAGTCCCCACCTGGCAACAGGTCCAGGTCCTGAACAGGGTGCAAATGCAACCGTTACCAGTCATTCACATTAACAAGAAACTCACTTCCAACTAAACTTTACTAACACCTAGACTACAGAGTGTGAAGATGCAGCAGGGTATGTGATTCTCACTCTCTTGAGGGCGCAGGCTCTCAGGACTCTTTCATACTTCTGGGGGTTGAGCTCTTTCCCAAAAAGAATGTTGCTTCGAATCGTACCAGGTAAAATCCAGGGCTGCTGACAGGTGTATGTAAGATTTCCTCTGACCTTGACCACACCACTCTCCTGACTCAGCTCTCCCAGAACCACACTGAGGAGTGAGGACTGACATGCACAAACACAGAAGAAATAACAGACCACATGTTTATAACTTTTCTAGGTGTTTTCTTGATTGCTTACAGTCTTGATGTTAAGCCAAGCCAATATCCGATTGCCCTAGCTCCGTATTTGCCACACAAAAACAAGAGCGGCTTATTATTCTCGTTTAACTCTCGGTAATAAAGTGAATAAGTATGTATTTTTCAGTTCTTTCAGTTGAGGAAGATAATGTATAGTGAGTGATGCCTGAAAACAATCTAACTATCCAACAGCCTGGCTTTAGATAGAGATGCTTACAATACAATCCTGCAAAAGCTTTCCTTTATGGTAAAAGCATGGTATTTCATTTGTATTTCTTACAAATGTAAACATGTAATGTCTCCATTGTATCAGTATAAGCCAATAGCCCTAGTGAAATTGTTTATGGCATTCGACTGCTGGTAAAAAAGTCAAACCTAGCACTGACTCTATGCTGTACTAATAGTACCACTTTGACCTTTATATAATAAACTATTTCAAATGTACTTGACATGTCACATGTGCAGCATGACTATAAGCCTGAGAGTACAAAATTGACCTGACCTTTCCAGCCCCAACAGGTCCGATTACTGCCACGAGCTGCCCTGGCGCCACTGTGAAAGACACATTCTGTAATGTTGGAGCCTCTAGCATCTGTAAATAAACAGAAATTGTCATGTAATAACTATTCAGACTGCTAATGTCGAATTAAGCCTACTTATACCTCAAAATCACAAGTTTGTCCTCAAGGCTTCACAATCTGCATAGCAACACTCTCTATCCTTACTTGAGGGCTGTAAGGATTGTAGCACATGAGCTATGTACAGATAGAAAGGAGACATGTTGCCCACAATAATTCTCACCTTATCCCAGTAGCATATTAAGTCCTGAATCTTCACATAACAGTCCTTCTTGTCTGAAAAGGGAAGCCCCAGGTGCTGAGGAGCAACTTCATCGAGCAGAAGAAAAGTCTTAGAAGAAGGAAGCACATTCAGAGCTCTAGTTTACATTGACCGTATTCAACACACACTGGGTACAATAAGGTTTTTGTGTGGTGTATTTACCTGAATTCTTTTAATGCTGATTAGAGACTCAGAAACCTTCTCTATAGCAAAAGGAAAGAAGAGCGTGATGGTGAGTCTGACCGCCCCGTAGAGGGAAACAGCCATGAACACTCTGCTGGCAGACAGCTGGTTTCCTGTCAGGACGTAGACGCAGACGGTGATGAAGACGATGATCTTGTTGGCCACAAAGAAAGATGCCATGTTCAGACCACGCAGATAGGAGCTTTTCATGATCTTGGAGATTTCCATTCTGTACAATAACAGGAGTTGTTGTCAGTAAAAGCTGTTTAACAAACATGATGCACATTTGTGTCAGCTAACACAGGCCTTTGACTTTAATGAGCTTATTAAGAGGGTAGGATGTCAGATTCAAATTTATTTTTGATAAAAAGGGAAAGCAGGTTATTTTTGGCTGTACCTTCTGATCTCATCCACCAATGCAGCAAAAGGCTTCTCCCATCCATACATTTTAATAACACGGATACCAGTGATGACTTCATTCATTGTCCGTATTCTGTCATCTGTTAGGACTGCTGTGTCAGCCCTAAAACAACAGACAAACATTGCAGCAACGGCACCAGTGCAACACATGCAGTAAAATGAAAAATTATTTTCTTGATTTGAACTACAGTGTAATAACTACAAACCTGAGACTAGAGAACAACTGTCCGAACATTGTCTGTACAGGCATCAGGATGAAGAAGACAGCCATACCCGCAAGGCATGATGGGCCAATAGCATACATCAACAATAATATCACAGTTACAGCTTGTAGAGGCCCGATCCACAGAAAGTGCAAATATAAGGTTACCTGTAAGAAAAATATGAAAAGCAAATGATTGGGGTAAGGTATGTATTTTTGAATGGGTTACTGGATATTAAATATGAATACAAAAATATAAACATAGCATGCTTTCAGATAATTACCTCATCAAATTTGTTGACATCATTGGATAAGAGGTTAACAATTTGTCCTGTGGTAGTTTTGGCAAATGCTTTGCTGTTAAGACAAAGAGCCTTTGCAAAACAAAGTTGTTAATTGATGTATATGAACCAAAGGAATACGACAGACGATGACATTATACATTAGTGTCACATAATGACTGACCTTCCGATAGATCATGTGGCACATGGCCACACGAATCTTCATGCCCACTCGCTGGACATGGTAGAAATAGAGATGATGAAGAACAGACAGACTGATACAGGACAAGGAGATGCCCGCAGCGGATCTGTAGGCCTCATGGACCGCAGCTGTGTTGTCGGTGCGGTCTTCTCTCTCAAAGTACTCAATTATGTTCCCAAGTAGCAACGGCTGAATGACTTTGATAACTTCCTGATAGAAAATTAGATTAAGGAGAGAAACATAAGTCTTAAAACTGTATTGTTTCTGTAGATGTGTGTAACTGTACCTCTATAAAGATGTAAATTCCAATGAGTGCGTATGATCTCCAGTAGCACTGTACAAGAACATTTTCAAGTCTGGGTGGGCGCAGATCTTTTGCCGCCTGTTGAACCTCTCTGTTCCAGTACCTGTGAAATGTAAAAGGTGTTAAACCCAAATCAGTGTATATAGTACGAGACTAGAATGTATGTTTAGTACATGCAGAAATAGATCACTGTGGCATCGGACTCCAAGAATCTAAACCTAACCATCGTATTAGCTACTTTGTACTTTGGAAAATGTACAGTAAATATGTATTTGAACGTAATTAACTAAACTCTACTCAACATCTTACCCTTGCAGCTCCTCCCCGAGTGTTTCTGATGCGTCTTCTGGGAGAACGTTATACATGTCATCTTCCTCCAACTTCCTCTTGTACCCAGTTCTGAACAAGGGGTTAAGCCAACTAGAGAGAAAGTCAATGAAAGCATGCTCAGAAGTTAAAATATAATATGGAAATTATTGTTCAAAGAATCTATAGACACCTAGATTTAGCCTTATTAAAAAAACATGAAAATAAAAGTACTGTTTTTTACCAGAACATATAAATGTATTGCTACTGTACCTTATGTAAGTAGTATGTTTGTATGAAAGGTGTAAGAAAATATTAACACCTGGGTATCACAATATTATGTTTTGCAATACTGAATACATTCTCAAAAACAGTGTATGGATTTTTGAATTGTTTAAATAAAGATATTGGTGGAAGAAAGTGGTTTATTTGTATGGCGGGTGTTACACTAAGGGGGTGTAATACTAGAGAGCAGATGTTAAAAATAATTCAAGTGCAATCCATGTTTTTCTTTATTAATAACGTTTTTTGCAAACTTACAAAACTTGCTTACCACTAATTACTACTAATAACAAATGTTATTATATAATATTTACTGTTTCTCATTTTCATTTTTTGTAATCAATGCTAGTAAAAGCTACTTTTTACTTTACTATTGAAACATATTCACCCACTTTGTATGTGTCATGCTACTTTAGAAGTACTCCACAGACCTGCCTGTTGTCATTTAAGTGTATAGGAATAAACAGGTACCTAAAGCCTGAGCTCTTTCCTGTGTGTGGGAGGGAACAGTGAGGTTATGTTTTCGCATGGACTGATGATGAGCTACCTGCTATCACATCCAGTGGACAGTCCTTTGAGTTGCCACACACAGTCACACAGGAGAGCTCTCCATTCAATTAATGTCAAACACGGCAGTCCCTGAAGGCCGCTTCTCTTACCAGAAGAAAATCTTGGAGAGAAGATTAGCTGAAGCCAACGGATTATCCTTCTCCTCCTTCCGCACTTGTTCCATGCCCCCCACCAGTAAAAGCGACCTGAGGACTTTATCTTCAGGCTATGTGGCGGGGGGATATCGACAGAAACTCAGAGGAGGTCAACCCTGAGAGAACAGATGCTGTGAACTCCAATGTCTGACAATGTCATCCCCTCAGACATCCAGGACAGGATTACTAAAGGACACAAAAACTGGTTTGGAAGTCAGGTGAGCGGGGCACCGTTTAGCCCCGCCCACCGCCTCAGGATTGGCTCACTGAAGTCTCCATCACTTCTCAAAGTCCTTAATGAAATCTTGTCCTTTCTTACCCAGTCATTATGTACACAAAAGTACTACAAATAAAGTGAAATGTCATCCGAAATTAATCAGAAGTAGAAGTTCTCATGCATGAATTATACTGATAGTGTGTATATGATTTTTGATGTATTGTTGTTATACTAGATTATTTCATTGAATTGTTTTTATTACATTTGTAAGCGTTTTAGTTTATTTTAAAACTCACCTGTATTTAGTATTTAAATGTTAGCCGGTTTCGTTAGAGATCATTTCAACTACTCTATGTTATTGATATTAAGTAATTTTTTTTAAATAATAAGGGGAAAGTTTACCAGTCTAGTAGTGAGGTTATTTAAATATTTTCAATAACTTGGTTCAAGGATTTCCCAGAAAAAAGTGTGAGAATCTTTGAATCAAGAATCAAGGAGAAAATAAATGTATTCTTCAAACAGTTTTGAAGAAAATAAGACTTTAATGACTCAGTAACATGCAATCACTTCTTCTTCTTCTTCTCGTTCTTCTTCTTCTTCTTCTTCTTCTTCTTCTTCTTCTTCTTCTTCTTCTTCTTCTTCTTCTTCTTCTTCTTCTTCTTCTTCTTCTTCTTCTTCTTCTTCTTCTTCTTCTTCTTCTTCTTCTTCTTCTTCTTTGTGCTTTACAGATATATGTGTATATAAAATGTTGACTGATAGTAGTCTCAGGATATACATATTTATTTTTCAAGGAAGGTAGGCCTAGAAAACTGACATAGGTAGAGAGTTATTTTTCACAACCTTGTGTCTAAATGAAGATTTTTGACATTAAAGGTCCTAAGAACAATTTCTGTCGAATTTACTGAATTAGAAATGTTTACCAATAAACTTTTGATCTTAATTTTTTCTCAAATATGAACCTACTCCTACTGTCTTAGTTTCACGCAATATTTATTTATTGAGGTCGACGACACAATTGAACTGATTTTGTTCTCCTCTCTCTTTTTACTAGTGGCTTTATTTTTCTTATTCTATTTTTGGTTAAAAAACAATGCTCTCATGAGTGACAACAACATATGTTTACATATAAGCTGACAATCATTAGTCTACTGCTTGAATCCTATTGTATGTAGAAATAGATGAACCAGTAAATGGACTTTGTCACATTTCTTCTCCTTTTGAGGATTAATGATTACTCCTTTATTTTTGTTATGTTAATATGGTACTTGACCTTATTTGTAGAAACACTGCTTGCCAACATTTAATGAATAACTGACAGCTCATTTTTCCTTCAGATTGTGTCCATCCCTCGCCACTAGAGACACGGTCAAGATGTCCTGTTTGTTAATGATCTCAATGAAACACATGTCCACAGTGTAATTTGCCTGCCTGGGGCCATTTTATTTCTTCTCATTTTCCTGAATCTGCTAAAAGACTTTAAACATATCGTAAAGCTCCAAATGTCAAGCTTGCAGATCATGGCTCTTCTCAGCGGCATGGCCGGGCTGGGGGCCACTATCGCTGCCACGGTGTCCAACGAATGGAGGGCCACTAGCCGAGCATCCTCAGTCATCACAGCGACCTGGGTGCTCCAGGGTCTCTGGAACAACTGTGCTGGAAATGCCATTGGAGCGCTGCACTGCAGACCGCATCATACTATTTTCAAGCTGGAAGGTAAGGGTCCGAGTTTCATGGTGTCCACATATTGGTCTTTTCTCACTCGGGTGCAGGGGATATACTGTACCGTGGAAGGTTTTTATGAAATGTTCCTTATGCCTAATGACACAATGTACACTAGATATTCTTGGCTACAGGAACAAATGTATCACCTTTGTTTCAGAGGCAAATATGTGCTATATCAAGAACCATTCATTTGTTGGCAACATTTATTCAGAATTTAGACCCAGTGTAAATTAATCTAATAAGTAAACTTTCATCAAAAACATAATTTTTAAGTGGTTGTTATTAAGTATCTCTCGTGGAGGATGGCTCTGAAAGCTTTTTCTTTCAATTTATTAGGGAAATAATCAGATTATCTCTGTAATCGAAAAATGAAACAATTGTTCATCTTGAGTCTCAGATTGTGTCGCTGGTCACAGATATCTGTTAAAAAATGTAAAAGACAAAAACAAGTTATACCTGTTTCCATAATGAAATGATCAACATATTTTACTGGTGATTGTTTATATAATCACAATCTACTATTTTTTTTCCTTCAAATTTAGGATTAGAAAAAACTAAATTCAAGCTGAAAAAGAGTTCCAGATTATGGCTCAGGTCTTAACTGCAGCAAATGTTTAACCCTTTTTTGGACATTTCAATCTGGGAGTGTCTGTGTCACAGTTTACACTCACAGACCTGTTGTTGCCAATAACGGACCAGTCAGGAAGGAAATAATTGTCAGACTGCTTTCCATTCAAACAATTCACTTACTTTGTGCATCCTTTAATTTATTTGTAATGTTGTTTATTCACATACTTGACACTTGATGCGTGATAATGAAGGCATTTAGTTATGTTTGTCCATAATTAGACATTCCTTGATATGCACAACGAGTTACTCTTTTTGCTAGTTTGTTAGGGAGTTGTATTAGTTTAATGCTTAGCTAGTTATATCGTTTTATATAACTTATAGTTTTAACCCATTTTCTGTTCTTTTCTTTTCTGGTATTTCTTTCAATAAGCTGAAAATATTCAAATCCCCTGTCTTTAAAACTTAATTTTAAGATAACATATGCTTCATATAAATGTCTCTTTACAATCATTTAATCCAGGAAGATGTTGTTTTACGGCATACCTTAAAAAATAAACAACTATTACAGATTGTTGTGTGCTTACAGTAACATGATATGAATAATAAAACATGTATATTAAGCAACCAGTCATGCCAACATTATCTGAGTTTTTCAATTGTAACTGTATTGTAATATTATATTTTCACTGTACTATGTATTCTTTTATTGACCTGTACTTAAATCATGTTTTATAATTGTTTGTGTGATAGAGATTATGCTTTGTTGATTGTTATGTACCTGCCCGAGGACTGCAGATGGAAATGAGCTAGTAGCTATAATCTGTCATAATTCATATGATGTTTTTTCTGAGATTAATATATTTGTATGCATGGTCCTTGTTGAAATACATACATTATAATAATATGGTCTAATGCCACCAGAAGGGGCTCCTTTTCAAATTAGAAAAAGGCTTTTTGCTTAATTTCCCTCTTGTTTGCTTCTTATCTGTAAAGCATATATTTTTAATTTAGCCTTTTCTCCATTGATTAAGACATGTCTCTGTAATGTAACAGAAAGCTTGTTTCATCCAAATGCTGGGACACCGTAGTGAGTGACATGCTGTTAATAAGTTATCTAAATCCTGTGTCTATTTTAGGTTTTTCAGGAAGTGACTGCTCGCTTGTTGAGTATTAATCGTAGGTGGCAGAGCAAGGTTAAAGGTCAAAGGGTCAAATTCACTGTACTGTAACCCATCGCAAATGTTTGATCTGTATCTTTGGTTTCTTGAAACTGTTTTTTATTTAATCCCCACAATAATCAAAAATATGTGAAGATTCAGATGCACATTTTGAATGCCAGATATAATCAACAAATATCATGTGTTATTATTATTTTAAGCACGATAATGCATAAATAATAAGTTTAACTTTTGCAACTTTAAGTATACCTTAATGCTAGTACTTCTGTACATGTATACTTTTGAAAATATATATTTACTTGTAAGACAGTTATTCTACACAGCGGTATTGCTACTACACCTAAGTAAAAGATCACACAGAGCAAACAATGAATACATTTTAAAAGTCATTTCTGACGATGTCACAATACTTTCTACATCCAGAACATTCAGTCCCCATCATCTATGAGAGCGAGTCACAGTCACGTGCACTGGAGGAAAATAGACCATTGGTCACTTGTCGATGTTTAAGGCCAAACTCCTCCCACAGAATATAACAGTCCACAACACATTAATTATCAATCACAGCCGATTCATGGAACTTACTGGTGCAGAGTTTAGCTACATTGTTAACAAGCTTTACTAGCAAGGGAACCATTAATCAATTGAAGGTCTCACTAACCTAATTGGCCGTCACACAGCAGAGTGGAAGAGTCCTCTCTGCAGAAAGAGCAGCATGTTTCAGGAGATATTGGCCTATATTTTAAGCACTTCGGGCTGGGTGCTGGTCTCGTCCACCTTACCGACGGACTACTGGAAGGTTTCTTCACTTGATGGAACAGTTATCACCACAGCTACCTACTGGTCGAATCTCTGGAAGACCTGCGTCACCGATTCAACTGGAGTCTCCAACTGCAAAGACTTTGCCTCGATGCTGGCACTGGATGGTCGGCCATTTTTCCCTTTCTTATTTGATTCTTAGTTTTACTTTTCTGGTCAATCAGGTTGAAGTTTATTTTCTGATTTCTGTGCCATATAAGTGTTCAAACTCAGTTCCTACTTGTTGAAATTCATTGCCACTCGGGACTAATAGATACCCTAAGGCTTATTATTCAAGGAACAACTCATTTACCTTCAAATATGTCAATGTTTAGCCCCGTTCGTGAGGCTTGAAAGCTATAAAGGTGATTTACTAGGAACCTCAGGTGGTTTCTTCCACAGCTGACTGGTTTTAGGGGTTAACTTCCAAGGTAATCTTCGCCTCACATCTGAATGGGACATTTTATACCAGAAGAGTAACCGCAAAGTGTCTGAAAACAATCACTGTAGGGATACTTGACAAATAGTTTTCCTTGCTTTATGTGTATATTGATCACAAGTTCAATAACCCATTGACCTTTCAGTGGGCCGTTGTGAAAGTAGAGGACATGCAAAACCAAAGAACACTTTGCACAGATTTGACCTTCATTTGATCCATTTTCAGGCTACATCCAAGCTTGCAGAGGACTGATGATTTCAGCCATTTGTTTGGGATTTTTTGGTTCCACATTTGCTCTTGTTGGAATGAAATGCACCAAAATCGGAGGAACCGACAAAAACAAAGCCAGGATTGCCTGCTTTGCAGGTGTAAATTTCCTTTTAAGTGGTAAGTGTGGGCAAATGTACTATGGAATATCTGTATCTTTTTCCTTTTGGATGTAGTTACATTCCCTTTTCTTTCTTGTTCTTTTTAGGCATCTGCTCACTTTCATCTTGCTCCCTTTATGCTCACCGGATTACATCGGAGTTTTTTGACCCAATGTTTGTTGCACAGAAGTAAGAACTGTCTGACACCCAGTGACTGTTTTATTGTAACTTAAACACTTATGATCATTAAGCATCAGTGTTTGTCTGCAGGTATGAACTTGGAGCCGCTCTCTTCATTGGCTGGTCCGGTTCTATCCTCTGTATCCTCGGGGGCACCATGCTCTGTTTCTCCATCGCAAGTTCAAAGAGGTTTGTTTTGGTAACACCAACTGTTATTAATAATGTTAACATTATACAGTATATATGTATTATTCAATTTAGTTGAGCCATGTAGGTGTTTGAGTTATGTAGATTAATCTGTTTCTGTCTCTTCACAGCCGCAGTCAGGCAAACTATATCTACAAAGGTACTGCTTCTCATATCTCCTCCTTCCCGAGAGGGCAGGCAAAGCCTGTGACCCAGAGGCCACCCCCAGACTACAGCAACTCCTCCAGGATGCAGCACTTTGATAAGAATGTTTATGTGTGAGGGATGTGAATATAAAACACTTGAAGTTGAAGCCACCAATGAGTCTTAAAATATGTAATCTATACTATGTAAAAGATACAGCATACTATGAAACATGGTGGTTTCTGTCTAATAGCACACAAATGTACTGAGATTAATCTGTAGCTCATTAGGAATTACATTTAAATATTTAAGTGTTTCTTCCAGGGGTCAGTAGTTCATAGTAGTATGATACAGTTTACTCTCTGATGTTGAAAAATTGCATATTCTTTTTTTTTTAATGTATTTGGCAATAAAGTGTGTTTTAAGACATTTATTTTGCTGGTTGTATCTTTAACGTTTAGTTAATCTGTTAATATTTATAAAGTGTTTAAAACACAGATTTTCCTGCGACTAGGATTGTAATGCTCCAAGCTAACATGAAGAAGGTCGCGAAAGGACAGCATCATGGTATTTTCTGATTGAAATGTGTATCAATTTTATATAAAAGTGTGTGAGTAAGAATAAAAGATACATTTGAATTTCAGCAGACTGAAGAGGGCAGCAGTGTTGTACTTTGTGTTACCTTCTCTTAGAAGATTCTTGAAAATAACACTTTGGACACAAAAATATGTGTGTCTTAGAAACAAAGTGGGCTTTTCTAACTACTGTAAATACAAATTAAATGTACCTGTACCATTCATTGCTGGATATAAACCTGAAACGAAAAACCAGGAGTTGATGTGAATTGCCTAAAGCGGTCAGCACACTCCAGAAAGTTGACAGTAAACAACTCACCCAATTGCAGAGTGCCCTCATCAACACCAATGGCACACGGCAAACACACAATGTCACCCTGTCCTGAAACAGGAAACCACTCATCATCCTTTGCCCCACAGAGTAATGGTTAAATGTGTTTTCTGCTTCTGTTCAACTGAGTGGTAGATACCTGGTTAATTTAATGATTTCAGAAATGAAGAAACGTCTGATCCAAGTGCTTGGCTTTTTGATGTCATCACTGGGATGGGTGTTTGTGCTTTGCTCCATGGCCATGGACTACTGGAGAATCGTCCAATTAGGAGGACAAGGAGGCTCCTTTATCATCAAAGTGGCCTGGTACTGGTCCAACTTGTGGAAGGATTGTTTCACAGACTCCACGGCTATCACCAACTGTAGAGATTTCCCCGTGCTCTGGAGTGTGACCGGTAAGTTCTCCACATGTTGCATTAGCAATACAATATTTCTAAGTCTTTCTCTTTGAATTAACAAAGTGATTAACAGATCCATAGTTTGATACTCACAGCAGAACACAGTCATAGGTAAGTGGTCTCAATGAAACTGAGTTACACCATTGCCTGAAGTGAGACTAATTGACTTTAGAAAGATGAAATAATACAATCTTTGTATAAGAAGTTAATTGTTGAACTTCTATAAGCAACCACCTGCCCCCTAGCAGCTTTATTTGATATAGTGTGACCATTTGGTTTGGTTTCTAATGTTTGCTAACTGTAGCTTGATATTGTCATGGACATATTGTAACATTACTGGGTCAGTTGGCTGATTTTGGGATTCTTTACTTGTGCTATTGTCATCCCATCTTTAGGCATAACATTGCCCACGATTTAACATTATCTCCTTTCTTTGTGTGAATTGCCTGGATCAAAGCCTTGACAAATATTAAAAGCAGAAACTATATAGTATTTATCCTGATTCTAGATTATTTTGTGTCTGACTGAATTGTAAGGCTGTTTTCTAACTTGAACTATTTATTTCTGTTTCTCAAAGCTTATGTCCAGGGAGTGAGAGGATTACTAATGTGCGGGTTAACTCTTGGGTTCTTCGCAATAGTACTTTGCTTTCTTGGTATGGAGTGTACTTTTATTGGAGGAGCTGAGAAAACCAAGGACAAACTTCTTCTTGCTGGAGCAGTGTTTCATATTGCTGGCAGTGAGTTCAAAACAAACACGTGTTTGCCTCTGTAAATGAAATAAGTGTTTTGTCATCATTATTTCTTAATACCAACGAAACCTCTGCATGCAGGTGTGTCAGATGTTTCTGGCTACTGCTTATACATAAACAGGGTCGCAAGGACAACCTTTGCTGCCACTGTTGATCCGGGAGTCTTACGGTACACTGATTTTCTTCATAAAATTGACAACTTTATAAGAGTATTTCTTTAATTCTATAGAAAAATATTACAATATGGACAGTATGTAAAATGTATCATGACTTTTGTCTTCCTTTTGAACCAATTCCAGGTATGACCTAGGACCTCCCATTTTTCTAGGATTGGTGGGATGTTTTTTAATTCTTTTAGGGGCTTTGTTTTACGCTGTTACAGTCTACCGAGTCATTTTCCCTGAAAGGTATTTCATTTCATTGAATATTCTTCCACCTTCACTAATTTCCAGTGCTTGCTGAATTCCTATCATGTAATACATGTTGGCAATGTTTTGATCTTTCAGGCAAGTGTACGCATATGGAGGAGGAACATACATGGCGCCTCGCTCCAGAGGAAGAACCCTGTACACCGGATACTACAAACCACCCATGCAGTATGGATCTTATATGGGCTCACGACCATCCAACAGCTCCAGAATCTCAAAGCTGTCACAGACAACACCCACGAAACTCTCCGAAAGAGACGCATTTGTATAGTAGTTTAAAGCAATTTTTTATGTACAGTTTTATTTTAACACAAACGTGCAAACTTCACTAAACAAGTTACCTTGAAATGGGATTTACTAGCAATCAGGTTATGACATACGGGTGGAATGACAAAACCCTCTGCTTTATTTTCCATGCACCATGTATAATTTTAATTCAGTTGTTTCTCATGTTTTCTTTTGGTAAAACAGGTCATACTCTGTTTAAAATACACTGCCCTGTGTTTACTCATCATTTGTGTTAACCTTTCTCTTTTCAAACAAAGAACATATTGAAAGTTATAATGTTTCTTGAATATCTAATATGTATATAATAAACAAAGCATTTTCACCATATGAGTATTATTAATTTAATTGTTTTTCTTTATTGTTTATTTTCCATTGTTTTTGATGCAAACAAACAAAAGACCAGAAACACTATAAACTGTACCTTTGGCTCACAACACGTATACATGCAAAATACTGTACGATGCATTTTTTTAGGTTAAATATTTGACCAGCGTTTTCTTTTACTGTAAAGAAAACAAAAGAAAAACAGGGTTGCATTACATTATTTAATTTAAGTATTGGACCCCATACCCATCATAGTTTATATGCCAACTAAAAAAGGTACACACTAAAAGACACACACAAAAGTGAGCATTGCTTGGTTTGTACACAGTTTATTACATTTTCATAACATCCTAGAGCTTAAAAAAACATTATATGACAGGGAGTCAAAGTGACTTGTACTGGATGATAATGGACTATTGGCCACTTGTTGATGTTGATGGTCAAACTCCTCCCTATAACAGTCCGCAATACATACGTTTTCAATCACAGCCTATCTATTAAACCTGAAGAGCATAGCTACATGTTCAACACGCTTACTGGCAAGGGAGCAATTCATCAATTTCAAGTCTCATCAACTTAATTGGCTACTTAATGTACCTGGAGATCTGGGTCTTTGTTTTTCACATGTCAGGCTGGGTGCTGGTGTCTTTCACCTTGCCGACAGAATACTGGCACTTATCTACACTTGATGGATCAGTAGTTACCACAGTTACACATTTTTCTAATCTGTGGAAGATCTTTTCGATTTGATTGGAGTCTCTGACTGCAAAGACTTTCCGTCCATGATGGCACTTGATCGTTTTTTTGTTTAAAAGCGGATATTAAATGGATGAAATTAATTGCATTTTTAAGTTGGGGTTGTATGAGTTGTCCATTGTATATGCTCTTTACTCTGTCATCAGAAAGCCTTACAGGCATTAGGTTGTTTTACATGTCTATGTGTGGTCGAGTGCTGCAGATCAATCCCCAGTTTCCAAGTGTCTTAAAAGTGTTCAACCTCAGCTCTAATTCAAATGAATTGAATAAGCTCATTATTACTCCGCACTTAGATATCCTAAGGCCTAATGAGTTAAGGAACAACTCGTTCACTTCCAGATACGTAAGTGTTGAAGCTTGAAAACTATAAAAGAGATTTAGCAGGAGCCTTGGGCGGTTTCTCCCATGGCTCACTAGTTTCAGCGGGTAATTTTCAAGATAATATGAATGGGACCCTTTTGACAAAAGAGTGACTGCAAATGCCTGAAAACAATTAGGGTTGCTTGTGACAAGATATATTTCTTGCTTTAGGTGTCAATCTGTTGCAAGGTCAGTAACCCATTGATGAGAAAATGGAGGAAATGCAAAACCCCGGAGAAGAGCCAAAGTAAGTCAAACTGATTGCACAAGCATGCATGGGATTTTTGTTTCAACACTAGTCCTTGTTGGAATTAAATGCAACAACATTGGCGAAACTGACAAAAACAAAGCCAGAATTGCCTGCTTTGGCTGGTGTACATTTCTTACTTAGTGGTGAGTATAGGTGAATAGTTTGTGTAATATGTATTCACACAATTCACACAACAAGAACTGTGTAACTGAACTGACTATAATTAGGTGAGCAGGATATGTTCCATATTTCAAAGTTTTTCTGCTTAAATTACAGAAATGTTTTGTGCGTTTATTATTTCTTGATACTAACATGGAGAACACATTTAGAGTATGCACAATAATATATATATGAACTATATCCAGGTATGAACTTACTTAACTCCTTTATTTTTGTTCATAGCAGAGTTGACAGCTTTTAATTGCATGTTACGTTTTTAGATTAACAATAACGAATGTTATGTATTATATAATCATATTTCTCAGGAAAGTCCTTGTCATGATGTGCCAACATATTCTTAATGAACTATTATTATTCTGTGGAATTGATAAGCTGATGATGGCAGGTGTATTGTACTAACAACAAACACATGACCTTAGTGACTGTCACAAAACATTGGAATCACAATTCAAGGCATAGCATGTGATGATGTACACAAACCAAGTTGGGCCTGTTTGTGTGGTTTGTGCAAGTGTGTGTGTGTGTGTGTGTGTGTGTGTGTGTGTGTGTGTGTGTGTGTGTGTGTGTGTGTGTGTGTGTGTGTGTGTGTGTGTGTGTGTGTGTGTGTGTGTGTGTGTGTGTGTGTGTGTGTGTGTGTGTGTGTGTGTGTGTGTGTGTATGTGTGTGTTCCCTTTAGTGCTGGAAACACAGTGCGCAGTTTCAGCAGTGTTCAAGAGCTGCTGTGCCATTGCTAGTATTTGCTTTTTCTCTGTCTAGAGACTCAACTTCAAGGCAAGCATGAGTTACAGGACTGTGGTGATGTACATGGAGATTGGCTGCTTTATTGTCTGTGTATTTGGATGGATCCTGGTGTGCTCCACCATGCCCACAGAGATCTGGACATGGTCGGAGGTAGACAGCATAGTCTTGACCACTTCAAACTACTTCTCCAACCTGTGGAAGGATTGTGTATCTGATTCAACTGGAGTTTCTGACTGCAAAGGAATTCCATCACTGCTTGCACTAAACTGTAAGTAAAATGATAAAAGATGATAAATAATTAAAAAAGATCCTTAATCTTTTGTAACTGCATCTTGTCATGTATGCATAATATTGTTTTTTTGCTGTCCTTGGACAGGGGACATACATATGTGCCGTGCTCTCATCATCATCTCTATTATCCTGGCTTTTTTTGGATCAGTGCTGGTCCTGGTGGGAATGAAGTGCACTAAAGTTGGGGGATCAGAGATTGTTAATGCAAGAGTGACCTTTGCTGGTGGGATGAACTACCTTATCGGAGGTAAGACTTTACATAGACCTCTTTAAGTCATTTAACAATAAACTACATTATTAATCTCAAGATTAATAATGTAGTTTATTTTTTGTGTTTCAGGTCTGTGTTCAATGACCGCTTTCTCTTATTATGGAAACAAAATCAGAGCAGAATTTCAGAACCCAAACTACAAAGCTCAGAAGTACGTATTATTTTTAAGTGACATGGATAACTACAAACGTGCCTTATTTCAAATATCAACATTTATAACATTAATCTATGAAGAAAGAAATGTACATTAATATGCTCTTCCTGTATGAACTACCAGGTTTGAAATAGGTGTTGGTGTCTTTATTGGCTGGGGAGGCTCCACTTTACTTGTTGTTGGAGGCCTTATTTACAGTATCTTTGCAGGGAGGGAAGGATTCAACTCAAGGTAAAAATGCTGCCACTGTATACTTTGTTTTTTTCTCCATCATTTGATTATTGATTAAAAAATAACCATCTATTTCTTGACTTCGAACCTTGCAGTCCTAAAAAATACCCTGACTACCAGTTGCCTAAGGACGACAGAAGTGTTGCAACAAAAAAGAGTATTGCGTCTGTGGCAATTACAGCGACATCTTATGGAAGCAAATCAAGGACCACCACCAGTGATAGTATTGGGAGCAGGATTTCTGAGATCAATTCAACCACATCCACATCCGCCACAAATGCATATGTATGACTTAATTTCAAAGGTTGAAAAAAAGATGAAATACATGGGTGGGCTTATCATTAGATTTATTTGAAATTATAAAATGTTTTCCACCGCAGACACATTCACAAATAAGGAATGGCTCTGTGTCCCAAAACCTGTGTATTAGTTATTTCAATATGTTGCTGTTGGAGTGAACTATTTATCAAATAAATAGTTTGAACAATGTATATATTAACAAACATTGTAAGATGTTTCGGAAATTTGCAATAAAGCTAAACGCTGAAAAAAACATTTATATATTACACTTTGTTTCCCCAGGACCATCATCAGGATAGAAATAATTTGTATTAATTGTCATGATGGAAAGTATCAAAGTGCATTTACTTGAGCACAGTTTTTAAATGGAACATACTATGCTCCTATGTTTAATTAGAACCACCATGCACATCAGGGATGTCTCTACAAAAATGTCTGTATCTAAACTCTAAATTGTTAACCAGCATATTGGTAATGATGTTACGTACTGGGCCGAGGCTTCAGTGCGTGGTTCGAGTAATCCAGGACGTTTAAGTTCAGAAAAACCCAAGGCTACCAGGACGTGTGGAGCTGGGTTTCCTGGATATGTCATTAAAAAACTGGACTTAAGCCTCTGTTTCTTTCTAACTTTACCACATTTTCTTATTTATCTCACTTCATTGCCACAGCCTCTTTATTTCCATAATAATTCCACCCCGACATTGGTAGGTATCCATTTACTCCTTGTGCCAAATACACACAGATGCATTTCGTAATGTGTTACCAGCTGGGCTCATTTATATATTAGGGTTAGAATTGGACTTGATTATCTGAATATGTCCTTTAGGAAAAACTGGAATCAAGCCTAAATGTCTTTCTACCTTTTTCCATTTTGTTACACCACAATTAAAAACGTTTTTACAAGAGTTTTATTTTTAAAGAACTTGCAAGAACTCCTCCCCGGCAGCTCAAGTAGGTAAAATAACAAAAATTTTAGAGCATGCTGGGAGTTGAACCACTGACCCTCAGGTTGGAAGACATCCATGTACACCCTTGAGCCCCTTGAGCCAAAGTCACACCCACACATTGCATTAATATCTTACTATTATCTTACATTATAACATTATCTTCCATTAAAAGCTTCTACCTTCAAGTTTATAATAAATAATAAATAAATAATAAACTAAGACAAAGTATACTAAGAATGAAGTAAGCCTTAAGTGTTTTCAGGTAGATCAGCATGGGCTGTGGATCAGCTGGAAGGCAGTTGACTATCAATCGCAGGGTCCCGTGTTCAACAACCGGTCAAAGTCTTTTTTCTGCTTATAAAAGCTACAGCTAAATGTAATAATGTAGTTAATAAATGTATTCTTCGATGTTGTTTATGGAATGCTCTTAACATCCCGATAGCAATGAAGTGCTTTGACAAAAAATACTGTGAAAAAGCACAACCAATCATTTTATAACAAAAAGCACGACCAATCATACAAAAATAACTGGATGGCCTACCTGCCTGTCAGCCTTCCATCTGTGCACAAACTTATCTCGTGCCCTCATTGGTCATGTGCGCGTTTGTGTGTGTTGGAGGAGGGGCTCTGTAAGGAAGTGGCAGATTTTCTCCGGTTGTGTATTTTCAAATTCTAGCTCACTCGAGCCCACCTTTAAGTTTATGAATATTATTAAAGAATAAAGATCCCTCTTTGCAAAGTTTTCCAGCCTCCTTAGGCTTTTTAATCACAATCATTTAACTGGAATATATCAAGTTTCAAGATTCAAGGCTTCATTGTCATGTGCACAGCAGTTACAGAGTAGCCTAGATATGGCAATGAAAAACGTAGGTCACAGGGTCCTCCAACAGCGCAACATGAATATAGGACATAAAACAAATAAAACAGATACAACAGTGCAAGAGAATGTTTTGATATGTGCAAGTTAATACAAATAAAAAAGAAATAGTGCAAGAAGAGTCTATAAGCAAGTAAATGGAATATTGTATATCAGATAAATAATTAGCAAAATGAAAACAGATGAATGTTAATGGATGTTCTTTAAAAAGTTCAGGTGTTTGATAGTCTTATAGCCTGTACAATATTGATACACATTGATTACATGAAAATATGATTTCATGTTCATTGTTTAGAGTTATTCTAAGGCTTTACTCATTGGAAACTCGGTATAAGAAAGATCACACTGTTGAGATGTCATATCTGCCTGTTTTACACACGTTGACCAACAGGGGGGTTTGTGTTCAAATGAAGCCTCATGAGGTGAACCCTATAGTCTATGGGTGAACCCAGAGCCCTAATAGATATCTATAATTATTGTATATATTATAATAAATACCTATAATTCTATCTATACGGCGCTGGGTGAACCCTTTCACGAACCAATTGGCTTCAAAGCTTCATAAGGCTTCCTGTCGCCATCACTACATATTGGTCCCCACAACAGTTGCCTGATCCTGAGTGGGACCCACAAATGTAGTAAACCCAACACACACGCAAATACACACAAAAAATGATGACATATCTTGTGCTGCCGTGGCTCCTCTCAGTTGAGCCAACAGAGGTGGGCGGGGCTTTCTAAACAATCCAGCCAATCACAGTCCCCCACGACCGGCCGCTTTCGTTTGCTGCCCCACTGTGTAGGGTTCGTGAGTGACTGGGAAAGGAGAAGCAATGCTCAATAGCAGTCAACACATGGGTCTGTGTAGAATTAAGTGAGACATTACTTAAAATAAGATCTGCTGAAGTGTGTGTTACATAGCGGGATTGGACCTATCTGATGCACATCTAACCATGGTTTCCATCGACCATGTTGCTCACAAAGTACTGACTTACATCCCATATGTTCTTGTTTTGATTGACCTGAGATATGAAGGTAAGGAGCTGAATAACGTTATACTTTACTTGGCAACTAGCATATAACTTTGAACACAGTTTAGACAGCCTGGTTGTATTCAAACTGTTTATAGTCATGTCAATGGAAACGTTAGCTAGTAAAATCGATATCAGATGGCTAACATAGAGCTAGCTTATCACTTGTGTTGTTGTCGTTTTTAGCTGATTAGTTAAACAACGTTTAACCTATGCGTGATTGAACAATCAATTGCATCTTTGCAACGTTAGGTTGTTAATGTTATTCTCTTTGTGTAAGCTGACCTATCGTTAACTCACAAAGTATGACAGCTAGTTTAACCTAGCCTACATGTCAAAGTAACCTCTCTGTCACTCAACGCTACTGACTTATGCTAAATGGTACCGCATGTCAGAGGCAATGCACATGAGAACTGTATTGTACTTACTGCTCTGTGGCAATATGCTCCGTATTGTGTTGCAGGATACAGTGGTGTAAAGTAACTAAGTAGATTTAAGTACTGTACTTGAATAACATTTTGAGAAGCTAGTACCTGAGTAATTTAATGTTTTGCTACTCTGTACTTCTACCCCACTACAATACATATTCATTTAATACCTTTAATACCTTCAGTTACTTTACAGATTGTGTTTAATGATGTGAAATACAATTTAACACTTAAATAAGACTTTAGTATGTACAATTCACAATCTACCCTGCAACATTCAAAGGAATTCAAACTAGCTGCTGCACCTTTACGAGCTTTGATAATATTTGAATGCATCAATAGTTATAATCAAAACATATACTATATATTATTATGAAATAGGCTATTGTGTACTGTATAATGAACACATTTACTTGTGGTAGTTTAAATATATTTTCATACTAATACTTTTGTACTTTTACTTGATTAACATTTTGATTACAAGACCTATACTTGTAAGAGGGTAGTCCTACACTCTTTTACTTAAGTACAAGATCTGAGTACTTCTTCCACCTCTGGCAGGATATCAGTATTGTGTGTTATTTTCAGGAGTGAAATGTGGCAGGGATGGGAGTGTGGACAATCATATGGAGATGGGAAAGAAACTGCTTGCTGCTGGCCAGCTAGCCGATGCTCTCTCTCATTTCCATGCTGCTGTGGGTAAGTAGCAGACATTCTTTACGCAAAAAAGGTGTAACATTTTTGTACAACAGGGAATATGATTAAACCATGACGTTTTCATCGATGTCATGTCAGACGGAGACTCCAAGAACTACATGGCGTACTACAGGAGAGCCACAGTGTTTCTAGCAATGGGGAAGTCAAAGTCTGCACTGCCAGATTTGAGCCGAGTTATTGAACTCAAACCAGACTTCAAATCTGTAAGTTTCTATTTTTACCTCAGTTGGTCTGAAATGATATGTTTTACATAGTTGCACAGCTTCAATTCATACTGCAGACTGCAGAACTGTGCGAGCAATTGGTTTAATCAAACAATTGGAAGAAACTGGTATATTTGCATTTACAATATACATATGTGCAAATGTTATAGTTAAGACACACGGCTGTGCTGGGAAACTGGCCAGTAATGTCAGCTGTGGTGATAAGTCTATTTGTACTTTATGCAAAACATGTCCTCCCCCTATCTTAACAGGCACGCCTCCAGAGAGGAAATCTCCTCCTGAAGCAGGGAGGACTCGATGAAGCAGAGAGGGACTTTAAGACAGTGGTAAGTACAGGAATGTCCACTTTAAACTCCACAGCAACAACACTAAGAAGTCACAATTTGGTGTAAAAGCAGAGATCACCAGGAGGTGTCACTGTTGAACTGTTTCCTGATGTTAAAGGGAAACTAATCTCAAGCATGAAAACTCAATGTAAAATACGTTCTACTCGATTTGAAATAAGGTTGATTCCATTTTTATTTTTACTGTTGTGGAAGATATTGAGGTTGCCTTCTGTATTATGAACTGTGAACACTTTATTTGTATTATTTATTTTACTATTTTGTACACTTGTGCTATGAGTTTGAAAATCTCAGAGATTGAAGAGCTGAATGGATTTAACAGTCTTTAAAATAAACTAGAAAGTGAAAACATAGGCCGGATAAGACTTCATATAAAGGGATACCCTGCATCTATATGCTATTTAAAAACAAGTGGATTATAAATAAATTGGCAGTGAACACTGATTTAGGCCCTCAGGGATGATCTTTAAGGTGCTTGCTGAGGATTAAGCCTGGAGCATGCTAATGTATTTTCCTTTAGCATCACCATATTTACACAGAACACTCCCAGAAGACATACTGTACATGCCTTTGTTATATCTGCCATTCCTTCTTGGATTCAGTTTAAAGCTGCAGTATTCTCAGGTGAGGTAAAGGTGCAGGCAAAAGTTCAGTTTATCTTCTATAAGGGAATGGAATGTGAATGTATGTGTCACATTGTGCCAAGAGCATTTGATGGGCCTTTCCTTTATATTTATTGAACAGACAGATAAACACAATTTATTAAAAAAAAAAAAAAAAAAAAAAAAAAAAACTAAAATGTGTTAATATGTCTGAAGCTTAAGTGTTAGTCCTGTCTTACTGTCTTCTCCAGAAGGCAAAGAGCCACATTTTCAGGAGAGGCCATTCAGAGATGTTATAGTTTTACATGGGCAATATGTTCAGATATAATGTCAAAGCATTTGGAAAGAGGTGAGTGCTGTCCTTCAGACGGCCCCATCATTGGCAAAGCTTAATGCACATTTAGGCATTACACTTTTTACTATGCTAAGCAGGAAACACTTAAAGGGTTCCCAGGTTCAATTGTAAATGATATGTAGTTAGATGTGATTGCTCTTATAAATATGATGATCTCTATGATAAGGATGGTTATGAGGTGTTTGGTTTAGGGATGCTAATGCTGTGATAGGCAATGCTTTGAAGTTGCAAAGCAAAGGAAGAACCTCAAATTGGAATATGTTGTTAAGGACTGAATACAATTTTCCACAGTCACTCTAACTTGTCTCAGTTATTTTATCATGACAACAAGTAGGTCATTTAATGTCTAGCTTTGCAATATTCCAGCTGAACTCCAGCCCTAGCGACCGAGAGGAGGGAGAAGCCAAAAGTCAGCTGACAAAGTCAGATGAAATGCAGCGACTGGTGGCTCAGGCCCGCAGGAGCTACAGCAGCCAGGATTATGTGACAGCTGCCGCCCAGCTTGACACTATCATTGAGGTAAGATACCTATCTTGTCGGCGTAGCGTCACTTTCCGGAAAGTATGACATTGTCTGTGTTATCATTGCTGCAGAGTTGTACAGTAGTTTGTAAGAGATATCATCTGCCTGTTACAGACCTGCGTTTGGGATGTGACCTCTCGTGAGATGCGAGCAGAGTGTTTTATTGAAATGGGAGAGATGGGGAAAGCCGTCAGTGACCTCAAAGCTGCATCCAAGTTAAAGAATGACAACACCCAGGCTTTCTACAAACTCAGCATCATCTACTATAATCTTGGAGACCATGAGATGTCCCTAAAGTAAGACCCAATTGCAGACTGCTCCTTTATTTGTGACACCTTATCAATATCAGACATTGTGACCAGGATTGTAAGAGCTAGCATTTAACAAAGTCTGATTATGAGATAACTTGTTCATTACTAGTGTTTCTTTAAGAATAAAACATGGCAGAATTATATTTCCAATGAAGTGTTAGTTATCTTTTATCTATCTATGAGTTGATAATATAGAAATTGCGTGTTATGACCCTCCTCCTCTCGTCTGATTTGCAGTGAGGTGCGCGAGTGCCTGAAGCTTGATCCTGATCACAAACAGTGTTACAGTCATTACAAGCAGGTCAAGAAGCTCAACAAACAAATCCGGTCTGCAGAGGAACTCATCCAAGAGCAGAGGTGTGTGTGTGTGTGTGTGTGTGTGTGTGTGTGTGTGTGTGTGTGTGTGTGTGTGTGTGTGTGTGTGTGTGTGTGTGTGTGTGTGTGTGTGTGTGTGTGTGTGTGTGTGTGTGTGTGTGTGTGTGTGTGTGTGTGTGTGTGTGTGTGTGTGTGTGTGTGTGTGTGTGTGTGTGTGTGTGTGTGTGTGTGTGTGTGTGTGTGTGTGTGTGTGTGTGTGTGTGTGTGTGTGTGAATGGTATATCCTTGTGAATACAAAAAATCTCTGAATACCATGTGTTGCATCAGCTGCAAAATGATTGCTTCCTCTCCCTCAGCACAGATTTTCAGATTTTATAAACAAGCATGCAAATCCCATTTTATTGTGAATACATGTCATGTCATAGGTGACATGAATATGATTTTATATTCCGAATACTAAACAACGAATAACATGATGTTTGTGGGTGCACTGATCCATGTTGCCGTATCAACAGTGTAACACAGCGTTGTTCAAAGACCCATCTGCTTCCTGCTCTTTCAGGTATGAAGAGGCAGTGAGCAAATATGAAGCCGTGATGAAGACCGAGCCCAACGTGCACCATTTATCTCTCCTTGCCAAGGAGCGCATGTGTCATGCGTTGGCTCAGGTAAGACCCCTTACTGCTTCCATGAGATGCATTACCTCACTCTTTGGCTTTAAATAACCCATCTAACCAGCGTGTTGTCTTGGCGTGTTGTGCAGGGCCAGCAGGCGAGCAGAGCGGTCTCAGTGTGCGGCGAAGTCCTCAAATCAGACCCGGAGAACGTCAACGTGTTGAAAGACAGAGCCGAGGCCTACATCCAGGAGGAACAGTATGAAGAAGGTAAGCCTGTCACATGTAACTGTATGTACCGTCATTTTCGGACTATAAGGCACACCTGAATATAAGCCGCAGCAGCTAAATTGAATGATGTGTACATATATAAGCCGCACTGGACTATAAGCCGCAGGTGTTTTAATGTTTAATTACCATATGTAAGGGTTCGTGCACAGAGGGGATTGTCGGGAAAGAGATGGCTGTTTGAGGAAGCTCCCATTTATTAACATTTCAACAAACAAGTTGCATATTTGCATAACGTATTCAAGTGTTAGCATTTAGTGCAATAGTAGCTACAGAACATGTACTGTGCTGTGTAAACTGTACTGTATCACATAGCGTTTCAGACACACAAACTTTTCAACTTTCAAACTTAAACGGTGCGCTCCCAGCGCACCGTTTAACACCTTTGCACAAACTGTCTCGCTCTCGTAATGTCTGTCTGTCTTGCTCTCGTTCTGTCTCTCGTACCACTCTCGGTTCCACTTTTACTTTTGCACGCTACCTGTCTCACTCTTTTCCGGCCTCCAGCTTTTCCTGCTGGAGCCCGCCGCTTAAAGGTGGGGGGGCGCGGACCGGCCATAGAGCCCATAGAGTTAAAGGTGGTGGACTGTAACCTGTAAAATCCATAGATTTAGGAGGTCCCCTAGTGGCCGTTAGCTGTAAAGATCCATAGATTAGCCGCACCGTTATATAAGCCGCAGGGTCGAAAAATGGGAAAAGGCGCGGCTTATAGTCCGAAAATTACGGTAGTTCATTTAATGTTAATATGTTACATATCCGCACTTAATGCTGCTGAGTCTACTAACCTTTAGTAGGAATATTCCCTTTCACTTGACAAAGTCCATGGGCACTATATGGACAGAATAACAAAGTGAAAACAAAGTGTATTAATTTATTAACACCAAATATCATTTCTATTTTTTGATAGCCCCCCGTTTTGACTGTTTCTATTATGAAGTTTTCTGTGATGAGCGATATTCAAGAAGTTACTGAAATCTACACACAGTTGCCAGTTTATTAGGTTCACCTGGTTATACTGTACCTAATGCAGTGTAATACATACATCCTACTGTCATTGATGTTATAGTGTTTTGAAGACTGTGCTTAATCAACTGTGTGATCATTTTAGAGCCGTTTCCTTTATTTAGTCTTCACCGATTATATAAGTTGGGCGGATGAAATAATAGAACACCTGTCAGTAAAACATTATACATTTCATTTAAACGCAAAACAATTGTATCGTTTATGAAGGGAGGATTTCATGAAAGGCTGCTTCAATCAGACAGCATTAGTTCCAGCTAGTCAGCCAGCTAACTGCGAATAGGTTGTAATAACTCTACTTCACTGTACAGGGGTGTCATGGCAGGAGTCTAACACAGGGGGTCCTTATAACCCTGCAGAAACATTCATTGTGAAAGTAAATGGAAATGGAAATGGGATTTTTATGTAAACATCCAAAGATAATGCTGTCAGGCAGCGTACAGTCAAATAAAGGATGGATGCTCATATCCAATTAAATCCCCATTTAACGTAATCTCTCTGTTCATCACCAGATCTACTTTGACTTTGAATTTAAATAAGAACAATAAACAAAACATTTGATTTAGCCAAGCAGGACTGCTAACTTTAGGTAAGTAGCTCTCCTCCTTTCAATCTTAAAATGGTTTTGCTGTTCACAATGTAACATTATCTGTGAAGAAAATAACCCAGTTCAAATGAAACCACTGCTAGAACTACGACTTTGTGTGATTTTAGAATTGTGGCACGGAGTGAATCACCAGAATAGCTAAGTTGTAGAGGCGAGGAAAGAGCCAGACTCGGGGTGTATACAGAACAGCCAGAGTGCACTTTGTGCCCTCTGGCTTTCTTGTCTGATGTGGAGCTTTTTTTTAAAGCAACATTTTTATTCCAAGTATATGGATTTTCTATAGAGATGAATATAAATGATACATTACTAAATCATCAAAGCTAACATGAAGCTGAAATGTAGTTTAGTTGATAAAATCAGTAAACTGCATCGAAATCATCCATCCCATGTTATGTTACCATAAATTTTAGAACGCAAATATGTAAGTAAGTAACACTAATTTATAAAGCGCTTTTCACAGACATAATCAAAAACTGCTTGACAAAGCATTAGAATATCATACGAATGAAGAAGTGTTAAAAAAAAAACACATTGTGAAAAAAAACACAATACACAATAAGAACATAGAATACAATAGAATAAAAGCACACAAGTTACCCAAACGCCTGCCCAAACAGGAATTTGACATTTAAAAGAGTCTTCAGAGTCAGCGGACCGTAGGTGTGCGGGCAGAGCGTTCCATAATTTATAATAAATGTGAATTTAGCTTCATTTTACATGAGCACACACAGCTACTGCCTAACATATCGTATTTAAAAAGAAAACATACACAAATGTCCAATACACCGTCCATTTCTATCCCCATCACTCCCGGCCGGTTAGCCCCAGAGAGAAATAACAGACTGTGTATGTTGTCGTTACATGGCATGAACGCATCAGCAGGTGGAATCCTAGACCTCATGTGGGCTTTTAAAGTGTCAGAACCCATGGGTGTTAAATTCACCTCAGTACGCCTCACAGGGTAAACAAGCCTCAAAGCACACACACACGTGCGCACACAAACAGCCTGGAGCCGCAGCAACATGATCTGAAGGTGAGGATGAAGAAAGTGGTTTCTTTAATAGCAAGAGGGATTTCCAGGGGTGGCCTTACGAAGGACACAAATAATGGTCGAAAATGCTACATTGGTCGTATCGCTTCATGAGGTGGAGAGGAAAAAGTCTATAATACCAATGATTCTAGCAACACTTTTATTAAAATTAAAAATATCTTTCAACCAGGGCTAATACTGTACATGTTTTTCTTGACAGTTACAGCTGATTGTACATATCTTACTTTACTATAGATAATCACATCTTTATCACAACAGTCTCAGAAAACCTCAACAGTGGATTTAAAGACCCTCCTTCAATGCAAAACTTGTGCAGTTATTTGTCGTAAAGGTCACTTATTATGCTAAATACACATTTTCATGTATTTTATACATAAATATGTGTCCCCTCTGTGTAAAGAGATTCTGAAAGTTTCAGGAAAAATAATTCGCTCACTTTTCGTCCTGATCCATTTATATAAAAATCTGTCTGAAAATGAGCTGATCAGATTTTGGCCACTATATGATGTCATAACGATTGTTTGGCTTGTGTAACCATTAGCCAATCACCAACCAAGTTACCCCCCCCCCCCCCCCCCCCCCCCCCATTATCACCTGAATCTCCTCCTAGAGCACCATTGTGTTCTTTGTAACCAAATATCTCTCAGAGGGGCGTGGGGAGTATCTCCTTATTTTCAAAGTAACAGACAGAGAATCAGCACTTTTGAAACGGGGCTGAAACAGAGGGGTTTATGGGATGCTACAATGATCCGTTTGGTATTTGGAGCCAAACACTTCAGAGACATGTTTTGTATAATTCTGAGACTTATAATATATTGATGAAAAACAGTATAATAGGGGACCTTTAAGATTAATTTGACAACATTCTGTAATATATTTTCTCTAACCTTTTTATGATATCATTTAAATTTGACGACATTCAGATTTTTATTTAGTGCTAATTAGCAAAGGTTGGTTAACAGGATAAACCGTTAGCGATGTAATCATGCATTACACTCGCACGTTAGCATGCTTAAACACTAGTTTAGACAGAATGGTAATCATTAGACATACTAAAATCAGTATGCTGAACCAAGAGAAAATCTGAATCATACCTGCTAAATATTAACATGTTTTTTGATATAGTTATAAATAATGATTACCTTGCGGCAAACATCAGCATAGCATTGTGCTCGTGTGCTGTAGTGCCTCACAAAGCTAATAGCATGGCTGTAGACTATTAGCCTTCTCTTGGGATGCTAACACAAACACAAGTCTCCTGTGATGAGATCATCTAGTGGTGATTCTGCAAAGTGTTTTAATGTTACTGTTAGTCATAAAGTCATAAATGCAGTGCCAGCATTCAAAATCATTTGTAAAAGGAAGTAGATATAGACTTGCGTCACGACAGCTAAATTGAGGAAATGAAGGACCAGATTGAAATATAATTCACTTATTGTTAGCTGATCCATGTACATTCTTGTGAGAATTCTGATTGGTTTATCATCTAATTGAAGGCTCAGACACAACATGACCCTGAGCATTGCTCATAGACACTTTAGCAGCATGGATGCTTGCTACAATGAGGTCTAAAGGTCCTGTGTTTCATTCTACTGTACTGTAATACTGTACTTAACTTCCCATTAGCTGCTTTGGAGGAGAAAGCAATACTTATTATGTCCTCCCTTTTTATTTTCCAGCTATTCAGGATTATGAGACTGCTTCAAAACACAGCGAGAACGACCGGCAGATCAAAGAAGGCCTGGAGAAAGCTCAGCGACTTCTCAAACAGTCCCACAAGAGGGATTACTACAAGATCCTGGGAGTGAAGAGGTGGGCACTGCAGTTTTGGTTATTGGGTTTCTTTTTAAATAGGTGTTTTCCAGACAGGGAATTATTTTCGGGAAGTATTAATATGAGAATAATTGGGGTTTTTCTTATTCATTTTTTTGGGCCAAATGAGTTGCTTTGCAAGGCTGCTTCAGAAATGTATTTGTTTTTCTTTTGGGACTGTATAACAACCGTTGCTCTGCAAAAAAATGTACAATTGACAATTTAACTTTACTTAACTTTAATTTTACATTTTAAGAAAGCCTTCTAACCCCAACTCTTTGTCAAGCATTATTAGGTCCAGCTTGTTTTGATAGTAAATGTCCCCCCCCCCCCCTCTCATTGTCACAGAAATGCACAGAAAAAGGAGATCACCAAAGCCTACAGGAAACTGGCACAACAGTGGCATCCTGACAACTTCCAGAAACCAGAAGAAAAGAAGAAGGCTGAGAAGAAGTTTATCGACATCGCTCAGGCCAAAGAGGTTCTCACTAACCCAGGTAAGAAGTTGTGTGTTCTGCAGAGTCGGTGGAAAGTTCTGCTGTCAGTCTCCGGTAAATGCCAGGCCTCCGAGGGGATGCGGTGAACAGCTTGCTACTTTCTGTTCTGTTCAAGCAGCTTGAGACCCTTTATTATTTCACTGGGCATCCATTTTTTCAGTAAATAGTTTTATTCAAACATCTTGCAGAAAGAGGTATAGTATAGTATAGGCAGTCCTAGTGTGGAAATGTTACCACTATTCATTTCCTAATTTCACTAAAATACAATGTCATATTTGTAGTTGGTTTTATTCACAGGTTGCATCTTAACACTACAGTTCACCCTCATGTCTCTTTGTAGTTAGAATTAGCAATCGCACATCGCAGTAATCCACATGGGGCTTTAGTAATGTGAGCTTAATTCCTGAATTTAACTCAACTGAAATCAGGCCAGGTATCCATAGTAATTATAAAGGCCTATATGTTGTGTTTTATGTGTCCTCCCTAATTCATTTATATCCTTCACACCAAAGACGCTCTGTCTCTGAAAAGACGTCTCCAACTAAAATTTGGACAAGACTTTTGGAGCGTGCTTTGGCGCTTAGTAGCCTTATACCGTGCTATACGACATTTTCTGATGAGCGTAGGGGGGGTTTGCATGGAATTTCATGCTGTGGCTCAGTGGATTGAGTGCTGGACTTTGAATCAGGGGATAACAAGTTCGAGTCCCACTGCAGTCAGCATGTCGTTGTGGCCCTGGGCAAGACACTTCACCCCAAATTGCTCCTGAATGTATGTTAGTCGCTTTGGATAAAAGCGTCATGTAATGTAATGAATTAGCCACATTTCTTTTAATACTAACTCCTAGAAGGATTGATTTCTTATTCAAAATGAATATATGTTTTTTATTTTGTGGAATTGTGTGTTCTGATATGTTGTGTTTTTTTCTAGAGATGAGAGCCAAGTTTGACCACGGGGAGGACCCCATGGATCCAGAGAGCCAGCAGGGTCATTCTCACCATCAGCACTTCCATCAAGGCTATCAGGGTTTCAATCCATTTGGCTCTGGATCCTTCAACTTCAAATTCAACCACAACTGAGGGAGCTCATATCCAGCACAGCTGGAGCGTTTCTCCTATTTCCCTCCCCATCTAAGAAGGGAGATCAGATCAGTGACATAAGAAATGCCATAAGTCTCTCAAAAAATGTGGAGCAAATTGTGACTTTAATTTAGTGACCTTAATTAAATAATGCATTTTTGTTGTTGAATGATACAACTTTGAATTCCGTTTCGGGAAGGTCTGTTGCTATGCTAACAAATATCTGCCATGTGTGAAGCAGTTTTTTATGTCAAGTAGTTAATTCTGACACATCTTCTCCACGTTCACTAAGATACACATCCATTCAGAAGGTGCACTTTGTAAATAGGTACACTGCTATTTTTTATATGAATGGAGTTTTTCTGAACTGTAAATAAAGAAATATTTATGTACCTTGAGTTGAATATACGGGTAAGAGTATTGCTGTATGGAAAGGTCAGAGAGGTACTTTACTGCATTCATGGAGCGAAGCCACAGTACTTCATCAGATTTAACCTTTTCCAAATTACAGCCATCTTTACGGCTTCTTTTCCACATAAATGTATTTTCACATGATGTAATGGTTTATGGCAAGAAACTAAATTACATTGTTAGGAAATTCATCGCTTGTAGCCCGTACAGAGCACGATCCTCTGACCACAGATTAAACAAAGGATTCAGTAATGATGGTTTTGTAGCAAAGATTTATTTTTACCAAACAGAAATATAAACAATTATATTTGACACAGCACAGTGAAAATGCTTAATTGGCTTTAAGACAAGGAAAAATGACAGTTGGCTTTGACTGAGCAGCATCACCCATTTTATTCCTGAGACAAAAACACTGGTTCATTGTGGAATTCTAATATTTGAAAGTAACTTCTACAACCCAAATGTAGCTAAGATGTAAACATACTGTAATAAGTTAAAATCATAAATCCTACCAATAGACCATGACCTTTAGTGTGCAAATGAGGACCCTTTGATCCACACCTTGGCAATGAGGTCCTGCCATTGGATAATCGCTAATCAGGGGCGGGGTTTAACCAACTGTAACTGCTGTTGGGCAAAGGGGTTGAATTTGTAATTTTACAAAACATGGCACTCCCAGCTTTAATTAAAGTTGAATTGGAACCTCTATTTGAAATTGAAGAAGCAAAAGGGAGTACCCTTCCAACAAGCATTCAAAAACACATTTAGGGCAAATAAAACAAAGGTAATAAGACGTCCATCCAAGAATTGAAATGAACAATGTGTGAAACTGAACAGGCTCCAGATGTGTGACTGCTGAAGGGCTTGAGAATAGTTTCCAAGCCACCTTGAAATAAAACAAAAAGCCTAAAAATACATTTGAATTTCAACATAAGATATTTAATTTTTCTTTAACCTAATAAAGCCTCACCCAATATAAATACAAGTTAGCAGGACTGTTCATACTGATCAATGAGTGATGCTGAACGTGCATAGTAATATTCAGATATTGGACTTTTGTTTCAGATTTCTGATATGATTTATAATAAAGGAGCAACTGGACAGGAGAGTGGACCAATGATATTCTACTTACTATAGATGATCAATAAGTATTAACTCAACCTGTATAAGGAATCTTGCAAGGGAAGGCTAAACTGAAAAAGATTTGAGGTAAACAAAAGACTCTTGACCAAGAATAAGAATGATACCCACTAATGTAACACTTTAACAGTAAGAAAGGACATTTAAAAACAGACTGGCTTTATGTCTATCCCCACTTTGGTTTTGGCAAATTGATACGCAAATGCAGAAACTTTGTGAAAAAGTTTTCCATGATAGAAAAACAGAACAAAAAGGGTCTTAGAAATGTGCCCTCTCCGTTTGATTCTTGCATACATTATAAGTGCAATATTGTTTTTTGATTTTCAAACACATGCCTGAGAGAGTGCTTTGACTGACCTCCCACCATTACCCCCGCTATGAGGATATTGTGGTTTGTTGATTTATTTATCTGTTTGACAGCATGATTACATAATTGATAACAGTACATGCCAGGTATTCATCCAAAGTGATGGAAGGGTGGGGCAGGATCACAAATAATGTTTCACTTATGGAATTTCTTGTCAAGTTCCTTCATAGTTAACTTGATTTACCATGGCAACCACATCCTAACAACGAACTTATTAGAGTGATGAAAGCACCACCGTAAGTTCCCAGTCAGCAGTTAACACTTACAATATGTGTTCATTTTGTAAGACTGTAGTAGCAGATATGGCATCAGAAAATATCACATCCTGCTGGGGATGCAACGCTCCATGGCTATGTTTAGATGGAATTGTCTGTCAAGCTTCACAGGTGGGCTGCGTGCAAAAAGGTTCTGTGTCCCCCCCCCCCCACCCTCTCCAGGACGGGGCTGGCAGGCACTAAAGTTCATCACGCTGGTTGTCTAGGGGTGAAGGTAGGAGAGGAATAATGAAAATGAGCACAGTGGAGAGAGAGAGACAGAAAGGTTAATCATACATGAGTAGAATAGATCATCAGACTTTTCTTTCTTGTAAAACTTGGAATACATGATGTTTGATTTCAAACCTTGTTCATGTTGTGAGGCAGTGGGAGTGTGTTTTGGCGCTGGTGTGTCCTCCTGTCCCTGAACCCGCCTCAGTAGCTGTTTTATCTCGTTGTCATATTCTACCCACTCAGGCACGATCCTAGCTGCGGCCGTTAGCTTGGGCTCCTTGGTCCTCGGGTTATTGCACTGCAGCAGAGAGACAAAGCGCATCACTCACAGCACGCAGGCCACTTCCTCCTAACCAGTCGTTGTGTCGTTCCCAGCACTGTCCGTGGCGAGCATTGGAACCTAATTTGATTTCCAATTCTGTTAAAAGGACATTAGCCCATGTCTTGTGTCTGAATTACCACGATGAGACAATGCTTCCCATTCCAATCCACTGGAGCCCGTCCAGTCATTCTCTAAAGGAGTTTAGGAGACTACAGGATTGCTCCTAAATAGTTTCCTAAATGCCAAGTGCATCATGGACGTTACACTGTAGAGGGGAATCCAGTCTTTTAGTGCTGCAGCAAATACAGTTCACCATTATCAGGAAAACCCTGCAAACATGGCTAGAAAGTGAGATGAGCCCTTTGTTGATTATCAGCATGTTTCAAGACACAATACATATTTTTAAAAAGAAGGAAAAAGGGATTTTACCATCTAAAAAAGGTTGTTGATATTAATAATTAAGCTTTATATATATAGCACTTTTCATACAACACATGCAGCTCGAAGTAGGGCTGCTCGATTATGGCAAAAATCGTCATCTCGATTATTTGGGTCAATAATTGATATCACGATTATTAAAAACGATTATCCATTTACTTTGAAAACATCAATTTATTGAATTTTTTTTTGAAGATCTTTACAGTTGATTACTACGGAGCCCTGGAGGGTTCATAGAGAGAAAAATAAATAAAACGTGGCCACATTTTACTAAAGCGTGCGCACGAGTTACTAAAGCGTGCGCACGAGTTACTAAAGCGTGCGCACGAGTTACTAAAGCGTGCGCACGATTTAATAACTAAAGCGTGCGCACGATTTAATAAAGCGTGCGCACGAGTTAATAAAGCTTGGCCTTGTTTTATTTATATTGAGGGATTCCTGTCCGTGACTCACAGTATCTGCTGCCCACAGCTGTTTTATAGAAGGAAAACCTCCTTCACTTTATGAAATCTCTGCGGCACCAGTGGCCTGTGCTACGAAGCAGGATTCGCTATTTACACTATTAATTCATGAAGTATGACACTGCGCTGTCAGCACGCGTCTCCATGTTTGTGATTGGTCAAATGTTGCTAACCCCGTCCCTTTCACGTGAACGCGCTCTCAGCCGGTCAGAGAAACCCTGGTTGATTTACTGAGTTGATAACCAGCTTCGCAGGACCGCTTATCGACATTGCGTTTGTTAGGGCTAGTTAAGCCGGGTAAATCGAACATATCCAGGGTCTGTTGAACTGGCTCCGTAGTACAGGGCTCTGGAGGCAGTAACGTGTAACTCAGCAGAATCTGAGAAGAGCAGCACCAGCTGCAAAGAGCTGTGCCTTTTACTGTTTACTTCACTGTGTTTCCCTTCATTAGAACCGCTTAATAGAGATCGAGGCTGCTACGTTTAACCACACACACCTCTACACACATCGAACTACCAGAGTATTCCGCCTCGTTTTATGAAGGAGATGTCCTGTCACCGGGGCGCATGGTGTGTGTGTGTGTGTGTGTGTGTGTGTGTGTGTGTGTGTGTGTGTGTGTGTGTGTGTGTGTGTGTGTGTGTGTGTGTGTGTGTGTGTGTGTGTGTGTGTGTGTGTGTGTGTGTGTGTGTGTGTGTGTGTGTGTGTGTGCGCACGCTCAGCTCCGCTCTGTGTGCGTGCTCGGTGTGTTTGTGTGTGTCCGACACCACCGGCATTTGTTTTCAAATGACCACGAACAGTAATTTACACAAATCTGGTTCTCCATAGTTATATGTGTATTCCCAAGTGAAAGAAATTCGTTTAATCTTAATCTCGATGTGATAGTCCTGCCGGAGTACACCGGAACGAACGATACTATCATAAACAAATGCCGCCCCCCACCCAAACGCCCCTCACACAAACACACACACACACACGTGTGCGCGCACACACACAAAACGAGGCCACGCTTTATTAAATCGTGCGCACGCTTTAGTTATTAAATCGTGCGCACGCTTTAGTAACTCGTGCGCACGCTTTAGTAACTCGTGGCCACGCTTTAGTAACTCGTGCGCACGCTTTAGTAACTCGTGCGCACGCTTTAGTAAAACGTGGCCACGTTTTATTTATTTTTCTCTCTATGAACCCTCCAGGGCTCCGTAGATTACCCTGATTACCTTTAAGTATAATTCAACTGAAAAACCAATAAAAAATAAAATAAACAATCGTTTTATTTCCATTATGTTGTTTTCATAATCGTTGCAAACCGTAATTGCGATTAAAATACGATTAATTGAGCGGCCCTAGCTCAAAGTGCTTTATAAAATGACGCATCACACGTTCACAATAAACAAGAAATTCAAGACAAAAGCTACAATACACAAAGAAGAAGAAATGTATGAATACAAATCAAATAAATAATGGTTTCTCTCTGGAAGACACAAGACAACTGAATCCATGCAACAATATAAAATATAAAACCCCATAAAACAAAGTGAACATATAGGCACAACAGAAATACAAATAGAAAAATAATGGTAATAGAAATGCCATCATTTTACTAAAGGTTAAACGATTAAGAATTCAAATATACCAAGGTAAAAATAAATATTGCTTTTGAAGCATGTTAGATGAATAAAATGAGATAAAATCCTTTAAGACCTATAAAATAAATAAAACAATATAAAAGGTAGGTAAATAATAAAGACTAAAAGAACATTTAAAGTGCGGGGTTGCTAATAAAAAGATGTGATTGATAATGGATGTCACGGCTGTGGAACTCACCAGGTCGATGGTCTTAGCGGAGACTTTGGAGGTTTCATCGCACCACGTCTCACACCACAGCCACTCCTGAGGGAGAGACTTGATGGCCACTTGGTGGATCATGTTGTTAGGAAGGTCCTAAAGAAACATTCAAACATAAATCACAAATGTGGAATCTCAACAGCGTGTTTAGAATGCTATGATGTCCCTCAGAGCGGCGTACCTGGTCCAGGTTGGACAGGCTGTTGGGGTCCTGGCTCAGGGCCTGGTACTGGCCTCGTAATCTGTCCCCAGCGGCAATCTTCCGGAACTTCTTCAAATCTACTACGTACAGCGCGCTGGTTGGAATATAGGAGGGAGAGACATAAAAAGCAGGTGTGAGGAAACCATTTCCTGAAGGGAAGGCCCGTAGGAATGACTTCATAAAACAAATAATGACTTAATAAAGATAAATACCCTAGACACATTTGGATAATTGACCCTAATGTTTCATATTAATAAACCAACGTAGTAAACCTTGTTGTTTCACTTATTAGATCAGGGCTCCCACACCTTTATAGACAGGGGTGCATATAACTTTTTTAGTGAGTTACTCAGATGAGTACCAGGAGACAGCGTTTGGTACTCACCCCACATGAAGTGTGGTCCTCCTCAGTGTCTCCTTCACTGTCCTTTATTTACACTTTTTGAATGTGAGAGGACGAAGATGATGAAGATGCACCTCCCTGTCTCTTTTCAAGCCTCCGATTTGCTTTCTCCAAAACTTGTTGCCAAAACTGTGAAGTCATTGCATTTCCTGAGGCCAAGTTGAAGGATCAAATACTAAGAAATGATCACATGACTTGAAGTCATATCTGATTTCAGATGTGTGAAGTTACGAAGTACACTTCTTCAAGTACTCTACTTAAGTGCCATTTTGAGATATTTGTACTTTACTTGACTTTGATCCATTTGTAAAATTAGCTGCACCTTTACCAGCTTTGAGAATACTTTAATGATCAACCTCCATTACAAAACATATCATATATATTATTCTGAAATGGACCGATCTGCACAATGACTACTTTTACTTTAACTATATTTTGATGATAATACTGTTCTAATTTTAGTAACATTGAGTAACATTTTGAATGCAGGACTTTTATTGTAACAGAGTAACACTCTACTTCTACTTTTACTCAAGTACAAGATCTGAGTACTTCTTCCACCTCTGTCTCAAACTCTTCCATAACACCCTGAGTAAGTTTGCAGCTGTGTGTTTTACTCCACTTTGTTGTAAATCAAACTGCAGCAGCTTGACCACAAAGCGTGAACGTTGTGATCAGCTGATTTTGTGCAGTTCTCCGATGTGTGGGCGGGGCACAGAATGTGCTCAGGGGGAGTCTCCCACTGCAGCCAGTTGGCGGAGTTTTGGCACAATTCTGTTGTTCATACCGACGTTAACCCTGTCTGTGCACACAGTGACCAACTCTGTGGTCCGGTGGTCTAAGCCTGTGCCTCCTGTAAAGCTTCACAGGTCCGTCGGTTATGTCCTGCGCGGCGCGGCCAGCACCCAGTCAGTCAGTCACAGAAAGTCCAAAGATCTTTTGCAGGGAGCGAAACGGCAACGTAGCTAATGTCTTTGTTTATTCTCGGCATGTCTCGTAGTTTACTCCATTGACTGTTGACAAGAAACGCGTGTAGACGAAATATGTGTTTTGTTTAGATGTTTTGAGGTACGCAAAAGCGCGTAGTGACACAAGTGACGTTACGCAATTCAGATGTTTGCCGCGCATGCGTAC
This sequence comes from Notothenia rossii, assembly GCF_949606895.1. Lineage (NCBI taxonomy): Eukaryota > Metazoa > Chordata > Actinopteri > Perciformes > Nototheniidae > Notothenia > Notothenia rossii. The sequence goes on from NC_136904.1 coordinate 81,790,061, forward strand.
CAGTTATGTGCACCTCTGTTTATAGACATGGATTTTAATTACTTTCAAGGTACATTCTTTCAAATTCAAGAACTGTGACACAATGACTACTTTTACAACCCTGAGAGTCTTTAGGATGAGAATGATGAGGCTTTACAGAACTAAATGTTTCCATTTAACTTCAACTTGTATTCTTTCCCCCTCAAATTCACAAACTTTTAAGGATTCCCTGGGTTGCTTGTAGTTTGAGTCCTGCCAGCTGATTTCACCACCTCCTCTTTACCTGGGCTCACTGATGCAGATCATTAAACCCTCGCTGCATCTGTTCCCCCCCCACAGAGCTAAGCAGCACGCTGGCATCCAATCAAATGACAGCTCTGCACTCTGCTCAGCCACTGGCTGCCATCACACTGACAGAGGGAGAACTCAGTGCCACACTAATCTGAACTTTTTATTTCAGAGCCACAAGAACTGCAACTATAATTGGCGAGGTCCAATCACCATGGAAACTGGATGAACACAGTACTGTAGCACAGCCACCATTTCTTTTTTGGAACATTCAAATGGTGTATATATTTTTTGACTGCAAAAAAAGCAATCTGGAAGAAAACAATGCTCTTTTGACAAATTAAAGTGAGCGAACTTCTGGCAGATTGGTTCAATTATATTGCGTGGGTAGGATGAGATGCAACACTACACTGTGGGAAACGTTAAGCTTTCTCTTGGGTTTACAGTTTCTGAGATCCAAATAGATCGTAGGAAGGAGGAAAAACAAAACAACAGCAGTATTTCCAGCCTCGAAGTACAAGAATACACAAGTCATGTTCCAGTTCCTCCTCTTTTATATCTGGAACTTAGAAGGAACAACAAAAACATGTTATTGCCAAATGATGAATAATTCCACTAGACTCTTTTTTACTGGATGAAGCCAACGGGTACGGGCAGTGTCAGCCAGAGAGAATGTATTTCCATCATTGTGAGAGATATATTATATGTTTAGTTTTTTTTTAAAGACTTCCTTTCATTCTGCTTTTCAAAGCATAGACACATGTGATAACAGTCCTCAAATAAATACTGAGTGAATAGCCTCCAAGGACATCAATTCCAATAAATGGAGACAACTATTTATTTCTAAACTGGGGAAATATCAGAAAGAGGAATATAGTGTTGATGTTGATGGTATATAATAGAACATTAGGTAGCATATCAGAAGTCAAGCAGTTGGTGCTGCTATGCTCTCCCTTCACAGTTTTTTAAAGAACTACCTGATGTGGTATTTCCTGTGTCCTAGATGCGAGGCCCAGTAGCCGGTTTTCCAGAAGCGATAACCTTCCATCTCTCTGCGACTGTCACAGAACGGAGTGTAGCCATAAGGAGCTCCCTGCAGGTCGAAATCCCTCAGCTCCTTCAGATCAGCCCGAACTATCTGCGAGAGAAAGAGCGAGAGCATTGGTGAGTCCGGAGAGGAGTGACCACCCTCAGCGGCGTTCTCATCCAATCTTCACACCGGCGCTGGAACCGACATCTCGACCTGTCTTTCACTTTCAACAACACACACTCACACCTAGCTCCTTCCTGTGACACTTTCATTTGAGGCCTACCTGATCGGCGTCCACAAAGATGATCTTGTCCACAGCCAGCGGGAACAGGACATCCAGGAAGAGGATTTTGTATCCCCAGATAATGCGCTGCTTCTCAGTCTGCTGGTGGAGCCAACGGGGCCACTTGTACTGCACCAGTTCGTACTGGAAGCCAAGAGCTTCGGCCATTTCAGAGATGGTTTCCTAAAAACACACCAGAGGTTAAATAACTCCAATATGAGGGCACATTTCTCATGAACTAAACACCTAAGAAAAGTGCTACAATTATATTAATACTTGTGGATAGGCTAACACACATCTGTAAGGAGGACTTAGAAAGAAATGAAAAAAATATTACACACATTCAGCCCAGTAGTACAAATATAATGCTGGTTATTTTGTGAGTTCCAGACATTATGTTACAAGAATAAAAAGGCCATAAGACTGAGAGGCTATTACAAAAAGGGAACAACCCTCAGATAATTTCCTTTTCGTTATCGAAATAAAGCTCTGAAGGACCTGTTATTCTCGAGGCGGGAAAAACAGAATGAAAGGGGAAGTACCTTGAAAGACGGTGAGAGGTAATTCTTGAGGAACCAGAACTTAACAGGAGTTTTTGTGTGTCGAAGGACGGACAGCATCATTATTCTGAAATGGTGAAGGAAGATTGAAGGATGAGCTCGAGGATCAGGGCTAAAAGGAATGCAGCATGAAGGGCCTGGGAAGGAAGCGTGTGAGTGTTTGTGTTTGTGAACTCAAGGTGACCCACCTCAAAAAGCGCTCGTACAGATGTCCTGAGGCCACAGAAAATATGTTGAGAACGTCCTCCTTCTGCTTTTCGCCCTCATCCTTCTTGGAGCCGCCACCTGTGATGCTGTGAAAGAGAGGACGGAACGTGAGCCACTGATATCGTATTCACGGTGAAAGTTAAATCAGGACTAAGCCAGCGCACACACCATGCTTTTTTAGAAAACCAGGAGCAATCATTATTATAAACACCCAGAAAAAAAGCATTTCCAGACAAACCATGCAATACCGTGAAGCAGTGGCGTTTCATTTGAATGAATCGATGGTAAGGAAGGCCATGATTTTCATATCAATGTAGATTTCTGCAGGATCTAGATCATTTAGATAATTATGTGATATAACCGAGACACTGGACGTAGCTGTGACATGTTAACTTTAGCCCACCATACAAAGAGCATTATCTAAAATGAAGTCAAAGTTACGCTGTTGCATTTGAAACGGGAGCACTACAGTAAGCGTGTCATGGATTTGAAGCTTTTGGTAACATTATAAACATAAATGTATAATAAACACTTTAGGCTTCAGCTTGAGGATACAGCTGCAGAGTGCGCTCTTCATTGCACAGCTTTGTAAAAAAAAAAAAAAGGAAAACATAATCTAATAAAAAATGATTGTGAAAAAAGAGGCAGCACTACTTCCGCTGTCTGCCTTGCTTGCTGTTTCTTTGGCCTGAGCTGCTTCTCTGAATGCATTGCATGATGGGAGTCACACAACGTCAAATGCATTGATTGAAAAAGAAATGTAACGTTAGGTCAAGCTGAACGTGCCGTAATGACGGCAGGGAGCTCGGCCGCCGCAGAGAGTGATTCGAACTCCGAGCGATCGGTGGAAAGAGAGAGAGAGAGTAGTGGTAGTAGGTCTAGGAAAGGGACCTACACAAGAAGGCATGTCTCTTTTGTTGTGATTTAGTGTTTTTCTGCCTCGCTGGTTCTATTTTTTTAAACAAACCGGCGAGTTAATATTTGGTATATATTCATTAGGTTGGACCCATTGCAAAAAGAATGTTTATATAAGAAGAGACAAAGGAAAGTGTTTAAGCCGGTGGTTGCATCATTTCTCCAAAACATTTCAGCTACACATCACGGCGCCATTAATAATGCAAAGCTTGAGGCACCATTTATGTCGGAGGTAACTCTGGTAAGCCTGATAACCTGGTGGGACCCGACGGGGTTCATTTATTATAGGACAGAGAGGTTTAAATGATCATTTTCTCATGTAACTGAATGAACTATTTCCAAAGGATGTTACCGTCTCTAACCCTGTTCATTTGCACTGCATGAGTTAGTGATGCAGTTATTTTAAACAGGTTGTTGGAATTCATTAATTTAGTAAACATGCCAATTGGCAGACATAAAGAAAACACTTCAAAAGGGAAGTGTATTATGGCTGCTTTTACTAATGAACGGGATGAAAACAGAACACAACATGGGTGTACTGTGCATAGTGCATTTTTGATATGGTCCAAGTGCAAATCCCATTTGAAGCAAATGACATGACATGTGGTCCACTGTGGAGCAGCTCCTCCCACGTTGGAGTACCCCAGGACACGAAAATACCAAAGCAGCAAGAAAGGGAAAATAAATCACTGCGTCTTAGAGGAAGGAAATAGCCCAAAGGGACACTTATTAATCCTGCCTGCTAAAAGATAGTGAAACTGAAGTAAATAGCTAGGTGTTAGCGAAAGGTTAACCAACAATTAGAAAATCAAGGTTTAAAAAACTGAATTGAATACAGTGTGGAGATACCAGCACAAACCCTATATTTCAGAAGGACACTCTCCACACCCTAACTCTATAGAAGAGCAGTGTCTCATGATGCCGGGCACATTTAGCGGACAGAAATCCGGCATTGTGCTGGAGGGTGGATGTGTCTGCAGTCAAACTGTGTGTCCTTGTCGGTAACAGACTGCTGATGAGGGGAGGAGAGTCTCTCCCACACTCAATCACAAACACAGGCTGGGCCCGAGGCTCCAGGAAGACACCAGTGAGAGGGGGGGGGAGGGGGGAGGTGTGAAGGGAGCATACCGCTACTCGTCCTCTAAAAGCAACTCTCACATGCAAATACTGAGTAAAAAACTGTCTGGTTAGCAAGTAACATCCATACAACACAAACACACAATGGCCCATGATGCTGCACGTCGCTCAGAGTGTTTATCTCCCATTTCAAACCAAAGCTCTCTCTGGTTGAGTTGGCTTTCAGGAAGTCACCACACATCAGAAGGGTCTGGGGATACCGGCTGCCTGCCATGACTAAGCCAGCCATTATAAAGGCGCCCCCCCCCCCCCCCAAACCCCGCAGATAAGCAGCTTTAGAGAGTCAGGTGAGAACCCGTCTGGCTGACTGTCCAGATAATCTGGACCTCTGGAAGTATCCACAAAGCTCTGAATAAATCCTGAGCGATGGACACTAACACTACCAGGACACAATTCTACTCATTTTCCTCCAACTCTGGATGATCTCCACACAGATGTAATTACTCTGCTCAATCTACAAAGACACGAACAAGATGTTTGCCATGAGCACACACAAACAAACTGATAGAAGATGTATTGTACCTTTTGTTTTCTATTACTCTTCAAGCTATTAACTGTTGCCGTTTGCCGGGGTGTGAGACCCTCATGGAAAAGTCTCAAAACCAACCCACAACCAAAGCAAGAAGAGACCCCCAACACTCATGGGAGACAGCTCTGTTCCTTCATTTTTCCTTTTCCAGCCGGACACAAAGAAGAAAAAGGTTTGCGAGCATGTCGAAATGGAAATAAATCTATTTTCACTCAGCCTCATTATTACTCTACACAGATGAAACTCTCCTTAGAGATGAGATCATTTGTAAAAACTCACTCACTCAAATTTCGATCCACATCACAAATTCTTCAGATGTGTTCGATCAATACATGGCCTTCAGTCCCGCCAAACAAAGCAAATCCCTCAAAGCATTCTGAGGTTACAAATGAAGTGATGGGTAAAAAGACTTCTTTGCTTTTAAACCACCAACACTTTCTAAGATAACTCGTCCAGGTGTACATAATGTTTGCTGAAATCTTCAGACCCTTTTACTGCGGTTATTCTGTCGCTATTATTAAGTTGCGCAGTCATTTTTAAATGTTTTTAAATATATTTATGCAAAAGCATTCTGTTCTATCGATGACAAAACACTGATTTCATTGTGTGGGTCATCTGTAAAACAAACCTAATTGTGTTGGATGGTTTCCAGTGTGTTTTTTGCTCATCTTTTGTCCAATGACTGCTTTATTTAGTCATCATTTCCAAACCTTCACTGGATGTTAAGTAGGACTGATGAGGACTTTATTGTTATATTCTCCAGAGCAATGTGTAGAAATGTGGTTAAGTTTAATATGATTCACTGGCACTAAAGAAGACGCTATGCCTCCTGGAACAAGCTAATTCAACCTATTACTTAACCTTTTAATGTTAAAAGTATTATCATTACTCAAATTCAGCCATACCATGGGAAATGGTCTTAAGATTACATTCAATTATAAATCTATTCATCCATCTCACTACTTCCAGCTCTTTTCCCCTTGGTCATGACAGAGTGTAAAGTGTAGCCCAATGAGGTCCTGGAGCTCCTAAAAGCAAATGCTAAGGCCAGGAGGGATCTGTAATCCCTTCACTTTGTTCGGTTTGCGCCCGGGGTTGCCCTCCCAGATGGACAAGCCCAGAATACCTTTACAGAAAGCTTCCCGATCAGACAGCAGAACCAAGAATGCTCTTAATGTATTGCTGAGATCACAGCTCTATTTGCAATAACGCAGGGACCAAAGGCTAGTATCGCCCAACCATGCTCGATGTTCCCAGATAACCTGGATAAACATGGTCAAAGACCTTCCAATACCCTTAAATAAAGATAAGAATCACTGTACTACCAATACCTCTACAGCAGTGTTTCTCAAACTTATTCATACCAAGGACCACTTAACCAAAAAAAAAAACCTCGCGGACCACCTAACTCCACAAATATCTAGAACAGATTACAAATCGCCTGAAAATGGTACAAACAAGTGGCAACATGTGTGATGAAGGTGTTGCGCTGGGCTATATCATGCAATCGAAAGTGGAACTTAAGCTCGCTCCATTGCGGAGATATTCCCGCGAGAGTACGGAAAACTTAAATACATTTATTTATTTCAAATGTGACATTTTACCAATATACTCACGAAGCACTAGGGGGCGCTCACGGACCACACTTCGAGAAGCACTGCTGTACAGCAGCGGTTCCCAACCTGTGGGCCGTGGCCTCCTAGTGGTCCGCGAAGGCATTGCAAGTGGGCCGCCAAATAATTTGCAAAACCTTATGATTTGTGTGGAAAAAAATCATAAGTTTTTTTTTTTATTTGAACCTCTTTTCCTTTCTTTTTCTTGATCCTCCTTAGCAACGGCCATTACAGTCCTTGACAGTGGTCTGTACTACTGGATTAATGTGTCACATGTTCTGAATTGACCAATCAAAACTTTATTTAGCCTCCGTATTGTTTATGGTTGAATGTGGGCCGCAAACATTTTTGTTGTGTGTTCCTGAGTTGAAAAACGTTGGGAACCGCTGCTCTACAGTATGACGGTAAACATACACGGCTAGTCCGAAGTCACATGATCAGAATGTCCCTTCATTGTTCACACTACACAACTGGCTGTCTTTGTATAGAAAGAACTAAAGTCCATGTGGTTTTCACACAACATGAGCATCGTCTTTCACCATGAGGAATCCCCGCTGACTTCACTAAAACACACAGGAGGCATGACAGTAAATAACTGGTTCAATGCTCATGCTTTTGAATGTTTCCACACATCTTTACTCTTAACCAATTACCCTGCGTGAGCAACATAACTTTGGTCTGTGTTTAAAGGCTACAGGCGTCCCCTCCTGCAGGTTTACCCTTATTTCAGGGACAGTGCACATTAATAGACGTTGCTGTAAATGTGGCCGTTTCAGCCAAGAGGCGATATTTCCTCCGTCACAAGTCCTGCGCTCTCATTGGCTGGCTAACTGCTCATGACAGGGTCAGATATTTAGCCTGTCAGACTTCTAGGAAACGTCTGCTATCTTTGAGCAGTCCACACATACATTACATGTCATTAGTTAGACGCTTTTATCCAAAGCAACTTACATACATTCAGTACTGTGGACAATCCCCACAGGAGCAATTTGGGGTGAAGTATCTTGCCCAGGGACACAACGACATGCTGACTGCAGTGAGACTCGAACTTCGTACCCCCTGATTTAAAGTCCAGCACTCTATCCACTGAACCACAGCCGCCCTAGCAGATACGAACACCACTCTGTGACTGATGGCTTTTGTCCGTGAGCTCTAGAAACGTTTGTCAGGCAGAAAATCGAGGCTAAAGTGAGGTGTGGAAATAGTTTAAATGTTTCCGTCAGCAAACAATTACAGCTGATGTTTACTCAAGGAGTAAAGTTATAGGTATATTTGTCATACTCTTAGACATGGACATAAATCAGGATACGCCATTTCATGGAGTGCTGTTGATATTCTGAAAATGACCACATTGATAAATGAATGAATGCCAAAGAGCACATGAAAATGAAACATCCTATTTAAACACAGCTTTACATTATAATTTCTCATAAAAACATTCTCTCTCATTACAAACAGTTACCAATAACTGCATGCTAATGAATATGAGGAAGCTTTAAGTGTTAAATGGTTTGCAACAACACTGCCTACCTTTTTTCAAAAGTGCTCCAAACACTTCACACAGCAGGCATTAAGTGAGGAGACAGGATCACACAGTTAGGAAGTGTTGGGGGAAACACAAATGCACACACACACACATACCTACAGAAGCACATATTCTTTGCAAGACTAGATCTTACAGCATAATATTGCAGTCTGGATCGAGGGGAGGAATTAGATCTCCTGAAACCACAAGGTATATTTGACAAACAGAAGGAACATCAGCAGACCCACAAATCAATGAGCCCACAGTGGTTACTCCCAGTTGGCTGAGGGAGAGTTATTAAAGCAACCAAATGTAAGATGTGTGAGAATCGATTACACACCTTGCTATGGAGTCCCATATGCCTTTACTTTCACTGTTTTCACTCAAAAGATCTTCATTGATCTTCTCTGCCTTTTTCTGTACCTATAATGTGGAAGGAGACGCACAACAATCATTGCATCAGTGGTTTTATTATAAACTGCTTAACTTCATCCTCATATCCTCAATGTGTGACCAGCTGGAGCCTTTTACTGCACGCTTCATAATGCCCAGTGCTACTAGAAATCTAACGTGCTTTATAAAGGTCTGGAAAAACACTCACTCGGACTTTGATGATCTTACTGTGGAAACTGTTCAGCACAACAAGGACATCACCAGCATCTGCAGGGGAATCCGTTCCATCGTGCCTGAAAAAGTGGACGAAGAGGGAAAAATCACCACACTCACTTAAGATTGGAAATCAAAGAATGAGGAAATCTAGATAACAGATCTGCAGTTGGTGAGAATAACAGAGGGAAGGCCGCATCTTTATTCAAACTTAACAAACCGAATCTATCATCAAAAAATCTATCAGCAGTCAAAATAACATGAAATAATTTAAAATAATAGCAATTCCAGAAAATGATAAAATGTGTGTTTTTGGACACATTAAAGTGCGAAACTGTTCGATTTTGATACGGTTATACTAATGTTTATATAGTATATTTTATGATATACATATTCATTGTGATATAATAATGAACTCAGAAATATTTTATCCCAAACTTTAAACTTGACAGTATTAAAAAGTGTACACTAAAAGTCTAGGGACAAAATACAATGACACAATATAGAGCAAAGTCATTATTGTTATTACATATAAAGTGTCTGTATCAGCATCACCTTGTAGTTTAAGAAGTTAATAAAGCAACTCAACCAATCCGTCTGACTTGATTCCATGTTTTCCAGTGACGGAGATTGGTTTGCATGTTTTACCCATAGCAACAGTGAAAGAAAAGTGTAGTGCATGAGCTCCTTTCTTTACGGAGACAACAGCAGATAATGGACATACAACTATCTGACAGTGAGAGCATGCACTGAGGGAAGATAATGGGACATCTGCCAGGGTCACACTCTGATCATATTCATTGTCCTCCATCATCATCATCATCATTTAGAATTACCTCACCAGTATGTTATCCATCACTACTTCCCAGCCACATACTGGCAGACTTAATGAGAAACTCTGTTCTGTATTGATTGTATAACACTTGCCTTTCACTGTAATTGTTTTAGGACAGATGTGTCCAGTGGAGAATGTGTTTTGTGAAACACCAGAGAGCAAGCTTCAGGGAGAGACGAGCAAAAGGCTACGATGCACAGCGAGCCATTACGACTCCAGTGCTTACTAAAGGCAAAAAACTAACCTTATCACTATGATAAATGCCCCCTCCTCATTGGGCCCAAAGTGCTGCTTGTGTTTTGCCTCCTCTGCTGTCACTGATGCAACTCAGCCTTTAGGGCTTGTGTTAGAAAGCGCCAGAGATCAATCTGTATCCCTGCTCTGAGGAGAGGAGAGCGGGCCATCTCATTCGTCGCTGTCAGGGCAAGACGCAGTGGCAGCGCGGGGCGGAACAGGAAAAACGCAGGCTCGGAGAACGGAGAGCACAGACACTCCCACTAGACTCTGATCGGCCACCTAACCAGAGCAGAGTGCCGCTAACCACAAGAATAATGACACTGCCAAGGTGAAAAATGACATCACCTCTTAGCTTCACCTGGAGGATTGGGGAATAAATCTTGGTTGTCTGATATGATTCCAGAGGAACCAAGGGCTGTATGTGTCCTAAATCTTGTGTGAGGATAGCCAGAGAGGACAATATGTGTGATTGTTGGGACACCTCGTACAGGAAGCAGTACAGCCGAGTATGCAGACTGGATTCAGGGTTCTTGATTATCATGTAATGCAGAATTTATATTATGAGCTATTCGTTCTTTAAAAGAAATTACAAATAATTTGGCTTGGGTCAATTTGACTTGTTTCTCAATTAGAAGTCCAGAATTAAAAGAATACATGGATGTTTTTTTGTATTCTGTTCAAAAGGCATCAAAGCAACCAAAGCACAATATTGTTTTTATTTGTCCGGGGAAATTAGACAACGCCAACACGCTGTGTCTAGTATATGCAGCCTTTGACACCTACGCCGTCCACACTGAAACACATTCTGCTGATATTTCGCTGTCTGGCATGGCAGGTGACCAGCTGAATCATCCCTCCACTTTGTCTTCTCTTTAATAGCATCCCTCTCCTCCTACCTGTCTCTCTCCGCTCTGTAGCGAGCAGAACTCCCTGCACTCATCAAAACCTTCAGCTGCTACACTGTCAGCAGCTCTCTATGTTACCATAGTGATGGGCTTCATAGCTACTGGCATGACATGGAGAGGTAGCTGAAAACAACCTTCATGCTGTGCTACTTACGAAGCAGCCTGATTAGTATCCTTACCTAATATATATGATATGTTTAATATATCTATATCAATGTCTGTAAGGAAGAGATAGGAATTGAAAGTGGTGTGAATACTCACGTGAGAACCTGATAAATATCCTCTGATCTCCCTTGACGTAATCTCAGGGTCCAGGCACCAGGACTGGCTTTCAGCTGGAAATATCCCTGTTGTAGTTAAAACAGCAGGGGCTCGAGTAATTATTGTAAGCATTAAACTCACACTTGTTTTCACAGTTTCTGTATCAAACTTACTACGGTGATTAACTACGACGATAGCCCTTTCATAAACAATATCTAACACAGTGCAAAGAAACTGTCTTGGTAACTTTAGCTTTGAGTAGAGAAAGCTCCTGACCAGGTTAGCCATGACAATAGTGTCATACATGATGGGGTCTCGACTCGTGCCCAGGGTGAACTGCAGTCCGCGGGGGGGCTGGCCGGTCGACAGGTCAAAGCAGTGGCCCTCCAGCAAGAGGTGCTCCAGCTCGTACTCTGCTGTCACCATCCCGCTCACCTGGAGCCAAACAAGAAAGTACAGAAGAGAAAGAACAACAACAGGGGATGATTAATAGAATGCACCACGGCCCGAATTAAGAGGTGAGAGCGATTAGACTGCTGCTAACAATGACTGGGGAGCGGGATACCTCCTGCAGGAGGATGTTGTCCAAGTCGTAGGGACTGCGGACAGCCTGCACCATCCAGCTCTCCGGTGTTATCATATTGAGAGTGAGGAGGGGGGATTCTGGGAGATCCAGGAAGCGGGCAACTGGTCCTGGAGACACTGTGTCGTTGGCCAAGAAATTCACATCAGACTCCAAGACAAAGCGGTAAAAGCTGTGAAAACAGACAACCATTGGTTCAAATATAAGTGCTGGCCTTGCAGATTAAAATAATATATAACAGTAGAGAGGAACATTGAAAGACATAAAATGATGGATATCCTCCAGGACTTTTTTCTGAGTCAACAATTCCATCCAACAAACACACAGTGCACCTCAGAAACCATTACAATGATGACATATAGTGCAATCGTCTCTTTTCTAGGACAGGAGGGATAGGCTCTTTTGTGACAGCCGTGTATATACAATCCCCTAAAAGTTAGGAATCTAATGCTTTTACTGCCAGTGTGCCTGCTTGGCCAATAACAGGAATATGTGCGGGTGGTCTGTGTACCAGAAATGTTCTTTTCCTTCGTTATTACTCAAGAGTTGTCACCGAGGCTAGTTCCGAGCTAATATTAATGCTAATTGCTTTATTCCAGTATGCCCTCTGACACAGAGAAGTCATAATCAGTGTAAACACCGTAGCTGATGATAAACCTAACCAATGCTAATTATATTTATTTTGAATGCCTTCTTATTTTTCAAAGCTAAGGCACAACATTTCCTATTCGCAGAAAGATTATCTAAAAGTGATGTATTAGTCACAGCAGCCATGTTTCTGTGGACCGGGGCAGAGTCCAGGCTGCGAGCACCGCACAGGAGAGTGGTGAGGGGGGTGTTGCAGGTAATAAGGAGAAACCTCGCACACCAGGGGAAACACACAATCTTCATTGGACTGGTTCCAATTTGAAAGCTGATCAATTCCACCAAAAGTCAAAAAGAGATCAGAGATCAGCCCTGTGGTCTGCTGCGGTCGTACCACTATGAGAAGTATACCAGTGAATACAATAAAGCCAATCACATCAAGCAGGGAATTCATTTACAGATATCATTATTTTATGACCAGTATCTCTATGACAACATAAAAAGACTGAAAGGATGCGCATTATCCTATTTATTTGTGTCATGTAAAAAGGTGATCAGATCCCTAAGTGGTAGTGTTTTAGGATTCTTGATCAATAGTAATGACTTGTGAATGTGAGGACAGCACTTTAGAAAGCAGAACAATTATGTTAGGAATAACATTCAAAGTTGAACTTGTGTACCATGGCCATTTTCACTGAAGACAGGAAGTGTGATGAGTCAGGAGTGTTTTAGCAGAAGACATACAAACCATAAATTGTCCCTCCAATGTGAGGGTTAACCTCCCGGAAATGTTCTGTCATTTGGTATTAATTAAATGAATTAAAGAAAATGCTCTTACAGGACATCTTATTGATGAATTTAACTTAAATAAATAACTGTTTCTAACTATCATTACTAAGGACACAATCCATTATGGAACAAATTAAAGAAGGAAACACCTAAATAACATAGTGACTAACATTCACTCAGTGGTGTAAATGTTAATGAACTCATTCAAACCTTTAATCGCGTTGTTTTTACTGCATGTCTTGAGCACGTAACAATGCAAGCTGTAAGCAATTTGCCCCGGGATGCAAAGGGAGGCCCAAAGCAATAAGGTGGTGTTATTAAGCAGATTGCATCTGTGCTGCAGTATAATCTTACAAAGGGAAGGAGCGAGGCACAGATGCAGCGGACAGAGGATACACAAACAAGCCAAACAGGAAAATGTAATTACTGTTGGAGCAGGAGCTTACCTCTTGAGGGGCATCTCGGACAACTTGGCCCTGCAATTCATAAACACCTGCAGTCTCACATTGACCACTTGACTGAGCACCTGCAGGAGTGACAGAACAAGAGACCCAGTTATAGGAAACCGGATCAGAGCCAAGTCCAGCAGAGCGGTGTCAGACACACAATGCCTTTAGCTGAACAAAAAGACTGAAGGCATGCTTTAGTTTCACTGACCATTACTCGTACTAAACTGAAATGTAAAGGGTTCTTTGATGTCATGGCACATGTATTCTTACAATCACATATTTCACGATACAACGGTGGCCTCGAGCACATTGACCTACCTTCCTTAAAACCAGCGTTAATGCTGATATGCCGTCATCTTCATTTCTCCTGCATACTGCAGTACACTTTTGTGAAGTGTGCGCTGTAGACAACAGCTACTGAATGTGGCGGTCTGACTGTCTGTAAAAGCATGGTGAGTCATGTTTTCATATTCAACCAAGTCATTTTCTTCTCCACAGCGAGCCTCTTGCAAGATGCAGCAGACAAGGGGATGCAGTGAAACTAAGCCTACTACGAAACCAGTTTCCAAGTCCTCTTAAATAAGTAAGGATACTTCTTTTAGATAAGTTTAGCAGACTCACTAAATGCTTTTGAGTTGTTGAAAGCTTAACTATCTCTGAGCATAGACAATGTGTTTAAGAGTAAACATGTGGTCATAGCACCAGGTACGGATAGAATGAAATATAAATGGTCTAAATCTACTCTTTTGAACGTTGCAAAGCTTTGTGTTTCTGACCCTTCCTTTGAGTGAAAGTGATTTTAAAGGGTCCCTCTGGATAAGGAATCGGAAGGGAAGAAAAATGATCCTCTTTTCAGCTTACAATCAGTAGCGGGGACATCTTCTGTGCCTCCCTAGTGAGGGGGTCAACAATAGCCACAACATCATAGAAGACCTCGTGTTCACGCGGGGAGAGATGGAGCACACTGAGGAGGAGAACAGCACACCAAAGCGGATTCAGCAACACAAGGTTAAACAACCCTTATTCAGCACAACTGCAAATCAAAAGATTTGCCTTTCTGCACTGCTTGAAATGTTGGCATAGCAATTTTCAAATCTATTATAACAAAAGAGAAAACCCTTCGCTGTGAGACTGCAGAGCCAATAGGACAGTAAACAGAGTTTCCTACCTGTGACTGTCTTTGATGAATTGGACATCCCTCCTGACTTCTCCTTTGGGGGCTGCAGTAAGGAGGGCATCGACTTTCATGACTAAGTCGCTGGCGCTAAGGGAAAAAAGGTGTAACAGGGACAGTCCATCATTTATTCATGCTAGGTTTTAGAAGAGTTGTCAAACAAAGCTCACATCATCTGATGCCAAGCTGTTAACAAGGTAGCCTCATACATATATTCAGGCTTCTGTACCTCGACACTGAGAAGCTGATATTGAGTTTATTACAGAACACTTGATACATTTGGAGAGTTACATATGAGAGTGTTGGTGTGGCACAAAGAGAACAAATATCAAACGTGTCAAGTCACATTATAATTGCCATTTTCATTCAATAATGCAAGGGCTCAAATGTTGATCGGTGACAGATAAAGACAGATGCAGTAGCTTTCATGCAAAAAGATATACAAATACAAACATACTGCTTTGACTTCAGCCCCATCACTTTCACTTTGTCTTTGACTTTCTCTGCAGAACCACTCAGAGTAATCTTCTGCAGCAACTGGAAATCCTCCACAGTGAATTCTTCCTGCTCTCCAAATGGACCGAGGATCTAAATGAAGACAATGAGGCAGTCAGAACACGACTTTTACAATTCCTATCCCAGCATGTATTATTAAACACTTGCCAAGGGGAGTTTACATTTAATGTGATTGTAACAGTGTTTTATCCACTTAAAAGTCATGCTATTCAGTGATGGTGCCTTTGTTTCCCTCCTTTCTATTTTGGGAGGCTTGCCACTGCAGCAGAGGAATGTGAAATGATATTAATTGTTACAGCCATGGCAGAGGCTGGCCTCTTCATCCGTGGCTGTCAGCCTCACTGCTGCTGAGGCATCAGTCATCAGCTCTGTACACACACACACACACACAGTCAGCACATACAGACACTCAGAGAGACACACACACACACTAACAGAGAGACACACACACACACACACACACTGCAGTGTGGGCCACCTGTGACCTTTGAGAAACATTCATGCTGATTTGACAGGACTAAAGAAGCACTCTGAGAACACCAGAAATATTTAACCAACACTTTACCTTACTCTCAAACATATTGTGGTCTGTTTGACTTTTTAGGGAGACATACAGAGATCAATATTTTTGCAATGCTTATTTGAAGCCCACTCACCCTGCCGTTGCTGATCACTGCTCCCTGTCCTGGGCTCAGCTTCAGGACGCCTCGACAAAACAGCTGCTGACTACGAATAAAATCCACTTCCAATGTGTTGAACTTCTTCTCAAAGGCATCAACGTCCATGCCCTAGAGCAGAATAACAAATGTTTGTTTAGGATGTTAGATAAATTGATTGGCTCAGATTTGAATTTGTGATGTGCTGCAAGATCCAATAGACTAGCTCAAGGACCTTTCTCCCTTTACAGCCTGTCCAAAACAACATCCGAGTGATGCATTGGCCTTAGGAGTGATGTATGTGAGGCCAAAACATTATTCACAACATCATTGATGTCTTGCTTCAGCGCACTCACTGCAGTTTCTAAACAAGGACTACTTCAGCCAGGGCCGAGCTGTCAGAAATGCACATGTGTGAAAATGAGATTAATCCATTTGTAATTAATATAACAAACGCTTAATTAAGCCTCGGCCATATTTGTCCATAACAAATTAGGTGTGGGAGTGTGGCTGGTTTGTGGAGTCAGGTTATTAGTTTCTCCCACATCCCTCCTCAGGAGAACAGGTGAAATACCAATAACGTCAGCACAATCCAGTCAGCAAGTCTGTCTGGCAGCCAATAATAAACTCATATCCCTCGACTCTGGGTCTCAACTCACACAGCCACCTCCTACCCATCTTTTCATTGCTATTTCCAGCCTATTCTCTCCCCATTGTTTACGGCTGGTATAATTGAAGGCCAGTTTGTTATGGTTGGTCCCAGATGTAACCTGTGCTGTATGACTTATTCCTGATGGAAGAGATGGGAGCACTCCTGTCAGCTGATTTGTTGATTAGAGCATGAGAATTTGTTTTCTTGTGTGTAAAGCTGTGTGGGTGGATACTGCACACTAGAGCATGGAGAAAAGTAGTGGCTGTAGACTGCTCACAGCGGCAGAGTGATGGTCAGGCTTGGCTGAACACATGTGACTTTTTACACAGGCCTGAACGGCGAACAGGAGCTCGGCTATTCGTCAGGTCCGGAGGCCAGGTATCCACCGGCACTTTATATGAAAGACTCAGCATGTGGAGCCCGTCTTGTACTGGCCCTGTGACAGACCAAGTGGAACTGAGTGGCATCCACAGGCTGTGGAGCGTTGTGCGTGCCTTAAATGTATTCTGTTAGCTGATGTTCAGGAGGGGAACGAGAAGATGGGCTCATCAATCACCATTTCCACTGACTGTGCATTTGAATCAAGAAAGCAGTGGCAGATGAATCTCTGTAAAGTGGATATATCCAACCTTTGTTTTCCTCATTTTTGTCATTATGCTCATCAATTCTGCTTTAAAAAGGTTATCAATTATCAGTGTCCAATCAAATACTTCCCATTTTGCAGAGATGCACCATTCACTTAAAAACAACGAATCAAAAATATTTGATTTCTAACTGTACACACAGTAACACCGGTGTTGTAGTCCTGCATATCTTTCAGGGTTGGATGATACAGGTCTATGTACAATAACTCAATATGAATGTATTGGCGGTTGGAGCTTACGGTTTATATTTGGGTAGCTATCGCTTTCATATCTCTGGTTGTATTAGTCCGTGACAGGCAATGTTGCAAATCAATGAGCACGACTGTTTTATGGCGCCATTGGATTTATAGGACTGTGCAGCAATGTGATGAAGTACCTCAGGTACTCTACTTCTCACACTGGTTTATTCTAAAACCGATATTTACATGTGGTTTCGTTTATAAATTGTTTATATATTGAATTTCTCGAAAATGAATTACCAAAAAAGATATCAATATGGTCATTTTAAATTGCACGTGCAACTGCAGATGTTATCTTTATCACCCACACCGCGCCCCTCATATCTATAAATAACCTGATGGTATCTCACTTGTCAAATTGATACATTTTGAGTAGTTTGATTTGTTCGCCTCCACCTACGCTAAAAGGCCTTCATGTGTTTAACAAAGCAGGTTATCATTTTCAATTTTCTAAGTCAGCCTCGACCATTAGCATCAGAACATTTCTGTATACCTGTATGACCTAAATAAACATTACAGCACATTGTGGTGGCAGGGATGAGAAATATCTAATTTGCCGATATCCTTCTTATACGAAGAGTGAGAACATTTCAGTCAGGAGGCAGATCACACATGCTCCAAACCCAGCTTGGATGTGTCATCTTGGTTATGCTACTTGCTAATAAAGTAAGCTCAAACAGGTTCAAATAACACTCCATAATTACACCACAATGTGCTCATGCTGCCCAGAATAAATAACTCGGAAAATGTAAGCATAATCTCATAGCAGTGTGATTGTAAATGCGTAGATGTGTGTGATCAGACGCCATTCGGAAATTATTTTCAGGGTTTGGCTTTTCTTTTTGTCCAGAAGGATTACCAATACCACATTTGAAATACATGAATACAGATGTATATCAATATAATATGAGATATTTCACTCAGACCATTAAAGATTTAGAGTGTTGGTGCCAACAGTATACCAGAGCAGAACTTTTGTTTGATAAAAATATTTATATGTTTTAGTTTTCCGTTACAAAACCTGCTCCATCTTTGAAGAGAAGCCACAGGAGCTTTGGTCAAATAAAGTCTAAACGTGGTAATGCTTTGATTTAAAATGACTAAGTTATTATTTCCCAAGTAAGAAACTACTTAAGAAAACCAGGCTATGAATGTCATGATATTTGATGTAATGGCAAACAATACACGATCTGAACGGATTCCATTTAATTGAAATATGAAATATATAAAAGGCACATTAAATATCTGGAATCATATATCTGGGATCTGACGAAACGGAGATAAGTGCACTCCTGATCAATCCTTTACCTGCGTCAGTAGGTCCTTTATCTTGGTCCCCTGTTGGAGGAGCTGGCTGCTCTCGTCTTTCACAAGTTGTTGCACAAACTCTGCTGCAGCCTTGTTCTTCTGGGTGAGGAGAGAGGCCCAGATAGCCCGGTACAGCACGCTGTTATCTTCGCTGGGCTTTCCGCTGGGGTTATCTATCACCCCCACTCGCACTCCAGGGCTGGCCTTCTGCTTGCACACACACACAGCAGAGATATAATTCAGAAAATATCACAGATTCCCTTATTTTCTTAGTCCCCAGGTGTCACTGACTGAGAACTCTGGGAGGAGAGGAAGCGGATTGCTTAAAAGTAACCGGAAAGGCTTCTCCTGGTCTGCTTATTTTATCAGCAGAGAATCTTTTTTCATGATAAAAGAAAAATGCCTTTAAGCTTATTTCATCCATAGTGTGTCAACAAGTGAATATTTCATTGTAGAAGCATCTGGATTGATGAGTTTTGAGAGTAATTTATTTTCAAGGGAAATGTCCCTATTTGTAGGTCATGAAGCTCTGCACTAAGCAGTTCACACAACATACAAATGCACTTTGTCTCTCCTGCTTGTAAGTGAGGTTTAGATGTACAGTTTTGTCACATCAAAATTGGTGTCAAAGAAAGACCAATGTGAAAAAGGTTATTGATTGAGTTAAATTAGATTAAGGCCTGTAATATATTGTCAAAACTTAATTACAAAAAATGTTTCATTAGTAATGTAAATTGATTTCACTCCAATAATATCAGTATGTATGCTTTCAAACGCACAACAACCGACATATAACACATACCGTAATTTTCGGACTATAAGCCGCGCCTTTTTTCCCATTTTTCGACGCTGCGGCTTATATAACAGTGCGGCTAATCTATGGATTTTTACAGCTAACGTCCACCACCTTTAACTCGATGGGCTCTATGGCCCGTCCGCGCCCCCCACCTTTAAGCGGCGGGTTCCAGCAGGAAAAGCTGGAGGCCGGAAAAGAGTGAGACAGGTAGCGCGCAAAAGTAAAAGTGGAACCGAGAGTGGTACGAGAGACAGAACGAGAGCAAGACAGACAGACATTACGAGAGCGAGACAGTTTGTCCCCGTACCACTGGTTGAAAACCACTGCTGTAGATCACTGCCGGTACGTGCGCTGGGAGCGCACCGTTTAAGTTTGAAAGTTGAAAAGTTTGTGTGTCTGAAACGCTATGTGATACAGTACAGTTTACACAGCACATGTTCTGTAGCTACTATTGCACTAAATGCTAACACTTGAATACGTTATGCAAATATGCAACTTGTTTGTTGAAATGTTAATAAATGGGAGCTTCCTCAAACAGCCATCTCTTTCCCGACAATCCCCTCTGGTAAATTACGGTATATATGTACGGTGGGTCAATGTGTGACTTCCCAAGTGGTCCCTATTGGAAAGTTAATGATTGGTTGAAAGAATGAGGAACAGCCATGATACTCACCATATGTTTTAGAGCATTTAATAAAAGTTTTCTTCCTGAGATCTGCTCAAAATCCCCGACTATCCACATGCTCACCGCACTCATCCCATCCTCATCTAGGGTAAAAGAGCAAAACACAAAGTGTGCGGGAATATAATCATATTAATGCAAATAAATGACCTTAGGAAAAGCAGCAGTTAAACAGAAAAAGTGTTTAGCCTCAGGGTTAGGGCTAACCTCCTGTCTTCAGGAAGTTTATTCTAGATCTGTAGAGCATAGATGCTGAAAGCTGCTTCTTAGGGTTGGCTCATGATGACGAGAATCCGATGGAAAGTGAGAAGGGGAATTAGGAATGATCAGTTTGTTTTGTAGGTGAGAGGGAGTGAGGCATCTGGCAGAGAGCTCAGTGTATGAGTGGAGAAGTGTGCCACCTGTCACAGTTATATCACCCCCCCCCCCCCCCCAGTTAGTGAGTCAGTCAGTCAGAAAAGCAAGCAGCCGATCAGCTAGTCCACAGAGGAGGATGGCAATCAGCCTCCTCATCCTCACTGAGACAGCCACACTGCAGGCCTGAGCAGTGAAATGCAGCTCTGACCGTTTAGAGTGTCGGCCCACAGCCAGTCGGCAGACCCAGCAATTATCTTACTGGAGGCACAGCCGGCTTTTACAAAAGGTCAATTTCACACTTTCATAGATCAGTAAAGCCGTGAAGGATTACTTCTGGTTCAGATAATGCTTATTTTACAGAAATCAACATGTAAATGAAGAGTGGTTGGTCCACAGAGGAAAGAATTCAGATGCTTGAGTTAATGATTTGAATTGTTGCAAGTCATTGTGGAAATTAAATCACGTGTTTTCTTCAGTTCATTAGGAGCCAAGATTTCAATAACAAGCAACTTCTTACCGTTATTTGTAAAGTACTTCATTCTCTTGGCCACCACTGCCGTTTTGTCTCTGGAGTCGTAGTATGAAAACATAGTGGTGTCCTCCCATTCATCGACAACTGCAAAGCAAGGAAGTGGAGGAGTTGGGAGTGTTAGGAGGAAATGAGAGGAACCTAGGCAAGGAATCAATAATAAATAGTTTAGGATGCACAGGTCACCTGGCTTGGCAGTGAAGTCGAGGTATTTCCGGTCAGTGCTTAGAATAAGAGGGTTCATCCTGGGAACCACGTTGGCCTGCTCCATTAGATAGTCCACCACATCGGAGCCCTCAGTCAACTGACCCTGTAGAGAGAGAACAGCAATCCATACATTCATACTGGATCTTGCCAGTTCCGCACTTCTAAAAAGTTAACAGTGATGCACGCGTCTGCTAAAGCCGTAATGTTGAGGGCTAGGAAGGAAAAGGTATAAACTATAAATGTAAAACTGCAAAATAAAATGTTTAAAGATTTACCCAATTATATTTAGCACACAGGGTTAGCTCAGTTTGATCATATATTCTGCAATAGACCAATCTCTAATAGAAATTCCTGGCAATAATAATAATAACAATAGATTAGATTTGTATAGCGCCTTTCAAGGGCCCAAGGCTGCTTTACATGGTGAACAAACAAACAAAAAGGGCCAAATAAATAAGATATATATTACTTGTACTTGTATGCAAACTATAGACCAACTGCTAATGGTGCACTTATCTAGGGTTTCTCTACTTCATTTCATTAATACTGTGTATCCTTTTCTATATTTATCTAAATGTTCTACTGCTGGCTCAGAGAGATGTAGGTCTGGCAGGTGGAACATGAAGCGTGAGTCACTTTCTGTACAGATTCTGTCAAAGATTTCGTGTGGTACCATAAAGACAGCTCTCTGGAAGGCGTTGGTGGTGTCCATGATGCGCTGCAGGATAATGGTCTCCAGCTCCTCTGGATCCATCTCTTCGGGGCTCAAGGGGACTCCATTAAATAAAGCCAACGGGAGGGCACCAAGGCCACTCCTTTTGTAGAACAAGGCACCCTCCTGGAGCACACAAATCAATGATTACATCTTTGGCTGCTCCTGATTATTAGTTTTTCATTCATTCTTACAAGCAGTTCATGTAAAAAGGAAAGCTCGTTTCTGTCTGCTTACCTTTCTTTTGTCATCATACTCAGATTCTACACTGAGAATCCTTTCGGCGTCGGTTTTAGGGAATTTTCTCTTGAGGTAATCAGAGATTGTGTCAACAGACAGCGTCTCCCCGACATCTACTTTGTTGTATAACTGTAGGAGAGTGGAAAGTCAGATGGAGTTCACCGTCTCAGACACCTGGAACTGTCAATAGTTCCAAACAGTGGCTATTTCAATGTGAGATGTTAGGAGAGGCAAAATCCAACTGACTCATCTCTCTCATCAATAATGTCTCAAACACCATGGGAACACAAGGCACAATAACATAACTGACTTCGGAGGCACGAAGACATTTGAACTGGCGTGGAGTTTGTTTGGATTAGATGTTGTTAAAAAACTGCTTTCTAAAACAATACAAATGTAGACATGTGATCTACTTACTGACACCATGGATATCAGAGCCTGGGATAAATCATACTCGTCTGCGATGTAGTTCAGCAGTCTGTAAAATCCAACCCCTGCGTCTGAGGCGCCATCAATCTCATCCTCGGTGTTGACAACAAACACAAATCCAATTCTACAGGAGGGGGGGGGAACACAACAAGTTTTCAATTTGCAGGTGAAATGAGAATCACTACCTGGTTAAGGTTATACATGCTACGGGTGGACCATATACACAGCTGTGGAGATGTGAGAAATAACAGCACCAACCTCAGTGGGATCTTATGCTTGTAGAAAAGCTCTGCTAGTTTCACCAGCTCAACACTTTCTTCCCGTACTGGATCTAGGAACAGCACCTAAAAACAGAGGCATCGTCAAATCTGAATCATGATACCTTTCCATATGACCTTTGATTCAACTCGCATCCTAAATGAATAAGAGTTGAGCAGACACAACAAAAAACACAGTTTGGATAATACACATGTTAGGTATTCAAAATGCACTCAGCATTCCATTTCTCTGAATGTATTAACTGGAATGTTAGGATTGCAAGAAACCCACGATTCCATTTTTTGTATTGACCTTGTCTAGCAGAAAAGAGTGAGACGCATCTGAAGAGTTTTACAGTTTCAATACAATGGAGACCTTTCTCAATTCCACACTCTTTATCGCCACTACCCTGCAGCATTTCTGGCCATCAGGGGACTCACCAGGTTGAAGAAATTGCGTCTGATCTGCCGGATGACTCCTGGAAAAGTGGCTCTGAGGAGCTCCTGAACGCCTCGCGGCCAGCTGTGGTAGGGAGGGTCGTTCTCTATGTCGTTTATCCACTGGAAAGGGCATGAAGATAGACGGAATGTGAGAACATGTGATATTCGTCAGTTAAATACAAGTAACAGATCAGCTAGAGTAGAAATATCTCTGAATGGTGTTTTTCTACATTGTGCTCACATTTCTCAAATGGTTATCATAATAATATACATTTAATTTATATAGCGCTTTTCCTGGTGCTCAATGCGCTTTTGTGACATTGTACCTATCAAAGAAATCTAAAAATGAAGACCGACTGTTGAGGAACCTGCGATCTAAGCTTTTCATACGCAACATAGTTACACCGTCGTCATGACAATAAACCTTGGAATATTGAATGACACAACTTCAGACGCACAAGAATACTTAGCGTTCTCTGAAAACAAATGTGTCAGTATATAAAATACTTGGTATGCTTTTGTTTGACCTAGTACTCTGTATCTGCAACCTCCGGCAGCAAGATATGAATTTCCAACAGCAGGTTCACCCTGTACTTTACATTATGAGTGTGGTGATGAGCATACCCTGTTAATTGTCTAAAGCACCAAGATATCGAACAGGTTACTTTTCTAAAATTCCCTTTCCTGCTTTACACATGTGATATTAAACCACAATGTACATAGTCAATTCAATGTGATCTTTTTCAGACACATAAGTCTCTAATAGTATAACAAAATAAAATTCAAGGACAGAGTAACCTCTTCTCAATATACAGGTAACTAACTGCATGCATGTAGACAACGCTCTTGCGTTGCACAGTGAACAGTTTGGTGGACAGAATTTAATTTAATGTACACTTGTTTCAAGCTCTTCTTCAGTAGTAAAATATTACATGTGGCTCTTTATGATTAATGACTATAATGATAGTTGCAAAACGATCCATCATTTCCAAACTGGCACTAACAGTGGTTTTCCTCTCTGTAACTTTGGGTATAAGCCTCCCCACGGTGCAAACGTTTGCCTCTCTGGCACACTATCCTTATCTCTCTAACTGTGTGTGTGTGTGTGTGTGTGTGTGTGTGTGTGTGTGTGTGTGTGTGTGTGTGTGTGTGTGTGTGTGTGTGTGTGTGTGTGTGTGTGTGTGTGTGTGTGTGTGTGTGTGCGTGTGCGTGTGTGTGTGTGTGTGTGTGTGTGTCTTTCTTAACAACCTAATGTTACACACTCTCCATACCTAGAAGGGGAGACAAAAGCTTAACCGACAGACCTCTTGGTTGAATATGGAAATGTTTAAAAAATTAATTTCTCTGCCCTTTTTCTAGTTCAGGGAATATTAAAATAGCCAGAGGGGCTAAAATGAAAAGTCTTTAATTTGATAGCTTTTCTTGGCTGAATCTCCAATTTAATACCTGGAGTTTCTGGCAGGCTGGAGACTGCTGCAGTAGCCTGATGACTGACAGAATAATTCACACACTGGTAAAAAGAACAAAAAGCCCCTACAGTGTGGATGTGGGCCAGAAGAATAATGCTTTTGGACAGGACTCACCATTATAGCTGGATCTCTGATATCTAAGGCATAACTGTCATCCACAGCGTTCACAGGTAACCTCAGCAGCTTGCCCTGATGTTCCCCTTTAATGCCCAGGTTATGAAGCCCCTCCAGGACCCTGGCCTCTCCTCTGAGGATGTCTAAAATGCTGTAAAAAAAAAAAATCCACAAGTTAGTTTTTCTTTTTCATACAAATTAGCAGTGAGGTTTTGCGGTGCACTAAACTTTGATCTTGTTGCAACAGGATTACTGAGGCAGAGCAAAAGGTCTGCGGCTCCCTGGGGAGAGCAGAGACATACCTGCTCTCCCCTGCTGTGTTCCTACCTGAAAGGGTTGTGAACGTCCAGATCAATGTGCAGTCCGTTGATGAAGAGCTCCCCGTCTCCCGGATGAACACCAACGGTCTCAGCGAGACGCTGAAAGAAAAAGCTCAACGTTTTTAAGTCGAATGCCAAAACCCTTTCTACCTTTAATGTCTGATGTTTCCTCAAGAAAATAGGTGCAGAGGATAAAGCTGTATTCACAAGGGATTAAATGTCCGTTAAGAAGAAGGGGGGAAATAAAATGTCAAGTCTGATGTTGTTTAACACAGATTAGTAACTCATAGTTAAAATAAAATGTGTGCAATGGCTAAGGATGTTCTTAAAGAAAGCCTCCTGCACTGTAATGTGGAAACACGGCTTATTATAGCGCACCTTTTGGTTCTCCTCAATTTCTTTTCTCATTTCCTGCTTCACGGCCACTCTTGTCAGTGATCTGTGGGAACAGTAAAACATGTACAGTCACCATCAGCTTTTACCACATCCCAAGCAGGCAATAAAATGCCAGTTTTAATCTTCAAAAATCTGTCGGCCCTCAAGATGGTCAATTCCCTATAAACACCTGACTCTTACTCAGCACTTTTTGGAGTTATTACAAACTGCCTAAGCCAAAATAAGCAAACATCAACAAGCTGATTCCATCTCTGTATGTGAGTTATATTTATTGTGGATAATGCTCAAATGAATGGTTTAATAGAAGACATATTTCATGTGCACATTAATAACAGCGTCTGTTGTGCCTCCATTCACACATTGTAACACAGAGTAGGCTTCTGACAATATGGATTTTGGAATGGTCCCAAATGTGTTATCCAGTCGGCCAGAAAGAGAAAATCCGATGAGCTTTCAGACCTGGCTTTGCTTGGGAAGTTCTGACTGAGGTCTCGCATGAGCTTCAGAGCGTCGTACTTTGGCACGGACAGGATTCTGGCAGCTGCCTGGACACTCAGATCTGTGGAGATCAATCAATTCATCAACATTTACAAATGCACATTATATTTAAACAAATGAAACACATGAAATGGAAATGTCACTCCATATGCAGTGTTCAGTCGAAGACAATAACACAACAAATAAATAACCACCAGTCAACAATAGCATTATAATATGCAGCAAATCTAAAACAAACTAATTAACATTGGATTAATTCATATGCATTCTAAATGTATATATTTTAAATAAATACCTTGCATTTCCCACACTTTGAGAGGAACCATGTCGTTGGTACTCTCCAGGAGATGTTTTCGAAGCTCGACAAGATTCTCCTGGAGTTCAGGGTGAGCTTTCCTTAAGAGAGGAAAAACAAAAAGGAAGATACATATACAAATATGTTTTCATCATTAAGTCACCAAAAGCACATTCAAATACAAGAAAGTGCAACAGAGAAAAAGTATTTGGGGTAAAATGACATGTTCCACTTTCGCAACTCACTTTAACGTTCCAAAGACGAACCCTTGGACTTCATCGGTATTATCATCCTCCGCGTTTACAAGTGAATCTACAAAGCACAAGATGTTAGTTGTATTGCCGTGGACTCAGCTGAGTCCAGCACAGAATGTTTGATAAGTCACAAAACTGACCTTTTACTTTGGTGTCATCCACAGCTTTGTATTCAGTGCTTTTGATAGCCAGCTCAACAGCGTACCCAGATAAAAGCATCTTTTGAGGCTTTGGATTCTGCGAGCAGCGGGAAGCGGAGAAAAGGCTTTAATGAAAAGAGTTCTGTTTTCATGCTTTCTGTCAAAAGGTACTGTGATAATAGACTGCAGACACATCCCATAGGAAATGCTGTCTGCCTATACCTATATACAATTGAATAAAAACATGATGTAAACAGCTGTTCTTATTAGTGGGTTTAGCTGGCAGGCAAATCAAGTCAAGCATACAGACATTATGCTCTCCATTCAGAGACATTGGGAGTGGAGTAGGTAACAGTAAAGATACTTTCAAAGAGGCACTGTGATAAGATTTCTTCTTTAATAAGATAATTACATTGGTGGTCTGCTAGATATTGCTACAGTACGCTGTAAGTGCTGTTATTGTGAAACAGAAAAGCCTAGGAGCAACAACAACTTAGCTGCACAGCAGTAGGTTGAATGCTGACGCACAAAAATTGGCTTTACTTGAAAGTTGCAGCAGTCACTACAGATTTCCAAAATGCCTCCTGAAGCAACGTCAGCAAATGATCAGTTTAGTGGGCATAGGTGCAGGAGCCCACCCAAACAAAACGCCATGTGTTGAACTGAAGGAGAAGCTTATCATACTATAAAGCAGCTGTGGATAGCTTTTGCTGTAAGACCCTTTATAAACCGATGCAGACTTGTACTGACTTTTCTGCTTTAACCACATTACATATTATTCTTTGCCAATTTGGTCAGTATGTGGATTTAAATAACATAGATTAGGCATGTATCCGTTGCTGCCTAATGTTTCTAAACCACTGTTAGTAAGGGTTATGAATGTACAGATCCAACTTGCCACTTGCCTTCAAAACGAGCCACTTCTTAATCGTACTTCAGGACTTAAACAAATAGCGCTCCACCCCTGTTAGTCAGAACTGATAAGGGTCTCTATTGCTAAACAGCAGCACACATGCCAAACACCACGATTAGCTATGCAAGAGTCAGCTTGTTCTGTATAAAGCAAACCATTATTGGACTCTGGTGGAATTTAGAAACGTTGATCTGGAGCAACCACACAGCTGGTTGTGGAGGACTAATGTTCTTGGATAGGGTTTTATTGTTTGGGCTTGACTTGTTCCAATTAAGAAAAGAGTTAACCCTTGACTGCCTTGCACAGAGCCCTGACCCCCAGCAGAAACCTTTCAGAACCCTGGATTTAAATCAGACTTTATTATCAAACATCAGCCAAGTGTATTGCATATTGCTGTAATATCCAGGATCTTTTGGCCATTGTATAGCTACTGTATATGATGGACCAACTGTTAACCAGGAGTCTTTTCTGCCACAGTCATTAAAACTTATTTTATAATCCAATTTACCAGTGGGAACAAGAAAAACACAGGCCCCATATACTGTACAGAAGAAACTTAAGATTGACCCACATTGAACCTTGACACTGAAATTCAAAGCACTGCATCATGCTTTCATATGCCTTTCACACCCAAGTGTTCACTTGAAGAACACCTTTCATTCCTTCAAAGGCATTTGTATCCGTTACTTTTTGAGGAATCGACTGTTGCAAAAATGCTATTAAAGTAAAGATAAAACAGAAGGGTCTTATGGCAAAGAAGAATGAGCTATATTTACATTTTGGCTGTGAAGACAATACTTGTAAGCAAGATCAATTAATTGGTAGTTGTGATACTTTAATTTACTTTGTTGATAATCAGAAAGAAAATGAATATCACAAGCCTTATCCTTTTTTTTTTCAAATTATGATGACGAGATGCATGTTTTCACTGTTACTAACAGGAATCCTAACATTGGATCAGTGGATAGATTGCTACTCACCACTACGAAATGCCGCAGCACGTATACGAGCGTTCCCTCTGCAGCCCTCTCTGACAGCACCTTGTGAAACACGGTGAACTTCTTGGTTCCAATCTCAGCGTAGAGGATAACCACTGGCACTTCTGTGGTATTGACTCCTGGATATGTGTGGTCATTCTTATATAAATGTGGTTTGGGCCTGCAAACATTTAAAAAATATTATTAAAGACGTTTCATGAATACAATTATTATGTTTCTTACAGAAGAACATAAAGTCAGTAAAGCTTCACTCATATAAAAATGTACTGTGAAACTATTCATATGTGTCTGTTATACAGATAGAGTTTATCGACAGAGGGCAAGCCAGTGCATTCAGTGTTACCTGCCTGCAGCTGCCTTCAGGAGCTTCTTGATGTCCTTGGTGCTGCAGCTATGCTGACCATGAATGGAGACAAAGGCAGGGCAAGCCTCAGGCGGAGGCTCATCACTGGCTATCTGTAAAAGAGCGTGGAGGAGTGAAGGAATGATCCATAACACACAAACAACAACATGACCCTGCTAGGGTCTAGCATCGACCCCTCACTCTTTAAAATGGGCCAAACTGAATCACAGCTAAATTTATTTATTTATCCTCGATATTCTCAATCCCACTTCATTTCAGCAACAAAAGACTATTATACATTCAAGTGCTAAACATCTTTTTAGATTAGAGAAATTCATCAACCAGTGTATTGCTGTCACCAAAATGAAATTACTCCTCATCATTGCTGAAGCTGCAATGTATAGGCTAAGGAACTGTGAACACAGTGTACATTTCATTAAGAGTCACCCAGTATTATCATCAACTATAGTTCACAGCAGCTTACTGAGTCATATATTTAAAACTAATGTCATTTAAATTAAAAAAATTGAAATAATAAAGTAGAAGTGAAATGTGTCAAAGAAATTGAAAAACACTAAGTAAGGCCTGCAGAGCTACCTTGGTCAAGAATTGGTTAGACGGACAATATAACAAGCGCTAAAGAAGTGGAGCTGGCTCACTGTAATGTTACGATGCAGCTCTTGAGAGTTATGAAATAATGATACTATTGTAATTACAACATACCTGCTGGGATGCATGAACAGCTGGTGAGTACGACCGTAGGGACATAGCGAATTTGAGGAGATTAACTTGAAGATCTGTGAGGAACTGGCCAGCCTTCTTAATGATCAAATTGTAGTACGACCGTACAGACTCTGAGACACATCAACACAATTTAGAAATAATTAGTTTTTTTTTTTTTTTTTAAGAGAAGCAGACCTCTCAGGAGTATCACAATTTAAAATACATTTTAGATTTACACAACATACCTCCTTGCTTGTATACGGTGAGCTCTTTCACTGTGTCAACAAACTGCCAGAATTTCTCATTCCCATCTTCTGCAATAAACTCACTGCAAAGGAACATATTAGTTAGCATTATTCAGTAACCACCACAGTATGGACTTAAGTAATCATTTTCTGTCTGCCACATCATCTTTTTATATTTTAAGATAATAAGTGAGCCATTACAGGCATGCAGCATGACCAATAGTTTTAGTAACACCATAAAAGGAGAATTTTAAACATATGAACAACTTTTGGCTGCTATTTAAGCTCTTATGAAAATCTAAGATAAAACTGCACTTTATTACACAATTGACTTTTGATTTAAGATGATCTTTTCCCCCCCCCAATACATTTTCAAGTTTGTTAAGTTTGCTCAGCTTCTCTGAACGTAGGAGGGTGAAGTCTGATGATGACTAACATCCTTTATTCAGTAAAAACATATAGTTACAACAATTAAGTTCTAAAACATTGTGTTAACAATGTGTTGAATCTTGATAAAAAGTAAATGAATGACAGCTTGTAGCCGATAAGCATAAGGTGAAAAGGGGACAACGCCATAACAGAGATCAACTTAATAAAATGACACATTTCTCTAGGTTTTTAACTTGTTGGAAACATTTGGGTTAACGCAAGTACACATATATTAACACAACATAGGTTTAGATGTTTGAGACATATCAATGCTGAAATGTTACATAATGATATCTTCAACTAAACAAATACATATTTTAAGAGGTATAAAAGATGCAATTAGGGGGCTTTGGCCTAGTTATCCCAACCCTGAGATCCTGGCTGTGGCCCTGTCTGTAGGTCTGAGTGCAGCATGATGTGGAGGGGTGAGTAGTACCTTGTTTCCAACAGGAAAGGCGTCATGCTCCACTTTGCTCTAAGACTGGCAGTGACACCTTTGGGTGCCGATGTGACATGATGTATATTCAGCAGCAGCAG
The DNA here is from genome assembly GCF_949606895.1 of Notothenia rossii. Lineage (NCBI taxonomy): Eukaryota > Metazoa > Chordata > Actinopteri > Perciformes > Nototheniidae > Notothenia > Notothenia rossii. The sequence goes on from NC_136904.1 coordinate 81,820,890, forward strand.
CAGCAGGGAAAGCACAATAACGTTCCTCATTTTCTCTGGAGAGACGTAACATGAACCTACAGTGGCAGAAAGCAAACACCAGCGTCGTCAGTAGAGGTTAACATTAGCTAGTTATTTTTGCCTTTTGAGAAGTGCCAGTCAGTGCCACGTAGTTACTCTACTATGTTATTAAGTTAACAAGAAACACCGGTGTACGTAGACTTGTATCAAAGCCCTCCAACATGATACACAATCAGTACATGGTTGCGGAATATGCTAGCTACATGTGAAAATAGCATTGACCTGTATTTCTAACTAGACCTTACTTCTTACTACTATTAAAATAACGTACGTGCAATTGGGTAAGACCGACTGAAGTTAGCTGTAGCATAAAAGTAAACAGCCTGTCGTGAATGAAAACGTTGTACTACCGTGATTTAGAGACTACAAAGATCACCTAATACAAAGCTGTGTACAATAAAATACATAACCATTAGTAGGCAGTGTTACAAATAACATATCCCTCACCCCGTTAGCGATGCTGGCCACTTTCTTCCATACAAAGCCAGCTTCATTTATTTGGGGCAGCGAACAGCACAGCTAGCTAACTTAAGTTGCCGGGGTAGCAGCGTATTGTGGTGGCTCGCGCTAACCGTTATACGTGTTAGAAACAATTATGAAATGAAAACAAATCAAATCGTTTCATTATTTTAACTTACGTGTTGTCACCGTGTTTGCATGAGCACAATAATTAATAGTCAGCCTAAAGTATTCAAAAAACGGACGGTAAAGCTGTAATTTATTCTGGCACAGCGGTAGACAGCTAAAGAGGCTGAGGCTCAAACATCAACCAAACACTGGAGCATGTTGCAGCAGCCAACGTCACACTGCTGAGTGCACACCATTGCACTGAGTTGGTGTGTTAGTGTAATGTTATAGCCTAGAGATGTTTTTGTCTTTGTTAGAAGAAGTACTTGAGATTAGCATTCATTATCATTAACATTATCGGTGAATTTATTTAAACAGATGCCCTTTGTTCAGAATACAAACTATATTTGTTCTTCATAAAGTGTAGGCAGATCACAACAAAGAAACAGGAATAAACAAAACTGAAATACAAAATGAAATAACAATGAATACATAAATAAAAATAAAATAAAAAGTAGCGTTGATATATTTAAAGTTAAATTAGAGCTGATAACAAAACAATGGCTCATACAGTTCATAGGTTAAACAAAACACGGGGATGATGTGACATATTCCTACACACTAACACTTCTTCATAAACTTACACACACACTCTTGTGGACATGTACGTATTTACATGGTATAATAAGCAGGTCAGCATAACAAACAATTATTAGCATACACTGGAGCAAAAGAAAACATGCTCAGTGCTTTAGCCCCAACACTCATAATAATAATAATAATAATAATACAATTTATGTTTTTGCTATATGGAATGCATTTTCTCCATCTATTATCAGCTATGTGTTTTTGGTTTCTTAAGGATGTATGTTTTCCATATGTTAACTTGGTTGGTCAGTTCCCACCCTGTCTGTGTTTGTGGCTTGTATGGCTGCTTATGCAGAACCAGAGAAAGGTTGGCAGCGTAGCAATACAACATGCAGTGTACTGTCAACGTATAGGTTACCATTTCACTGCATCCACAATCTTAAAAATAATAATAATTTCTATGCAGTAGGACTAATATTTTAATATATATATATAAAAATATGCATAACAATTATTATGTTGTATTATTATTATTATTATTATATGTAGGCTATATATATATATATACACACACACACACAAGGTCTTAGGTATGTTTATTTCCACTGTAGGAATTATTTTTGAATAAATGTTGGACTTGCAGAAGAAGATTCATCTTTATTATGGGAATAGGATCTGGAAGCATTTAGGTATTTTTATATTAAATATGTTTCTCCTTTTGCATTAGTATATCCATAAATGCAAATGGCCTCAACGGAAATCCAATGTTCAACACTTCACGCATGAAATGAAACACTTAAAGGTTTTACGAATCAGAAAGCCATCAACTATATGGTCATCTACGATACCTTAAAAAACACATTTCTAATTTGATAATGTAACCTTTGTATAGCTTACACCTTATCTTTCTTTTTTTCTCATCTTTTAGTTTGATTTCTAATCTTTTTGTGTAATTGTATGAAGTAGACCTACTTTGAAGAAGAAATGCAAAAATGGTTGCCACCATTGACAAAAATGAAGATCAGTTAATCAAAAGATAATACATTCGTAAAAAATATGTATAGCCTACCAATGTTTATTGTTCTAATGGATTTCTGAACATAACCATATTGCTGCAAAGACACCAGATGTTTATTTTTTATTGTCTCTGTCTATTTTCCTTTTCCTTTTTTCCTTCTTTTTAAGCAAATGTATGTATTTAAAAAGGATGGGCTGTATCATTGCACAAGCTATAAGCATGGAGACCAGTGCTTTTTGTAATCATCAAAGGTCTAACTTGAATGCACTTAAAAAAGTTAGAGTGGATTTTATATTTATATGGTTAAAATCTCCATGTTGCCTCAGTTCAGTGTCCGTGTGCTTCTGGCTTTGCACAAGATTATGGGGTGGACAGGATGGGATGCAGCCTATAGAGCTCTCTCAGCGCAACCACAGCGAGAGCATAACGCATCTGTCGGCTTGGATGCAGCAGCTTCCTCTCTGCTTCAGTCAGTCAGACCGCCGAGGACACTGCCGGAGGATCCAGCCCCGCAAATCTCTGCTGAAGTAAGTCTTATCACCGAAACGAGCCACACTGCAATTTAGACGGGAAAACACACAAGGAAGGGGTCAAACCTAAAAACTCTCATCATCCGCTGCCTCATTTAAAACTTGATACCGGAGTATGGGAGTCGTCGGCTCGGATGCAGCTCCACACCGGCTTCAGAAGTTGGACAGCCCGCAATTTGAATGCCATGACTCTTGACTTTAGACAACATTTCCAGCGCAGTGCAGTATTTAAGAAACCAAAAGGTGGACTTCTCCCTTGTGTGCCGATTATGTGTCCTCGGAGGCTGTTATTAGCTGATCAACATGTGGCACCTAATGGGCACCTCTAGTCTTTTCTGAGACATGGAGCATTAGTCTATCGATCCCTGAAGAACCCGTGGGTGCTACTTATTATTCACAGTAATGGAATGAAGAAACTATCTCGATATGATGGACGAAAGATCCAGTAAGCTCATCTTGGCGCCTATCTTAGCTGTCCTTTTTGTTATGATAGGCTACCAGTACATATGTCCCGCTGGCAGCAATTCATGCCACTTTAAGGCTGAGGAGAAATTAAGGGGGGTAAGCCTACTTTCCACCCCGTACCAGGACAGCGATGATTTCTACAGAGATCAAGACCTGGAGGATGACAGCCCTCCTAAACTACCGTCCAAATTCAACTTCACCGAAAGAGACCTTGACAGACACGTGGAGTTCAACATCAAAGGGGACGACGTGATAGTGTTTTTGCACATCCAGAAGACCGGAGGAACCACTTTCGGGAGGCACTTGGTGAGGAATATTCGCTTGGAGCAGCCGTGCGACTGCAAGCCAGGACAGAAGAAATGCACATGTCACCGACCAGGGAAAGAGGAGTCCTGGCTCTTCTCCCGGTTCTCTACCGGCTGGAGCTGCGGGCTGCATGCAGACTGGACCGAGCTGACGAACTGTGTACCTGTCATTATGGATAAGAAGGAAGCCCAGAGGAATAAAAGGTAAATGTGTACAAATAGGCATGCAAACACTAGAACCCCACGATAAATGTAAACAATCCAAGTTGTGATTTGTTGTTTTAAGTGAAGAGTATTAGATGGGAAGGTGTTCCTGAGTGATGTAGTTTAGTCAGAAAGTGAGAAACAATACACTGATTGTAAAATGGCAATTCATTGGAACCCAGCACCCAGCAACCAACTCAGTTTGTTAAGTGTTTTATCATAAAATATTGTACCAAGTCAACATTTACCTTCCTTAACCTTCAGAAATGAAATCTGTCTGGCTTTTGTGTTCACATCTGCCTCTCACAATGGACTTGGTTCTGTCCAGCTGTGCCAGTGCTGTTTTTCTACCAGTTTGCGCTATTCACAAATTGTACTCAAGCATTTAAAGGAATCCCTTTTCACAGCAGAAATGATGTTTGGAAGCCTGCAGTCCAATTTGGCACACTGCAGTTTTTTCATTGTCTCTGGATCAAAGCTCCAATGGCACCTATTGAACACTGACTGAGAGTTTCATGAAAGCAAACATACTGTGAATTCATAATTGTAAGTTAAAGGGTAAGTGACTGACTCTTTGACTCTGATGGTATCCCCCTCTGTTTTATTAATGGTTAAATTGTCCATAATAAGGGTGTATCACACTCAAACCTGACCCATACACACAGATTCCCCTGCATTGTGTGATTAGTCCCTTGAGGTGTTCTCACTGGCTTATAGAACAGGAGCACTGCTGTTGTATCACACAAAGTCTTTAAATCAGATGCCATCTTATCTCATGACTGACTTCAGATTATCCAAAGATGTTTGGTTTAGATGGACAAAAGATATCTGAGCGTGAAAGAAAAGTAGAACCTGTTTATTTGATATGCATTTTCCTTCTAACATTTTCTGTTGAAATTGCAGTAGAAAAGACATTTGCCATTGCTAACTACTAATTTGAGAAAATGAATGCAGTTAGTACAATTACTTAAGGCGACCGCATTGTAATGAACCAGTCACTGCATGAGCAATGTGTAAGTGTTTCTGTGTGTGTGTGTGTTTTCACTTGGCAGAATAGATGTGTGCATTTTGCAATGCAGTTAGAGTTGCTGATTCTTTAAATTGCATTGCAGACTATTCATTAAAAGAGAAAATACATGTTAAAAGTCTTTAAGTCAGTTGCATGTTCTCAGAGATACTGACATTTAGAAAAGAGCATACACCAAATGTCACAAACACAAGAATTTCCTTTTCTGTTTTGAAAAAAACATCTTACAGTACACTGAAGTACATGAGCACATGATTTATTTCTGCTGTGCCAAGTGTTTCCTTTACTCAGGAAAGTGCTCAGTGGATGCGACAGCTCCTCATTTCACAGCTGCAGCATCTATTCTGCACTTAGGCCTGGCATCCCTTGTTCTTTAGCTGGCTCCCGCAGCATCTATTCTCAGATAAGTCTGCCTCGACCAAGCCTGTTGGCAGACACACTGTTAGACCCCTTCACCAACACAGCATAATTACTAAGATGACTAACGGTTTAATGCAAAATCGTAATAATTTTGTGTGCAATGCCTTAATTAAAATATTTCAAATGCTATATAAGGTCAAAATAAGAAAAAAAACACCCTTGTACAGTTGAATAGTTAATTTGCAATAAATAATCCATAAAATCTTAACTCTACCTAAGGGTGCAATGGGGAATACTAAGTGTACATCACTGCCAAATTCAGATGGCATACCCTTGTTTTTCGGTTGAGAGCCTCTCAGATTGAGTGGCTTTCTTTCCGCAGTCCCAGGTCCTCACCTTGCCAGCTCTTGAGATGGCAGTAGGGGAGCTGAGGTGGGCTTGGATGGCACTGCCTGCCTGGCGTTGTGTGGCCTTTTAAGCCGGGCAGGGCATGAAGCACGGAGAGCCAGCCGTGCGGCCCAGGAAAGGTCAGGCGTGTCAGACTGGATCAGTGTGCGTGTCCTGCGGCGTGGCTCCTCTGGAGTTTGCTGTCAGTCAAGGGAGAAGGGAAGCGAGTGAGTTGGACTCTCTTCCAGGCTTTTTGGAGAAACATACCTCTAAGTGCTGTTCTCTTAAGTTGCTTTGTGGGGAGCGTCCTGGCGTTACTTTGTCTGCTGCATTAAGAAGGCTTGCTGAGCAGGTTGTTTTCGTCTCAAGTGATTTCAGAGACCTTCACTGTGTAGAGCTGCTTACATTATTTCTTATTGTTACATCCTCATTAGCTATACAGTAACTGTTTGGTCTCGAGTAGATGTATTCAATTTAACACACAAAAACAAGGCCAATTAAAAAATGAACATGGAATATGGACGAGTAAACCGTGTCTTTAGAATTGTTTTGACAAGGTCGGTATTTCTGAGAAATACCTGATGTTGCTTTCCATTCAAATAAGACTGAGCTTTTTCGGTTGTTCAGCTTAATATTTGCTTCCATCCTTGTGTAGTCAGAATGTCTGTCAATGAGATTAAAAACAACAATACCTTTTTATTGTTACAGCTGCTCGACGATGAAAGGACATTTGATTATCAAACATAGTCAGAAGTTCCTCCAGCATACATTACACGCCATGAATAAAGTAGCAGTGAACTCAGTGCTGTCCATGTAATATGGGTATTGTCATTTTTCTTTGATCAGATTACTCACTGAATGTTTGCATATGAGCAAATACCAACCACTATTTTTCTTATCCCCTGCAGATGAAAGATAATGTTGATGTTTCACGCTAGAGATTCTTTATTTTTTTTAAATGATCACATGTACCGGTAATACTAATGACAAAAACACATTTGAGATACTTTCAGAAGAGCCATTCAAGCCTTTGTTATACATCATGAAAACTGAGAAGAATAACGATCTTCTGTTTGAGCACAAGGTCCCTCAATCAGAACACAACAGATTCATGCTTGTGCATTGTCATTCACACAACAGAAAGAGGAAATTGTTAGTTTAGCTGAGGACACAACATCCTCTTAGCACCCAGAGAGTGAGCACGGTTTGTTTGTTTTTAAGTTAAAATCAGAAGAAGACAAATGACTTGCTGTTGATTCTACCTGATTTATTCAACATTCTTTATCATAGTTTTACTTCTTTACAGATTCCCTGAATATGTGGTTAAATAGCAAATCAAAACATATATTTCACATGGTTGACATTCATAGAAACGTCAAGGTGGATGTTTTGTTGACAAAGTCAATTAATACAATAAATCAGGCTCATGCTGATGCATATGTTTCTTCATGGTGGTATTTTGATGACGTTTAATAAAAAGTATTTGAATTAGCGTAGAACTTAGAACTGTGTTCATATCTTTTCTCAAAAAATGTGGCAAAGCAATGTCTCAATTAAGAAAAGCATTTATTATGCAGATTTGACAATTCAGTCAGCTCATTACTCATGATGTCATTCATCATGTTTTTCTGCCTCTCTGTTAATGACAAGAAAACGCATAAACTACAAAACGGATTTAAGTAAGTTAGTTAATCATAAGAGGAAAAATGATTAGTTTTAGTGTGTATGGGTCCCATAATTCCCGAATGGTCAGGCATAAAACCAAAATCATCTTTGTCTCTCTGGACTCCTTGAATTCTATTTTGTTAAATTCAATACAAATGTATTTATCCCGTCAAGCCATTGTTTACAGCAGCCCACCATCCAGTTGAAAAATCGTACCACTATGTTGTTAGCAATTGAAGTTGGGTTTGAAAATTCAAAAGAAACTTGACTTTGATTATCATGCTGAGGCAGCCAAGCTAACACATTAGTTAATCTGCTCATATGCTTATTGGTGTCCCTTGAAATCTTGCTAATTGCACTATCCCTTGCCACATATTCAGCAGGTACATGAATCTATTTAGATTCAGGCAGTAAACATCCAGAGCAATAAAATAAATATCATGGGTCTTTTTAGACTTATAGTGAAGGGCAGCACAGCCTTTTTCCTGTTTCTATTCCTGTTAGTTGTTCCCCTTTTAACTGTGGCCTCATGGTAATTTTATGCATATGCTGATGTTGCCGTTTTGATCAATTATAAAATCTTCATTAGAGGCTTTTTTGTTGCCTATGCATAATGAATGCTCAGTTCAGAAGTACAAAGAGACCAAAGCCAAAACACAAGTGGTGTGCAGACGCTCTTCGATGCTCTCCTTTGATGAAGCACAGAGAGAGAGAATGTGCCTATGTAGCAATGACAAAGAGGATGTCCTCTGCTGTGATTCTAATGATGTTTTTAGATCACTGTGTCCTCGAGGTTTTTTGTGTCATGTGGACTAAAAAGCTGTCTTGAAAGTTGTGCATATAGTAAAAAAACAATGGCAACTACTGTGATTTCTTGGTTGAAAATTATTTCTTAATGATGTCACAGACTGAAGGATGTTCATTAACAGTTTTGATCATAGTTGCTGTTAATTTGCTTTCAAAATGCTGCTTCACAGGGATCATTTACATAATCGTTGTCAGTCTTTTGGGTGTTGAAGGGAAAGTCTTCTATGCTTTATGGCCTCATGTATCTCTGTTCCAGTTTGCTGAAGATCACAAGTTTTGCCAATAAGGGAAACTCTAGCTTAGTTACTTACTCTTACTGTAGCTTTAGTTTAGCTTAGTCCCAATAGATGAAAAGTACTGCAATCAATCAATGTTTATTTTTATTTATTTTTATTTTACTGCAAAACTATTCAATCTCCTGCCAACATGTATTTTCCACCAATCATAAAAATAACATTTCCTTAGTTTCTATAACAATCCTACAGGGGTACTGAAAGACAGTTATTACTTACAGGGCACAGCAATGATGTACACCAGTCCTTTGCTGAATAACACCACACATCATATTTTATTCATAATGACTGATACAGCAAGGGCTGCAAACACTTCCATTTACAGCTTGTGTCATTGAACCATGCATGTCTACATCTATCTACTATTGTACCAGCGCATGACTTCTACCTGGGCATCTCCCTGAATCAGCATGTGGGAGGGAGTCATTACCAAAGCCGACTCAAATGAACTTAAACAGCGATTACATTTTTCATTTTGCCAACACTGATGTTGATTCCTCATTTTATTACAAAATGTGTGGGCAAATTTAATTATTATTACAATTCCATTCAATCTATCATATTTGAAGTCATATTTGTAAAGCTCAGAGGTTTAAATCTTATCACATTATGTTCATCAGACTGAGTTTGCCTCATTGTAATTGTAGATTTTTTTTTTTTTTATTAAGGACAATATTTCCATTAACCATGTATATAGAAGGATGAATATGAAGTTCCCATTAGCTTTACAGTTTGGTTGATTCTCATAGTGTCATACTTGGCCACAGCAGGCAACTGTTTTGCTCTAAAAACAATATATAGTACAATATAGTACCCGCTTAGCACAAAATATACTTAACAGTGTACCATTCACCAGCTTAACACCGAAATACTTCCCTAAGGAGTTGGTCACCTATTTTAGGTTTGGGCTCAGACATTAATAATTAATAAGAAAGATGACAGATACGGTTTAGCATTTAGAAGCTAGAGAGCAAACATATTTCCTTAAGGAGTTGATCGAGAGCAAAACCAGAGATAAAAGAGAGTCAATATTGGACTAGCATTCATCAGGTGACCAGAAACGTGACGTGTAAATAGGTTTCCTATAACATTATATTTACTTTAAAGTAAATATAATTGTAGGAGCCATGATCAATATTGATTGGTTGGCTTGGGTCACATGGGTATGGGTGGCACTCATTATAATCCTGTTCACCTGTGTGAGGTGTGGGTTTGTGGAAGAGAGGGTGACACAGGGCCGTTGTATTTTTGTTGACCGGAAGATTACAATTGCTTTGATTATAACAATGTATATATCTGATCACAGAGTTTTTTCATTAAACTACCATACTACGAAACAGAACTTCAGATCTGAGCGAGTACTTTTTTTAGCGTGTCATACAACAGCAAGCAGGCCCGGCCTCAGCCTCTCAGCGACTTAGTTTGTTTCCTGCTGTCGCTACAATAATGTTATAGTAAATGTCAATATTTTTCACAACTTGTTTTTGCTGCACCCACATTTTTGAAAAAAATTAGGTATTACAGGTTTAAAATGTTTGAAAATTGCAAGTATTAATTGCATTTTGGTTACGAAAATTGTTGAAACTACAACAAAATGCTGTTATATCAGTAAATTGAAAAATGATCTTGCTGGAATTTTCTTCTGTGTCATCTGAAGCCTCTCTGCGGTACTCCTCTAAGTGAAAGCTGCATGAGTTACAGTAAAGCAACAGGGTAATTTGGAGGCCCTCCAAACCCAGATGAACTGGAAGGGGGAAAGTTGAGCAGATTTACAGTTCTGGTCGTATCTTAAGATGTAAGAGGCAAAGTGCTCATCACAATGATGGGGTGTTTATTGTGTGCAGAGGTGTGGGTGCCTTTGCAGGCCTTGGACTTCCAGGGTGCGGAGATTGCTTTTCATGTGTCGTTAATTCAAGTCGTCATTCCTGGCAGGCCTGAGCAGTAATCCGGTTGGATGGATAATTAAGTGTTACCTCTTCAGAGAGTGGAACAGCATATGGTGAGCACTTGTTCAACAACAAGTCATTAAATGTGATTCAACTTAGACTATGGAGAAGGAACAGAAACTTTTATCAATTTCCTTACTGAAGGACTTGAGAACATTCAAGGAGAGCTAACATATTTGCTTATATTTTTGATTGACAATAGTGGAGAATTTAGAAGCAAAACATTTACCGCAGGAGTTGGAGATTAAAAACGGAACAAAAAGACACTGGATTTTAATCATCCATTACATTTAGCAGGTGGCTAGAAAAACAACTCCAATGAAATGCTGATGTTGCTCCATATGGGCTGAATATGCAAGAAGGTAAATGATTGCTATCAGATTGAGCATCTTAACCTACAAGGTTGTGTTTACAGCTTCTCGCACCATCCCCCCAGCCCAAGTGGCCAAAAATCTATTATTGCAGGTTAAAACAATATATATATATATATGTATGTTGTAAATAGAAAAAACAAACAGAAACAAAGGTTTAAGACATCATTTTGTTATTATTTGACAAACTAGACCTACACATCTCTGTGGTCTTTCCTGTCATTCTTATTCTTCTCAGTAAAGATGTGCAGTACTTTACCCAGTATTCGGAAGTTTTTAATCAGTATCAGGAAGATTATGTATTTATTATTTTTGCCATGCGATGTCCTTTCAATTGGAAAGGGGATTAGTGGCCCAGTTCTATCTGGAAATCTGCTGCTGGATACAGGATGCACCCAACAGGGAGTTGTCTTTAAACGTTATAGTCCAGTGCACATTGATTGAATAACTTAGCCCTTATAGACCACTGCAATGTTAGCATTTGGAGAATGGAGAAAGTGTTGCATATGTTTGAGTTCCTATGGATATACAGTATATTTGGCTTGGTGCAGATGTAGTATGGATGGAGCTTACCGTCTTTCCCTAAAAGCCACTCTAGGTAATGAAAGCCATGCAGCTTGCCAGACCAGGCTTGCAGCTTCTCTGAAACTGCCGTCAAATACTTGCTGCTCCGGCAAATATGAATCTCCAATTGTCTGATTCAGCTCTTATAGTGTGATTAAAATGTGGCATTTAAGTTGAGTGCCTGGCAAGGACTCTGTGTCGCAGTGTTCTGGAAGATGGTTTGTAGACTTAGATCCTCCCTGTGTAAGAAATGTTGAATCACTGCAATTGTGTATCTTGTGGTTTATTTTTGTGGCAAAATGTCCTCACTAAATGTAATGGAAATGTCACAATACTGCTGTTCAACTATTTTGGCATGAGTGTGGTTTTCTTAATTTGATGCATGTAATCACATATGATAAATACCTTGCTTTAACTCTAAACAGCTTGCCTTTATGAACTCTCAGATCCCAGAGGTGCTGTCAAGGAGCTAAACTCCTACTTTCCAGTCAGCTTTTGATCAGTGTTTGATCACACCCTAGACTGAAATAAAAAAGAAGAGAAGCAAAGCACCTCACACCGATTTACTTAAATGGAGTCATCATTGTGGGGAGAATGAATCAGCTGCTGCAGCGATTCGGAGATGTGGTGTTTAATGTTCTCGAGAGGCCTGGTGGCCGCTCAAATGCTCCTATTTTCAGAGGGGCAATTCACTGTGGCTCTGTTTTTCCTCTAATTGAGAAAATAACAATCTAGCTCTCTACATTACATGTTAGACACGTTTATCCAAAGCGACTTACATACTCAATACTGTGGGCAATCCCCACAGGAGCAATTTGGGGTAAAGTGTCTTGCCCAGGGACACAACGACATGCTGACTGCAGTGGGATTTGAACCTGTGACCATCTGATCCCCAGACCACGGCTCTATCCACTGCGCCACGTGCTTCCTCTAATCATGTAAACAGTCCAATAAAAAATATTGTTTACTCTAAATTTGTTTCGGCAATGTTTGCTGACTTTACAATTGTATCCTGAATGATCCAATAGAATTTGGGCTTTGTATCATGCTTACTTACATATTCTTTGGAATAATCATTGCAAGGTAACACAGTAAAGAGATAAAAGGAGAATGTTCAACAGTCACATAAACCATGCTGACTTGCTTAGACTCCTTGTTAATTCAGGTGGGAACTTCCTTCCTTGTGTGTGTTTCTTTCATACTCACAATTCTGCTTGACAGATTGACATATCAAACAGTGACACAGAAAATGCCAGCAGAGGTGCCTGGCTGTGTTATTTCTCAATTGATACCTGTAAGGCCTGACGAGGGTGCCGTGCCAGGAATAACTGCCTCTGGAGTTGATTTATTATAACAACCTGGAGAAAGGTCATCTGTCCTTATCTGGGGCGGGCTGGTGACAGGTAAGTTTATACTGTGGGGAGACTGCCTGCCTCACACTGCTCCCCAATTTGGATTCAGAGATTGACTGAGCACCTGGCACGCTTGAAGTGTAAGCACAGGTAGTGTCACCTTCACACGCTCTAATCTCTGCTTGCAAGAGTGTGCAACCCCTGCGTTGGGTGGATAAAGCTCTCAATGTTTTGATGTTGTTGTGTGCTTTGTTGGCTTGTGATGAAATGGTGAAATGTGTCAACATGAAGAAAAGCCTTCACACACTGAAGATCTGGAACAATTTGAGTGGGGAGCAAAAGGGATGTCCAAACATAAAACTATTCTATTATATACTATTATAACAATTCTCACAAGGTACAGGGATGAAATTGCTAAACCATAACTGTTTATATTCTTGTTTTGTATTCTATTTATGAATTTGTGTTTGTATGAATTTGTGTATGTACATACAGTATGTATATATATAAATATATAGATACCTTTCTCCTAACTTGGCTGTATATATTATATGAATGATTATATATATTATTCGAGATTATAAGTATACATTTATATTGTATGTTAACATATATTAAGATGATTAAGAAAAAAAAGAAATAAAGGGAGAAGGGGCCGGATTAAATAAATGTAAACTTCTTCCGACCCCTTTTCGGACGTGTAATTAGCAAAAGCTTTTTTGTTTATTGATATCAGACAATGATACTACAGATGATTCAATTCTTGATTAAATATTTCGTTTTGTTATTGCATTCATTTGTATAGTACTGTCATGTCTGTATCACCTTTTGTTTCATTTGTATTTTCTTTGGTTTTACACGCTCGAAAAAAATAAAATAAACTAAATTAAACTAGACTACAGGGAGGAGGGTAAACTGAGGTAAAGATATACCAAAATCAGTCTCAGCATGCGTATAATAAAATGGTAATCCATAATACATTATCAATCAATATAATATTTATTGCTGGTGTCCTCTGCATCTTCCTCGTGCTGCGGCATCAGTCAGACTTCACATTTCTCACTGAACAGATTGCAGTCCAGATTGCCTCTTAAATGCTTGTATTTATAAATAGTTGCTCAGTCCTGTTTTACTTCGCAATATCGTTATAGACATTTGATCGGCATTGAACATGCCGGGCAAACACTTGTTTTCATTAACTTGATATAAAACTCTTATGAAACAGTATGCATTACATTATTATTATTATTAGAAACAACTCGAACATTGACTTATTATTTATTGACTTAACTATTATGTTGTATGTTTTCATATGCTCTACATTTCTTTATTAGTTGAAATCCCAAGAACATATTGTGTATGTTATGAGGACTTAACAATACTTTATTTCCCACTGGAAAAGGATTTCCCTCTTAAGATCCATTTCAGTTCCCAACCACATGCTCTGTTGCAGTATAAATTGGATCCTAGTCCACAGTATAATAAGTATGGATTGAAGATCTTTCCTCACATCAGCACGGCACTAGAGAGTAGAGTAACATCGTGTGGCATCACAGAGAGTCGGTGTGGAACAAATAGCATTATGTCTCGGCACGTGTTGTGATACAGCACATCGACCTCATCATAGGAAGCCCTAGTCCCTCAATGCGAGTCACTTGTCTCCAGGTGCCAGACGACTAGCTACAAAACAGAGCTTTAAATCCCACTCGCAAATCCAAGGATCACTTAACTTCTCATCAGTCTCCATTGTGCTGTGGAGGCTGGACGGTGCTTCATTCATCATTCTGTGTAGGCCTCCGCTCTCACGTTCGGTTTACGAGCAGGGAATTTGTTTACTCTCCCTTCAAGGGTGGTGAGAGAAAATTGTCCTAGCACTGGAGGCATTTGCTCCTCTTGTAATGCCAGGCGTGTCTGTGAATCATAACAAGTTACGGAAGCAGGAACAATATTAAGTGTCCTTGAGTGCTTCCTTTTGAACAGCATGTATGAATTATCAGCAAATGGCTTTTCCCTCGCTGTCATCAAGAAGCACATTATGCCTTTGTTAAATATTTCAAGATGGAATATAAGCCAATGCATATTAATGCCATATGACATACATTAGCATTGATTCCAAGTTGTTATACACCTAACAAAGCAAGTGTGCTGCTAAAGTCAATTTGAGTGTGTTGGGAGCTTTTAGCAACAATGTGAAGAGAAATGGCGAGCCGTTTCAGGCAATGCAAGGTGCCAACATGACTAATGGGCCCAGCCTGGATCCTCTATCGACTCGCACAGAAATACCCAGGGATTGATTTGACTGCTTATGCCACCGCCATATTCTCGCCCCCCAATGATGCGGTTTCATGGCTATTTGTAAAACTGCTGCCACAGCCTCTTTTTTATGTTGGCTGTAATATCGAACCTGACCATGTAGGCTGCTCCGTGTCCAGTTATTGCTTTAATATTCAACCTTTCTTGACACCTCTGTGTAACGAGAATGGACTGATTTATTCATTATAAGGACATTTGAAAGAAAGAACAAACTACAAAACATGCACATAAGATGTAATATATGATGATTACTGGTATACTTATTGTTATGTTTTTATTTCAACAAGGACCATGCAAATACAAATACATTAATCTCAGAAAAGAGAAGCGATTAATTATGCCAGATTTGAGCTAATAGCTAATTTTCCACCTGCACTTTATCTATTTGATCACACAGTTGTGTCTTGTGTCTGTTAGTCATTTCTGATAGCATTTGATCCTTGTCTCATAAAACCCAATGGTCCAATTACATAGATTTGAAATGGCATTTGAAATAAGCAGAGTATTACATTAAATAAAAAAGAATATTCATTATTATACAATATTTCACTAGATACCACCAATCCGTTATAATAAAACTACATATCACCTACATTTTTTTTTTTATTTGCTATTAGATCAGGGGTGTCCAAACTACGGCCTGGGGGCCAAATGCAGCCTGTGGCCCACTTTGGATCGGCATGCAGCAAATTCCAAAAGTATAATGGCGGTGTGTGGCGCAGTGGGTTGTGCGTCAGTGTTGGTCAGGGTGGGTCACAGGTTCAAACCCCACTGCAGCCAGCATGTCGTTGTGTCCCTGGGCAAGACACTTCACCCCAAATTGCTCCTGTGGGGATTGCCCACAGTATTGAGTATGTAAGTCGCTTTGGATAAAAGAGTCTAACAAGTAACATGTAATGTAATGTAATACGGCCCACACCAGAAGCTTGTGCTTGTCTTATATTGTACTTCTTAATTATAAGTAGATACAAATATACTACACAGTTGTATTCACGTGTGAATAGGCCCAATTTTCAAGTAAATTCAGTCAATTAAAGGTGAAAACATTTTCAAACAAATCTTAGTTGATAAAAAAAAAAGCCCAATAACTTATTTCCATAACAAGCTTGAAACAAACCTTCATATTTCCCCTTATTCTAAGCAATCTGAAGCTTCTGTTTTAAGGAATGAGCTTCAAACAAGATAAAGTAAAGCCTCTGGAGAGCTCTGATGTAGGTTGTTTGTTTTCTAAAAGCACATCGAAGTATCAAGCATAATTTACATAGATTTGATAGATTTTTCTTATCATTTAACTTATGAGGCAATACACCTCACCTCTGTATATGGCCCTCAGTGAAAACAGTTTGGACACCCCCTGTATTAGATTGAACGTGATTTTGAAAACACTTTATGTGCTTTACTTTTTTGTATTCACTGTGTTTGGAAAGTGAATCCTACAGCCATTTCCGCTCCCCTAAAGTAGGAAAGGAGAGAGCTGAGCAGCTGTTCCAGCACAAGACTGTGGCCTTTCCATGTTGATGATTGATTCAGGTGCGGTGAGGAGGGAGAGGAGGGATCAGGCTTTGGGCTGTGTCCGTTAATCACACTGTATTACCACACAGGAGGCATTTATCACCAAACACCAAAGGCTTCAGTCCACGGGGAACACTGAAACCAATCTCATCGCTTACATGCTATCCATCCAGGTCTACGAAAAGCAGCCTTGTTGAGCGCTACCACATCCATTTTCTCTATCAGAGGGGTATGTTACACAGAAAAAGTAAGAGGCAAAGAACAGCGAGGACAGTGGGGGTGAAGATACTTTTGGGATAAGTCCCTGCAGTACTTTGTAGGAGTCTTTTTGTACCTCATCCAGTGTCACAGCCTTGTGTTGTGTCTCATTATGGAGTTAAAGCATCCAACTTCTAACATTACTGTGGAGGCTTGTTGTGTCTGCTGGTGATGAGACGATAAAGTTCCATTTTGTCTTTCATTGCAACAGAAATGACATTAGAGACACCGTGTTCATGAAACTTTATTGGCCAGTGAATTGCCTCGCTGGATGACAATGCAATGGGTTGCGGAAAAAGTTGAGCCAGCTTCAACTTTTATGCCAACAACCCTTTGTTTTATGCCAGGTCCCTCTAGCCGTAAAAATAAATGATGGGAATGAATCTTTCCACACAGTGCTGTTGTCTGTCTTAAAACGAGAGAGGATGATGTCGTGAAATAATGATAACAGAGTTTGACTGACAAAAGACGTTTCTAATGCTTCAATCAGGCACCTCATAACCTAAATGTATCTTCACTGTTTGGTATATCAGCACCTTACTTGGGTCTTTAACTTTTCCCACTTAGCGTTTCCAAGTGGTGTTATTTTTGTAGCTGCTGTATTTTTGCAGAATTGCATTGTTAACTGAGGCTTACAGGGAACCAATTTTCGAACGCCATGGTGTAATTATTCTACAGTCATTACATTGTGCAAACAACATACACTTCTAAATGATAAGTACAAGAAAAATGTTTTTCTATTACCATTTAATTTTGATTATTCTTCACCAGGATTTTTTCGCTTTCTCATCTGGATATATTGTTTCAGGACATAATCTACACCAACAAGATGAATAATTAAATCTGCTTTGGATCACAAGACATGGGGTGAGACAGTGAGAGGCTCACAGGCTAGGAACTAGGTTACAACATGCATCTATGCTTGTTATACTTTCACATAGGGCTGCTCAATTAATCATATTTTAATCGCCATTACGATTATGGCTTGCAACGATTACGAAAACAACGTAATTGAAATAAAACAATTATTTTTTTATTATTATTTTTTTCAAATTACTTATTTTTTTTATTGTTTTTTCAGTTGAATTATACTTAAAGTTGAGGGTAATCAACTGTTAAAAAAATACTGTTAAAAAAATTGTCTCCAATAAATTGATTGTTTCAAAGTAAATGGATAATCATTTTTAATAATTGGGATATCAATTATTGACCCAAATAATCGAGATTATGATTTTTGCCATAATCGAGCAGCCCTACTTTCACAGACATCTTGCTTCTTCTTGGCCTCAATCATGTACATATCTCGAGCACATTTTCCAGACTGTACACAGGGTCCTTAAACTTCTCCCCCCACATCTCCCCATAACAATCCCTCTAATGACTGGCCTCCAGGATCCACATGTGCAGGTTGCACTCACTGCCTCTAACAACTGACATTAGCCAAGATAATGGTTTTCCCAATAGGGGGTCGTGTTTAAAGGCTGCAAAATAATATGCCTTTGTGCAGCAGGCCTCTCCTTTTGTCCCGGGTGAAGGCTAGAGTAAAAGATTATTTTACACTAAGAGCTACTATTATTGAAGAGATGTTAAGTTGCATGTTCCGGTTTTTGACAAATGGTCCGCAGCATATGAGGTCTCTATAACGGCGGGTGCCTTTGAGTCTCTGCAGGTTTGTGTTGATTTACAGCTTCATATTGGATGCGTATGCTGGTGTTGGAGCTGCTGGTTCCTCTCAGATGGATCCATAAGAAGGTTATTGCATGTTCTCTGTTGGGAAAATACTGAATTTACTCTTCTAATGTCAGAGTAGCACATGATAACAAAGGCCCTTCGTAGCTGTGTACGTATCATTACCTAGAAGAGCTTCAGGACACACTGTTTTAGGCATATGTGACAACAATTGACATGATGTATGATTACATAGAAGAAGCTCATGAGACACTGTGTTGAACATATGATAGCTATGTTCAACGATTAAACATGAGAGAGATAGGGAGATAGGCATATGACTGTCATGTTTATTGCATACGCAGTAACTGAACTAAGGCCAGAATACTGCTTTGAAACAGTATTCTTTCATCTTGTGACTGTAACGCTCTCTTGTACTGTGTATATAAGGCATGTCAAGGACACTATTCAGGGAACTATGTTGTCCCATGCAGCTCTGTGTGTGCTGACTACTTCCATTCTTGCAAGGATAATAAATACAATCCTGATATTGAAGCTCAAGCCGGTGACGAGTGATATTTTTCCTAATATTCTCCATAGTCTGTTCATTTACATCATGCCTGTTTAATTGTAATGTAATCTTTTGCCGACATTGCGAGTGGTGTAAACAGAACAGGAAAAGCTGCACTTTAGACAACAAGTTTGTCCACAGGGAGACTTTGCACAAGATGTATCAGCGTGACATTTACATTGAAATGGTAAGTGTGACCGAGTGAGGTTACATGTCTGACTCCTAGTGTAATTGTTTAAAAGGCAAAGAACCACACAGTCCCTCGGGACCTTAGCGTTGATGCTTGATAAGTTAGAGCAAACAGACGCCTGTTTATACATGGCTCTGATGAGTGTCTGTGTTTTGTCACTTTAGGAAGACAAACAACGTCTAAGCGAGGGCAACCACTGCTGCTTCTAATTAACGCACAACACTTGCAATCACAGCAATAAATGTGTCTGCTTTGTAGTCTGGTAAAAGTAGATCAAAGTCAAAGCTGTGCCAGCAGTGTGCATTTGAGGTGAGTTTTTTTCTTGTATACTAGCGCTACAGGGAAATATACCCACAGTACAGTGCGGCTTTTTTTATGTCGCCTAGCATTTGGAGGCCTTAGCTCAGTGGAAAAGCAGCAGAATAAAATCCCCCTTGTGTTGACAAGAGTGTCAGGTTGTTCAGAATTTATATTCATGGCTGCAAATGGAAATGGAACAACCACAATTGGTGTCCTGCAGTGCCAGTGCCAGTTATTGATGTGCAGTGGAGTGTAGAGATTGACATTTAACAGCGACAGGATGAGCGGCCTCTGACCTGCCTGAATACTCGGCAGCAGATGACCTGGCACATACAGAACGGGCCTACTGTATGGTTTGTCTGTATAAGAGACTGATGGGAGCTGAGAGCAATGGGCTTCGGAGCAGAGGGAGTCATTTTCCCCTCGCCTCCACCTTGCCGCAGTCAGGGGAGACAAACAGGAAAATCGATACTCGCACTCGGGACAGTTCACTACAAGGGCCTTCCTCACGACGCTATCTGTCAGAGTCAGTCCCTCAAGCGGGATGGGAACTGCTGACAAGAAGGTGTCAGGCCACGCTGATCACACTGTTAGAGAACGACTGAAGTCTTGTCCAGCACGCGGACAGCTCCAGACAGACAGAGACAAAGGGCTCAGGGAGAAATGTTGGACTTCTTCTTCAGTCCTTTAAAACATGTTCTCATTGAATTCCAGCATGACATTAGTGAGTGTACAGCAGGTACTACTATCATATTAACATTTTATGTTTTTTATAGAAATTGATGCCCACAAACCTCTCAAACACCGAAGAAATATGACATAATAGGCTTTCGGCAGGACCTTGCAAACGCACTTCTATTGCGCCATTAGTGATGGTTGTGTAGGCATCTATGTAAACAGAGTTTTTTTTAAATAAAACAATTCTTTTTTGCCTTTTTAGGGATAATTTTAAATGTTATTTCTTCAATCTTTTTTTCAATCCATTGTTTCTATGAAAAATCCATTTACATTTTTTATTTTTAAAGTTTGTTTTATTTAATAATATTGTCTATTCTGGAACATATCCGAATCAAGTGGCAAATACAGGAACTATTTTACTTCTACTTTTCGTTATTGTACGAGTTTTTGGCCATCAGTTCCTTCCATAATCATTGATAAGTTATTGAATAATTCCTTCTTTATTTAATTGATAATGTAAAGTGTTTCATATGCGATAGTTTTTGAAAAAGAAGGGTTTTTAATGACCAGCTTGATTGCCACGTTAGGATGTAAAACTCCAATTTGCATAAAACAGTATCTCCCCTGATTTCCAGTCAAATATCTGCTGGTAAATAAAAATAAAAAAATCTGAAAAATACATCTGACATTAAAACATTGAGACAAAACCACATGGGAGATGACCATTGGGAGTCTAAGTACACGACTTGCAGTGCTCTTTTTTAATTCCTCAATCCATTCCTGTAATGACCCTGAAAGTGTGTGGGAAACTGACCAACTGTCACGTTTTATCCTCAAGATTTGTGCTGTGTGTTTGTGTGTGTGTGTGTGTGTGTGTGTGTGTGTGTGTGTGTGTGTGTGTGTGTGGAGAATGAGGAGGGCCTCAGTGAATGCTGCAATGGTAATGAAGCCACCACTATAAATGGGCTAGTCATTCATGATTAACTGGCGTGTCATGCCTGAAGTAATTGCCTTAATTAGCTATTGAACAGGTTTCAGGGTTAATGGGACAACAGGTTGGCAGTGAACCTGATTTACTGTTGGAAGTTAATGATTTTACTCTCATCTTCCCCTCATTCCTCGAAATGATTTGATTAACAGTACGGGAGAAACAGATCCCCTTGTTGTTAATACAAAATCAATTTCATGGCTGGCTGAGCTATCTCTGACAGTGTTTGTTGTTGGGCGAGCGAGGTCTTCAGTCAGCCACTGGAGACAGGACAAACACACAGAGGCCTGTAGAGGAACGCCGACGGTAAATCTGCCTCTGAGAGCGTGTCGGGAAGCTGGCAGCTCTCCCACCCCTGCCCACAAATTTACCTCCACTAAGCTTTTCTGTCATGACTGCCGGCCAATCCGGTGTGTTTTCCCTGAAATTGTGTTGGAGGAATAAGCTATGTGAGTAATTGGGAAGCAGGTACCATAAAGTCTCTCCTGTGAGGCAGGATGTGTTTGGAAGTGTGTTCCGTTGGAAATGCCAGAGGGGAGAAAGTGTAGATATATTGTCCTCAAATCCTCCGATGCCAAGGCCACTTAATTGGCAAAACCTTGGACTGTTATTGAGTAGAGGTCAACATATAACGGCATCTTTAATGTTAACCTCCATTTCTCTCTGTTTAAACATCCAATTTGGCACTGGCTCTGTGCGGCATATTGTGCCTGCAGCATGGCTCGGTGATTTTGGCAGAGATCGCTTGCAATGCTCGTGCAGTAGCAAAAATATTACAGGCTTTGATTTTCTTTTCTTTGTGTGTCACACAGATTGCTTCAGCTTATAAAGGACATTGATTGGAATAGGTAGTTAGCCGCGGTGTGCATTCGAGCAGCTGTGGTTTAACGGTGATTCAGCAATCAGGTCACTTTGTCTCACTATTATACAATTTACAATGAAAACAAACAGTGCGTGGAAACTCAGCCGCACGTGTGCCAACTTTATTGAAACGTGTAAACCTCTTTGTTATTTCTGCCTTAAGCCGTGAAATTATTGTAGTCAGGGCTTTGTTCTACGAACGCTGGAAGATGCTCCACTTTGTATGCATGTGTTCTAATGCTGCAACTATGATCCTTCTGTTTTAGAGCTAAGGTGATCAATGTAATCAACCATTGGGAAATTATTCTATCAATTTTAGGTATCATTTTAAGCAAAACAGGCAAAAAATCCCTTCATCTAGCTTCTCAAATGTGATGATTTGGTGCCTTCTCCTGTTTTGTATCAGATATTTGTTGTTTGTTGGACTATTTGTCGGGAGAAAATAAGCATTGTAATAACTTCATCTTGATTGATTTGAGTAATTGTAACAGTCATTTCTTATAATTGTACAACAATTAATTCCATATTAAACAGTTAATTAAAAGACGAGAAATACAGTAATCGTCAGATAATAAATTATAAAAATAAGTAGAAATAATAAATGATCAAAATAAGTAAAGCTGTCTGATGCTAAAGAAGCTGGAGCTGGAGATTCTGCTTTCAGAATCACTTTGATAAGGCAATTAGCAAAATAGTTGCAGATTCATTTTCTGTCCATCAATTTATCAACACATCGTTTCAGCTCTGAAGTGATTGGTATGTAAAGCCAGAACCAGCAGTTTCAACATTTTAAATACAGACATTTGCACTTTTAAAATTGCAGGATTCTAATTACATTTCATGAATACATCGAGAAAACATGGCCATGGCGAATCCAGTACTTTGACATTTGCTGATACAGCCCTGCGACATATATTAAAGGCATGCATAGTGAGCAGTAAAACGCTGGGACGTTTCTGCTGAGCTGCAAGAAAAAAGAAACTTTGCTCTGACCCACGAGAGTGATCAAGCTGCAGCCACAGTAGATTTAATGAAGTGTGAGTGTCTTCTATAGCTTCACCTGGGTTGGAGATGAACAAGGGAGACATAAAAGGCATGACAAGTCATTCCTGTGCTGTGCTCCCTCGTGTGCAGTGTCACGAGAACAGCAACAAAGATTGTTTCACATCCCTCTTCACTGCATTATATCTATTGGCCTGAAAGTTGCTCAGCACTCTTGAACTGTTATGACTCTGCACACATCAGTTTTTGTTTCACGGAAAACAAACAAGAGGTGACATGCAGTATATCCGAGACAGCAGTGTGATGGAGAGGAGGGTCGTCCTCACAGGGGGACGGATATAACCAAAGTGTCAGTGTTCCCCGGTTGCTCTGAAAATGGCAAGTCCTGCGCTTCTTGCTGATGACGAAGTTCCATCGTCTGCTGAGCAACAGTGAGAGGATCAGACACAAGTGAGCAACAAAGATAATATACAGACGTGTCAGTCTCCTTCTTTCACTCCCTCTCTCTTGCTTTTGCTCTGTCTCTTCCTGTCTTTTTCTTCTCCCCCGGAGCCCTATGATCTGCTTTCTGGCACTGCCGACTCCTTTGTTCGTTGTGCAAGTCGTTGAACTCGGATTGTCAATGAAACTTTGTGTCTGCAAGCCAGCTTAGCACCCAAAGTCCCACTCATCTGTCACACACATCAGTTACACTCTGCCTTCTGATGATAGCAAGGCTACAGCAGGCTTTTCACGAGTGATTCGTTTTAGAATATTTGATGTTTTTGTGCAGGTCGAGCAGAACAAATATTTGGCTCTTGACCTGAACTCTAATTGAACCTGTCATTTTGTAACAGTAACATAATACACAGGGGGCTGCTGGGTTATTAACTTGTATTTATGGAACTGGCAAAGTTTGCCTCATCGTAAAATGCATTTCCGAAATAAACATATATTTACCGATCTGTGTGAAAGTGTTCTCGAAGGTGCCAACAAAGCAGGACATTTTTTGTGATGCCTCAGGCTTTTGAAAAAGGGGAGGAATAGTGATGTGTGCTGTTGTTGTAGGGTGATTTCCGGCAGTTTTGTAATATCTTCTTTTTTTATTTTCATTGATTTATTTTTGGCTTGTTGGTTTTATAAATGACAAAGCAGCTATGTGTAAATATATACCATTTTTGGTTTCTGTCTGATGGTGCACCACATTTTCCAGACTGAAATGAACTCAGTTTATAGCTATGAAATGTAGCGCAGTCATTCATTATCCCACGAGGATGACGCTGACCGGTGGCGGCCGGCCCATGGGGGCGCTAGGGGCGCCCCCCCCCCCCTCTTCCCACATGTTTGATTGTGATTAAAAAAGTTAAAAAATATTTTTTGATATTTTATTTTTAATGAACAAGGTAAATATTATATAGTTGGTATCAGTAAAATGCATAAACTACAATAAAATCTTGTTTAAAATTGTGTTACGATGTCTAAAGTTTCTGATAAGTCACATGTTTCCTGCCTGGCCGCAGCGTGTATCATTACCCTCTCTCGTCTGGGCGCTAAGAAAGAGCCCTCAGCCAGAGCAGCAGCAGCCAACACATTGCTGACTGTTGCTCTCTGTAAACTATGCCGCCGAAACATAATTTCAGCCAATCAGTGTAGTCAGATCTGATGGTCATAGGGCGCCAATTTCAGCGCCCTGTGTGTCTGTGAGTTGTTTGGACACGTATCCAAGGTGACGCTACAGTACTTGATGAGGATGGCTGCGTCTGCAGGTGGAGACTCCGGTGCTAGTGGATCGCCGGAGCTGTAGATTAACATTTGCATGCTTATTGTAGTTGTAAGGGCAATGCCTGTAGCACCATGGAGCATATGTGTGGGCTGGACCTGTATTTTACAGGAAAGGAGTGATCAGAGGGTCGAGTTGTCGATTCTTGTTCAGTTTTCTGTGACTCCTCACCCTCTCAGTCTCAGACTCTCAGAGTTGCGCGCGCTGCTAAAGAGACGCGCTACCATGCAAACCAAACAATGGTGTAGCTGTATTAAAGTCTGAGTGGAAACAGTCGTGAGTAAATCTGATTTTGTCAGAAATCGGGAGAAATATGACCCCGGGAGGAAACCGGGAGAGGGCAATGAAATCGGGATTCTCCTGCTTAAATCGGGAGGGTTGGCAAGTATGACACACACACACACACACACACACACACACACACTCACACACACACACACACACACACACACACACACACACACACACACACACACACACACACACACACACACACACACACACACACACACACACACACACCCACACACACAATGTTCATATTTAGTCTCATGATTTTAAATGGGGATTCAATCATTTGAGTGTTTCCAAAGCACCAGTGTTCTGCAGTTTGTGTGGGCCTACTGTACTGTTGCACAGTTTATACAGTAGAAACTATGTCCAGGACAAGGTAGGCTATTTGGAAGTTTTGGAAGTTTCATAGCTAACCACACTGAAGATTATGGATTATCCAAGTTTAAGCCTCAATTTGTCCCGTCCCCTCTAACATCACCAGAAGTCATAATTTAAGGGGTAATTTCTCAAAATGTTCTTCCGGGGGAGCATCCCCCCGGACCCCCCTAGTATGGTTTGTCATCATTTCCATAGCTCCACCAAAAATATTTTCCACCAGCCGCCACTGACGCTGACATTTTACCTCTTTGATCTTTCTCTGTTTCTTCTAACTGTACCATGCTGCCATGAAATATGGTTCAAATGTATTCCTTCTAGGGGAATGCATTTTAACATTGGTGATTTCTTTACTTAATATTTAAAACGGTCTTATACTTTGTTTTTTCACTAATTGCTTGCAAAACAAATGTTGTGTTGACCAGCTACACATCATCCTAGAGTCGTGAAGGGAACTTATTGTTTCAAAGTAACATGATTTGTTATCCAAACTCACTGATTGTTACATTGCTTTTTACATCTTTGACTGGAATGACACCTTCCCGATTGAATTATAAGTTTAAAGTATGAACTGGCAGTCCGCGATTAGTTGCTGTAAAGCCATTATTATCATTATAAGCTAAATTGTTCCCTCTTTGTTCCTATGGTAAACCATACCAGAGAGTCTAGAACAAAATGCCTAAGGCTTTTATTGTGAAAGGTTCAAACAGGAAGTGGCACAAATACAACTTTAAGGTTTATATTTAACAACCTACACTAGTGGCAGTCATTGCTATCTTCATTTTGCCAGTACAGTATCCTAGGTTAAATATCTGGAATGCTTTTTGAAGCTCCCCCTGTAATCAGAGCTAATCGGGCTGTAACAAAAGCCAAAGGGGCTGTGGGGCTGTCAGCCCAGAGCCTGGCTTCTGTCTCCCACCAGACTGTATTATAGCAGCATGACACAAAGAAGATAAATCATGGATGTTATCAGGTTAAGATCCGGGGCCGTGCGGGTGCTCCTTTGCTCTCTAAGTGATCAGGGAAGTTGAACAGCTTGTCTCCTCTGAGATGCCCTAAGCTGATAATGGCAAATGCTACAGAGCACTAAGCAAAAGCGGCTATCAAATGGCGCAACGCAAGACTGAGTCCTGGCTACATTTGTCTGATAATGATGGTCAGAAACTCCTATCTGTCCAGTCGTTCTCAGCGGATGGCAACTGCGGGAGGCAGGGGGGGGGGGGAGTTGGGGGCTCTTACACCGGCATCATTCCAAACAGTGAGAGCTGTGAGAGAGAGATTCGCCTGACCCTGTCAGAGCCCCCGACACAAAGCTCCACTGCACTAACAAGCATCTGAAGCATAGCCCTGAAAAAAGAAAAGAGGATGAATTTGTGGCTGTTGTGTGACATGCTGGAGGTGTCAGCATCTGCTGAGCGTCACAGCACGTTCTGCCTCTTTCAGTTTTATTGTTTGTCATATGTGAGATGACCAGGAATCTGTGATTTACGGAGAAATAAAAATCTAATTCTGGTATTTGGACGGAGAGATATGATAGACCGAAACATGGCTGCCGACTGAGCCGATGGACCAATAGAACGTCGCTGTGTCCATCTGTGGGTCCATCTGGCGTAACGGGGAATGTAAGCAGAGTTAGGAGTGTCCGTCTATTTGAGAACGCAAAATCAAGATAATGCACAAGACATGACGAGATAACATCGAAAACCATACAATAGAAAAGCTGAGCTGAAAGTGTGAAATATTTTCACATCGGGAAAGTTTAGGGAGCGTTATCTGTGGAATGTGGTTCCGTCTGTCAGGGAATCATAAGTTAATGTCTATATTTTGTAATAATGCTATACTGAGGTTGAAAGTGTTTTTTTCATATGTGTATGAGCCTCTACCCAGCCAAAGGTTAAATGCATCGCTAACTAGGTGCAGTGCTGAAGGCCAATGTCTCCTTGATCTATTTCTGCGGATAAAATGACAGTATTGATTGAACGGTTGAGGAGGAGCTTCACTGTTTGTGAGGTATGACCTTTCTTATAGAGTTGCATGATGAGATCCATTATAGCTATACACATTATATCTATAAAGCACACTGTTTATTCTCCTCATTTGGTATTGATCTTGTATCGTTTTGAGACAAAGTAGTGAAAATAATCAGTATGAAGATGTTTATCTGCGAGAAATTGCGTGGGTCGATAAAGAGCGACTTACAATATTATATTTAATCTTTAACCAGAATGTATTTGTTTTTTTTGTTCCTCATGAAACGGCAACATAACAGTGCACTGGTGAATTGTTTTTATAACCAAAAACAGGGCCAATTAAAATTGTCCCCGTGCGTCGTGGGGAAAGGTCATTTTGACAGTCTCATTTTTTCACCTCACACAGTGTGGAGCTCAAGCTGGAGATTAAATCTTTTTACAACAAGAGCAAAGACTAATTATATTTTTGTTTTTAGTCCAAGGGCATAAAACGATGGTCGTCAGAATCAGACAAACCTGCACTGATAACAACACAAGCTGCTGGGTAGGTTTGTTTGTGAACATGTACTAAAATAACATGTCATTAACACAAACACAACATCAAAGCAAGACAGCAGGTGCCCAACCAGCAGATGTGTGATGAATTACACCTGTATCTAGAAAGGAATTAACACTCTGCTTGTTTGGGCTTGTAAGTCAGCTTTTACAACCTTTTTTAAAAATGCCACATGATAAGAGCCTGACAGATAAAAATTGCCATGCTGATATACTAACATTACCCACGGAAATATGAACATTTAATTTAAGCACATAAATGCCAAAGAAATTTTTTAAACAATGCACTAATTAGCTTTGATACGTTTTTTGTTGTACTGTTAATCAGCCTCCAAAAGCCAAAAGCCCCTCGGTTGGGGGTTTTCTTACTTATGTGTAAGTTATGTGTGTTTTTTTCTCAAAATTGTAGAGGGAAGGACTAAGTATGCCGGAATTAGACAAATGTGTAACTGCATCATGTACTGTTGTGGTACATTCTGTACATGCTTGTGTTTCATTTCCTCTGCCCTAGTTTGGTCAGATGACAAGATTTAATGTGATTGGCGTGCATTAAGATTATTGATGTAAACAAACTGGATTACATAGCTTTTTTAGCAAAAGAGGCAATGAGAACAACATGGAATATTCTTTTTCAGTCTTAGTTTGCTAGTTCTAACAGTAGGACTCATCCTCTGAGGACCATACATACAAATATGAACATTTCAATATATCCAAGATATGTCAGTCGTAATGGTGGACCGACTATGACTGATATTGCCATGCCACTAGTGTAGCTAAACATAATGTAAAAAAAAATAGAACAACATTTTACCTTAATAACTTTTAATTTGGTATGAGTATTGTACCATCATGCACACACAATTACCTTATAATGCGGAAAATGTGACTGGTTTATAGCGATGGAATTTTCATTATTATAGTTAATTTCACTTTGCTCACAGGACATTATTATTTTCCTTCATCAGTGTTTTTCAATTCCCTTATCCTACATTTAATTTTCTCCCCGTTGTGTTTATTATTACGTTTTTATATTCATTCATCGTATGGTTAAAAAGGTCTCATTTGCATAGAAGTAATAAAGAAAAATAGCAGATACACAGAAGCCCTGGTTCTACAGGATTTTGTAAAATATTGTCTCTTACTCTGCAACTGAAATGTAAAAAAACACACCTAAAACCAAATTCAGATAAGTACTCTCGTCCCTGCTTTTATTTCAAAGTTGTATTTAAGCTGAAATTATTTTAACTGGACAACAAGAATCCACAGAGAAGCATCCAGTGAGTATTGATTTGAAAATATCAAGTTTCACGGATTGAAAGTAACACTCCTGATTGAGTCCATAACTCCATGGCTTATAACATAATGGCTGTTTTATGATCACACTTTGTATAGTTAAGTACCACATTTGCCCATCACTCCATCCGTTTGGCATAAAAGGTCATAAGGTTTTGTTTCAGTAATGGTGCTTCCTTTTGCTGGAATGAAGGGAAAATGTGCTTTGGCATATCACACTCACAGCAGCTCATTGACTGCCTCAAGTGAAGTAAGGCTCTATTGATACATCGAATGTACTGTAGAGCTCAGGCAAACCACCTGATTACTGATTACTGATTGTAAATCCTGACAACAAATCCCTTCTTCACAATCCTTCAGAGAGCACAGCAGAGTTTCATATTGGCACACAGAGAAGAAGAACTGCACTCATGTTGAATAAACATCTTTAATTAATTGAGTGGGAATAATGACTCTGCAGCAGCCAGACATAACATTTGATGTTTCATAACAGGCTGCAGGAAATACAATTCTTAAGACCGGCTTATGGTTTAACTCCCTTTTACATTTAATATAATAAACATAAATGTGTCATGCAGATGTGTTTGGAGAAAAGACTATTTCTTTACACAACCTGCTCATTATAAAATGTAAGACAGACATGGTTGGCAACTAGCTGGTGAAGATATTTCCCTCAGGTGTTGGTGGAGACTAAAAATAGAACTTAAAGAGAATAAATATTGGATTTCAGAAACACAGCGATGAATGATAAATAATATTGCTCCGTAAAAATTATCATCCTTGAAAATAAGCAACTGTTTTCCAACAAGTTCCCCTTATAAACTTAAAAACAATGTTGTATTCCCAACCCGTTTCCTTTCGCACCGAGAAGCAGAAGCAGTTATTGCAGGTTAGTCATTCATCCATATTTAAACTTTAATATCTTAATGAGTCTTCTGATGTACGCCACAAATTAAACATTAATACACCCCTGATACTAAGACAGAAGTGTCTCTGAATGTGGCAAAGTGCGCCATTATGAACCATTATGTGAAAGTATTCAACGTTAATTAAATCAAAAACGATATTACAAATCAATGCTAAAATAAGATATACATTTAGGAGGAGAAAAAAAGAAATCTTTCCAACTCTTCTAACCCCCTATCCCTCGTAATATTTGACATACAGTTCCTTGTATGTTGCAAGAAAAGAATCCTGTACCGATGCTTCTGTGTTGAATGTAATTTTGCAGCTCAGTGGCGCTTTAATGACAAAGTGAATTGCAGCTGCTGCATCATATAAGGACAGAGAGGAGAAGCCCAGCTGCTGTTCACAGCTCTGAGTGGGGCTTTGAGAAAAGTTCAATACTGGATAGAAAATTGTTGAGTCATAAAAATAAAAATGGGGACAGATCTCTGGGTTGTGATTATCCTCGCCATTTATCTGCCTTTTGTTTGTATTGTATTTTGGAGCTTCACTGTGTACCATGCAGAGTGTATTGAGCTCCGCAGAGGGATCAGTGGACCCAATCCAGTGTGTTGAAGGCAGGCGGGGGTTATTTTCCTGCAGAAGTTCAGCTTCTTCCCAGCTAGCTGTGACGAGGTCCCTGTGGGTCAAAAGAAACCAAAAATATTTGTTTCCCACTCAAACGGGGAGCCATAACAACAGGGCATTTTAGATTCAGTCAAAAGTAATACAAATGCATATAAACCCAGAGAAGCACAACTGCAGCATCAGTGAATATTTAATTATAAAACATAATGATCCCTTTGTTCTACAGTTATTGAATGTGTTTTATTTTTGCCTCAATCTGCGACATTAAGGCCCAGTTTTCCCTGTAATGTGCTGCAGAGCTTGTATCAGGCAAAGCTGGTGAAATCCTCCACACAGAGCTCCTCCCCAGACGCTCTCATCACCGGACCCTTCGTCCATGGTGGGGGTTCATCATGGCGGTAGCATATCAGCGATGGGCATTTGATATCTCCTCTGCAGAACAGTCACATAATCCAGTTTGTGGCCTAAAAAAGAATCAAAATGTTAATTCAACTGCGGCCGAATAATCCCCTGAAATAACAAGCTTAAAAGCTAAAAACCCTCCATAATTTTATCTGGAATCTTCCATACACTGACACCACAATGACATCAAAGCAGGACAGGAAATGCATGGCTAACAAATCAATAGACAGAAGAGTCGCATTAAGGCTTAATTCGTGGGTAAGTGGAGCTTTAGGAAAGCTGTGGGGTTCAGCTTGGCCCAAGTACGATTCAGAGAGAGACTGAATCAGAGATATCTGGCCGGCTGTGCCACTCATCCCATTGTGGTCTGTGGGTTGAACTGCACGTCACGGCAAAGTAGTTTAAACTTTAACTGTTGTATTTGTTTTTTATGGAGCAAATATTAGAAGTCAAATGGAGCACCCTTTATGAAAAAGAGGTTGGTTATATGCTTAATTATGGGGACAGTGGTCACATTAATGAAAGCAAAGTGTAGCTGTTTCTCCCTCGATCAAGCAAGCCCCTATAGGCATAGGCGGCGCCATGCGGACAGCACCCCCTAAGCACCCCCAATAAATATATGTCTTTTTTTATGGGTGAAATTCATAATTTGAAAAATGATTGATTCGAAAAGAATATGCTACAGTACAGTACAAGTACTTCTGGGTATCTGTCAGTGGCGGACTGGCCATCGGGACGTTCTGTTAGGCTTCCAGAGAAGTGACTGGAGATGAGAACCCGCTATGCAAGCACTAAAACTGAGACAGTGGTGAAGTGTAAAAAAAGGGCTTTATTTTGTCCACGACACTGGCAAGGAGTTTGAAGATGAGCAAATAGAGGGGAGACGTGGAGCTGGGCTAGCCAGGAGGGAGGGCTGGACGTGGCAGGCAGAGCGGCTGGAGTATGTGGATCTGGAACAGGAAAAACAAGCAGGATTAGGAAAGAATTTCCTTTCACAAAGAGCATCAAAAAATCACTAGGAAAAATACTAGTAGGCCTGGACGATAGTTTACCACTGAAGAATAAATGAAGAACTGGCGAAGTCTGAGGATGGGAACCAGGGTTTTAAGCAGGTGCAGGTGAGTAGTGGCAATCAGTGAGATGAGCAACAGCTGAGGAGGTGAGTTGGCGGGAATCAGAATGTAGGTCAGCCACGCCCAGCCAGGAAGACAGAGGCCGTTTCTCAATCGCGAGGAAACTGGCTTCCAAGCCAATATTTCAAGGATACTACGTCATCGAGTGCCGCCGAAGGACTGTTCCAATCTCCAGCATACTTGGAATTCCACCGAGGCCACGTCCTTGGTTTGGGGGGAATTTCGAGTCTGCATATGGGTACACTTCGCGTCCTTCAAAACCCCACAATGCTTTGCGCACGGACCAATTTCAAAAACCCTTGCGGAGAATGGCTGATCCGACGCAGCAGCACACATTTAAATGTAAGTATGTAGTGGCGTAGAACATGTGTTGGTAAATATGTTACTTTGTAGCATTTGTTATCACCAAAAATGTGTTCCGTGAGAGTAGAGCAAGTTCATAATTAGATAGACATCGTGAGGTATTTATTTTCGGTACAGTTTATGTTGAAACCGTTAGAGAGAGTGGCACACTTGTTAGCCTGTTCCATTCTTCTTTGTTTTCTGAAGCCGTGGCTTGGAAGTATACTTGCTTCGTTTCTGAAGGAAGTGACTTGGAAGTATGCGACTACCAAGCCAGTATCCTCGCGATTGAGAAACGGCCAGACACACAGACAAACTGACAAAAACCAACACAGAAGGGGGAAAAGAAGGAGAAAGTACTAGAAGGTTAACTTTAGTCTCAGTTATCTCAGTGGTGTGTCTCAAACGGTTTGGTCACGAGTTATGTAAACAATTATTTCCGAGGCACACATTCATATGATCAATATAGTTATGAACAAATAAGAGAATAAATGAAAAACATTATGTTATGAAATACTATATGACAGTAAAACAAGAATACAGTTTAAAAGGGGAGTGATTTGTAAAATATCCATAAAGAAAAAGGACATCTGTTTACAGTTCTGTTTCATATGGGTGTTGAGAGATGTATCCATAGATCTCTTAAATTTGCTCTCAAATTACACCAGATTGATGCATTTAACTTCAATATTAAAAATCTTCCCGGACCCCCCTGGAGGATGGTAGGTCCACCCCCCAACTATAAAAAAAATAGCACTTTACCCCTGCTTGCACCTATATGCCGTGAGCTGATTATCAAGCCTTCATTGTAAGAGTCGCGGGTACACTGTACTGTATTCGAGGAAGGCCCTTTTTTGCTTCATGCGCTATTGAGCAACTTCCATGGGAATGAACGGGGCCCCATCTTTGACGCTGTATCAAGCTGGGATTGAGTACCTATGCTAAACTAACCAGCTTCTAGACCTATATTAAACCGACAAGTTTGGTTCAAATTCACTCTTTGCAAGAAAGGGTGCTGGTGTATTTCTCAGCATCTTTTGAAAAAGTGGCTCAATCGGTCATGCTTTAGCTGCTATGAGCGGATATTGTTGGGGAAGCGTATGAATTACATTGTCATACTTTAATTCACTTTCTTTCATTAAGCTGATAAACCTAATCCGTGCACCATTACAACAACATTGACTTTCTGTTTAAATCGTAATAGCCGAGTTATGATAATTTGGGTTCGTAAATGTATTAGCACTGCGGATTAAATTGGAGATGTCCCGATCCGATCACGTGATCGGGGATCGGAACCGATCACGTCATTTTCAAAAGATCGGAATCGGGAGAAAAAAATCGGGGATGGGGATTTTTTTTTTTTTTTTTTATAAAATATTTTTATTATTTTATTTAATGTTACAAAACAAAAATGACCATGTTCACGTCTTAAAGTCATCCTGAGGCCTTAGTTTTGGTTTAAAATGACACAACATCATGTATGTGTTGCTTCTTTTGGGCTTGTTTTCATAGACCTGGTTGCTTATTTCTCTCAAATCTGGCAACAGAGTGGGCAGGGCGCAGTGTCTAATAGTAGCAGTGAGCTAACGAGAGGCTACGTTCAGCTGGTGACTCGGGAGTCGGGACAGAGAAAATGTCTGGAGTTTGGAAGTATTATAAAATTGAAAGCGAAGGCAGTGTAACGGCCAGATGCAATGTTTGCAAGGCGGAGGTTCCGCGTGGTGGAAAGAACATACGTTCAACACGACCAATCTAATACGCCACATGAAGCTTTAGCGCAAGTTCAATAAGGAAGACCTAACAATGAGTCACTTACACGTCACTCTATTGCTCTCTCCCCTCTTCCTTCCTGTCAGTTGTCATTTCAGGTGACCACACGCCGTGGTAGTACTACAATACTCCTCCTCGTGAGAAAACCGTAAGAAACAATTAGCTCAAGATGTCCAACTCGGACAATTCGGATCAGGAACCTTCTCTGGAAGTCTTCGATCCCGGTTCGGCTCCCCACAGCGGCTTATCAACAGAGGCATACTTCCTCATCGCCAGGCTCCTGCAGCAGGGCATTCCCACAGCCCCAGGCCTCACTCTTTCTCAGCTCCGAGAGCTCTGGGACCAGGTCTCCAGTATAGCTCCCCAGTCTGGGGCAGCAGCTCCAGTCAGCTCCCCAGAGAGATCAGGGCGAGGACGCGGCCGCAGCCGCGGAGGTAAAAAGGGCAGGAAGTCGAGCCCTCCTGGATCCCGTCCGCTCCAAAATCCACCCCTTCCCAGGCTCGCCAGGCCAGGAGTGTCACTAACACGCCCCTCATGGAGAGTAGCGTGGCCGGCTCCCTGCAATCCCTGGCGAGCTCCATGATAGCTATCGATGCTCGCCTCCAGGCCCTGGAAGACTCCGTCACAGGAGCTTCAACTTCCGTTGCACTCAGAGCAGCGCTTTCTGCCTCAGTCCAGCCGGGGTTGCCGGGTCAGGGTGTTCCACGCATTCCAGCAGTAGCTCCCCCTTATTCTCTGGCTTCGGCCCTCCCAGCCCCCCCTTCAGGTAGGCCTTTTATTTCCCAAGCCACCAACATCTCCTCACGGCTTAGGTCGAAAATTCTTGAAGGGAAGGAGGTCAATCTGCTCAGCCTTATTCTGCCCTCCCCGGAGTGCGATAAAGCCATCGCCACAGGAGGAAATATCATCGCCGTCTTTAAGGCCGCAGACCCCAGGCTTATCAGAGATATCAGCTTAGGGCAATTTATGGTCGCTTTCGGCATCTTCCGTGATGTTCTCTCCTCCGTCTACCCTGAGAGAAAAGTAGAATTAGATGCGTACATGGCCATTATTGGCGATATTAACATTAGATACGGGAGATCTGTCTTCTATCAGTACCACAAAAGCTTTTCAAGCAAAACAGCGCTCCACCTAGCACATGGTAATATCCGCCTGGATTGGTCAGTGATGGACATTGAGCTGCTCGTGATGGCCACCGGCGGCCAATCTGCTATCTCATGCAACAGCTGCGGAGCGCAGGGCCACATCGCTCCCCTCTGCCCCTCAGTGCTTTTCTCCGCGCCCAGAGCCTCCCACATGCAGTATGCTGGGAACGATAGACCAAGCCGTCAGGTGCAGACTAGACACGAAGATAGGATTTGTACTAGTTTTAACGAAAATGTTTGCACTCACCCTTACTGTACATTTCTTCATATCTGCAGTTCCTGCAGGGATGCACACCCAAAGTCCGTTTGCCCCAGGCGCAGCCGCTGCCTCACAGTAGCTCTGCGCCAGAAACCTCGTGGTGGAAAAACATTTTGAAATATCACCCCTCCACTCCCATTAACATCCCTCAGCTAGCAGCTGCGCTTCCTACTCACCCAGATTCCGTGTTTGTTGACTATCTCCTGTCAGGGCTCTCCCAAGGCTTCAGGGTGGGGGTCCTCTCATCTCCCAGAGTGACTTTTGTAGCAAAAAACTTACAGTCAGCCGCTAAAGAACCCAACATAGTTTCCCAGCTCATCGACAAAGAACTTCTCAAAGGATATATAATCGGTCCTTTTAGCTCCTCCCCCTTCTCAGTGTTCCGTTTAAATCCCATCGGAATAGCCACACGCAAATACTCTGAGAAAAAGAGGCTGATTTTCGATCTGTCCGCTCCCCGCTCCGGCACATTCTGCAGCGTCAATAGTATCATCCCTCCAGATCAGTTTTCCCTTCACTATGCCTCAGTGGATAACGCAATAAAGATGATCAAGTTCACAGGGCACGGAGCTTGGCTCTCCAAAGCGGACATTACCGATGCCTTCAAAATCATCCCCATTCATCCGTCTCAGTGGAATTTGTTCGGTATTAAGTGGGAGTCCAAACTCTATTTTGCCGTTCGCCTGACCTTCGGGTGCAGAAGCAGCCCCTGCATTTTCAATTCCTTCTCGGAAGCATTCTGCTGGATCCTGCTGAACATCGTCAGAATCCCCTCCGTCCTTCACCTACTGGACGACTTCCTCCTCATAGATCCGCCACAGGACAGCTCAGGGATCTCACTGGCCAAGCTTAAACATTGCTTTCAGGAGTTAGGTGTCCCTCTCTCCAAAGAGAAAACGTTAGGTCCCGACACACGCTGAGAGTTCTTAGGCATCATCCTCGACTCCATAGACATGAAGGCGTCTCTCCCCTCCGACAAATTGCAACGCATCCGGGACATCACCAAGTCATACTGCGAGCAACAAGTTATCACAAAACAACAGTTACTCTCCCTTCTCGGACACCTCAACTTCGCCATGCGCGTCATCCCCCAGGGGCGATCGTTCATCTCCCGCCTCCTGGACGCAGCATCGGCAGTCGACAACCTCCATGACTGCGTTTTCTTAGACGAAGGCTGCCGCTCAGACCTAAGTTTCTGGTCCCTCCTGCTCGCCCACTGGAACGGAGTTACTTCTTTTACGATGACCTCGTGTGTTCCTCTGACTCAATGAGGTTTTTCACGGATGCCGCCCCATCCGTGGGTTTTGGGGGTTTCTTCCAGGGAGAGTGGTTCGCAGGGTCATGGCCCCCGTCATTCCCTAATCATGCTTCATCCTCCGCTCTGCACAAGTTATTTCCGAGCGCCGTTGCATGCCATGTATGGGGTCACCTGTGGTTCCGTAAACGCATCTCGGTGCTGTGCGACAACCAAGCAAGTTCTCATTAAATCCAGCCTATCACCTATATCATACTCGGGACATTCCTTCAGGATAGGTGCAGCCACCTCTGCTGCTAATCAAGGTCTCTCTACCTCATCCCTACAACAACTAGGATGGTGGTCCTCCTCCGCCTTCACAACCTACATTCGCCCGGACTTCAGCGCCGTACTGGCTTCCCAAAGATCTCTCAGACCCTAACTACGGTATTTATGCATATAACTGGTGGTGGTTCATAACACGTTTACATGTATACATGTTTCATTATGGTATCGGATTTCAAACTGCATTCCTGTCCTAGTCCGCGGGCCCCCGCCCACAGGGAATAATGTCTCGTCTCACGTTGCATCTACATTTCACGGGCTACATTCTCCTGCACGCAGGTATCTAATCGCAGGCCTGTGCTCAAATGTGTCTGTGTAAAATGCATACCCTGCGACGTTAGGTTGTGGACTTCGTGTCTGTGTGGACCGTGTGTCCCCGTAGACTTCGGCCTGTGGTCAAATGTGCCTGTGTAAAAATGTATACCCTGCGACGTCAGGTCCTGGACTGTGTGTCCCCGTAGACTTCGGTCTTGTGGACTGCGGGTCCCCGTAGACTTCGGTCTTGTGGACTGTGGGTCCCCTTAGACTTCGGTCTCTGTAAAAACAAGATCCCTGCTTCGGCAGGACGTTCGACCTTCGTGGCGGCGTAGTCAAGCCCTGCTAGCCAGGCAGGCGACCCTCAGGTCGTTTTCAGATAAGACCGGCACCGATTTCGGCCGTCAGAGTCTCAGCATGACCCGTTAGTTCCGGCAGTGATTCCGGCCTCCTGCTGCATACATATGTTAATCTATTATTTCATCCCCAGATCACCTCAGTTCATCTCATTATTCTATACTTCACTGGTTTTGGGGATTTTCATCGGAGCGGTTCTTTCCCTCCTGAATGATTATGCTGCAAACCGGGGCCTAATCGCCAAACACCATTCCATTCTCCTGTTGTATTATCATGGCAATCATTTCATTTATATGACGTCTAACAATAAATATGTATTCCATACATCACGTCTCTCCGGTTTGAAATGAAAGGTTTAGCGCAAGTTCAATAAGGAAGACCTAACAATGAGTCACTTACACGTCACCCTATTGCTCTCTCCCCCATCATTAAATACGTGGGCGTCACCCCTCAGCAGCCAATTGCTGCACACGTTAAATTCCTTAAATGCCTGCTCTTCCTTCCTGTCAGTTGTCATTTCAGGTGACCACATGCAACCCTCCTCCACCCCTCTCGCCTCCCGTCTCCTCCAGGACAAAGCTAAACCTTCCTCCTTCAGACCGGTCCCACCTACTTATCACCACCACCAGTGTCTAGACCCCGGGGGGTTCATCGGAGCGGTTCTTTCCCTCCTGAATGATTATCCTGCAAACCAGGGCCTAATCGCCAAACACCATTCCATTCTCCTGTTGTATTATCATGGCAATCATTTCATTTATATGACGTGTAGCAATAAATATGTATTCCATACATCACGTCTCTCCGGTTTGAACTGAGAAACAAATACCAACAACAACACGACGAGTACACAGCGGCCACTTACTGTAGGTAACGGCACTGAAACAACCAACACTTTCAGAGACTTTTAAAAGGAAAGAGAAACTGCCCCAGAACAGTGAAAAGGCCAAAAAAAGAACAGCCAAGATAGCTGAATTCATCGCGTTGGATGACCAGCCGTTATCTGTTACCTTTTTTTTCTCTTAATGCATTGCATGAAGATCAGATCGGGAAAAATCGGTATCGGCAGATTGTCAAAATCAAATGATCGGAATCGGATCGGGAGCAAAAAAAGGTGATCGGGACATAGATGAAATTCAGATGAAGAACTGTATCGAGGAGCAATCTCACTGAAACAACTCCCAGGGTTATTTATTGCCTAGGTTTTTTTTCTGACGTTTGTGGTATTTTTACCTTTTGACTGTGTCAGTGCTCGTGTTGATATCTCAGCGCTTTGCAGAGAGAAGTGTCAAACAGAGCAGCATGGTCTCAATGTGGTAATTAGCAGTGAAGGGCTGTAACCCCACCTAACCCAAGGACACAGCACTCACACTACCAACAGCTCTCTCTCTCTTTCTCTTTCTCTTACCACCTTTAAAAACACCTCCGTTGGTCTCACTGCATTTTGCCTGGGGAAACATTGTTGTGAAATGGAGCTTCATTCTTTGATTTTATCTGAATGCTACATCACTCAATATAGAATATGTCTCCATACGGCAGGGAAAGAGCAATACATTACAGTAGGTCATTTCATCCTTCACCACAACCGTCCTTATGTCCCATTTCGCTTTATATAAATATTCAAAGCACATGCTGGAATGGCTATTGAGGCTGAGAACGGGAGAACTGAAGGAGATAGTACAAGATTAATGTAAATAAATCCATGCATTCTCATGAATACGGTGACAACTTCTTTCTCAAGGAAATATATGGTGAGATACATCACATACATCAAAAAAAGATCTGTCTGAATTTTGCTCATTTTGCATCTGGTCCTCGGAGGACTGCTGTAATATGACTGAGCATTTGGCTCTTTGAGCTCCGTGTAGTCTAAGGAGGGGATGAGACATGAGGAGATGGATTAGCTGGATGTTCGGCTACAACAGAAAGCCTTGTCATCCTGAGCCCCGGCTGGCAGGGACCTCACGTCCTCCCAGAGACTGCAGTGGTACAGTACACAGCACCAGCAGTAATTGGCTGAGGAGCCTCAGATGCTAGATGGCAAGGCAGGCGGGGTGAAAACAGAGGCAAACACGGTAATACTTCAAAACTGTTATTCCAATCTGCCCCTTACCTCCAGTTCTCCTGAGGCAACGAGTCAACTATTTACTTTAATATAGATATGCTCATTATTTTTCCGATTCAACGTATGTTGTCCACATCAAATATGAAGGTTTTCCTCCAAGAAGTTGAATTCAACACAATTGTTTAATTGTATTTTGTAAGAAACATCAACTTTTGCAAAGGCATGCCCCAAATTGTCCAATTACCAAATCATATCGTCAAAGATAAAAGCCAAAAAAAGCTAATTTAAGACAACATCAACTTAAAAAAGTACTACTTCTACTCACAAATTGTGAGTTCACAATTTGTGAGTAGAAGTAGTGATTAGTGATTGCTGCTTTTCCTCACTTTATCTTGAAAACATTTTCTATTAGAGATGCAAAGGCTCTGAGGGCAGATTTAACCTGTGAGTCTTCTGCTCCGTGTTCTCAATCTTGTTCCTAATGAGGAGAAATCTGCTCCGACCTGCTCCATTGGCTCATTCAGTGGGTGAAAATATGCAGAGGTACTGCATAATCAGGATGAAGTGTCATATCGAGCAGACACACACACGGTTGGATCATAGTATCTCATAAAATAAGAGCAAAGAAAGAGAAATGTGAAGCAATGGGATGTGTCAATATAGATGAACATAACTTTGTTAAAATATTGGAAAATGTGAGGTTTCATCACATTCATCCACAAATACCAAATGTCGATCTCCATTCATTAATTAAAGTCACGAAATTGAATATAGATCTAAGTTGTTTTAAAAGGGGAGGTGGAAGATGTCTTTATTTTGAGTTTGGTTTAACTACATTATGCTGCAATGTGTTTAACAAAATATGTTTTTGCAGCTTGACTTTAAAACACCATGAAGTTGCTTGTATGACGAGTTAAGACTGACTGAAACATTTCTCTGTGGCTTTCAGTTTTACATATTCTCAAAAATAATTAAACAATTAATGTAAGATAACTGTATTTATCTGATATCAGTTTAAGGCTTTTAATTTAGCTTCAGAATCGTAGGAGTTGTGAGTTGCAACCACCCTCTTCACTTGACATTCAAAAGACAACCTACAGTACATCCCTCAGGTTACTATTTACAGTCAATGAGGGTCAAAGACTTCACAACCAATGCAACATTTATTCTGGCTTAGATTTGAACAGAAAATTCCACTTTTTAAACTATACTTAAAATGGGCATCCTTTCTTTTAAAACAGGGGTGGGGAACCTCCGGCCCCCGGGCCGTATACGGACTGCGAGACCATTTGGTACGGCCCTCGAGGTAATTTATAAACACACGCAAAAAAGAAAAAATTAAAGAAATCTAGACTGCAAAAGAATTAAACAAGCGAGTGCCTGTTTTTCCTGGCCAAGGTCAGGGTCCTTGAACACAACACGAGCCTAACGTGTCATCACGTGGTATATGTCTCGTCTGACAGGGGTGTAGTGCTGACGGAGAGCACCAGATCGCCGCTCCGGCACTTCAGAAATTGCAATACCCAGCCGTACACATGCCGCAGTTTTTGTGTGGCTGTGTCTTTACTGTAGTTGTAAGCCCAGTGGTGATCGGTTCATCTGTCATACTGATCATACAGTCATCTGTCATGGTTGACACGTCTCATCAACGTTGCGTGGAAGTCAGAAACAGTACCGAAGGAGTGGCAGACCGGGGTGGTGGTTCCCCTTTTTAAAAAGGGGGATCAGAGGGTGTGTGCCAATTACAGAGGCATCACACTACTCAGCCTCCCCGGGAAAGTTTACTCTAAGGTACTCGAAAGGAGGGTCAGGCCGATTGTCGAACCTCAGATTGAGGAGGAACAATGCGGATTCCGTCCTGGTCGTGGAACGACGGATCAGCTTTTTACTCTCGCAAGGATCCTGGAGGGGGCCTGGGAGTACGCTCATCCAGTCTACATGTGTAGATAAGGTGAGAAGTTCGGTCATCCGGGAGGGACTCGGAGTTGAACCGCTCCTCCTTCGCGTCGAAAGGAGCCAGTTGAGGTGGTTCGGGCACCTAGTTAGGATGCCACCTGGCCGCCTCCCTAGGGAGGTGTTCCAGGCACGTCCAGCAGGGAAGAGACCAAGGGGTAGACCTAGAACCAGATGGAGGGATTATATCTCTTCGCTGGCCTGGGAGCGCCTTGGGATCCCCGCGTCAGAGCTGGTTGATGTGGCCAGGGAAAAGAAAGTTTGGGGCTCTCTGCTGGAACTGCTACCTCCGCGACCCGACCACGGATAAGCGGGAGAAGATGGATGGATGGTTATTAGCATCTGGTTAGCTAGCTATGCTAACGAATATAAGAAGCTTTTTCTACAACCAGTGAGGTAAAGGCACATCTTTATATGATCATTATTAGTTATAAAAAATAAGAGAATAAAGTAAACAGGTATAAAATACTATATGATAAACAAGAATACAGTTTGAAAGGGGAGTGATTTGTAAAATATCCATAAAGAAAAATAAAGTCTGCTTACAGTTCTGTTTCATATGGGTGTTGAGAGATCTATCCATAGATCTCTTCATGTTGCTCTTAAAGTGCACCAGATTGATGCTTTTAACTTCAACAAATCTTCCCGGGGGAGCAAGCCCCCGGACCCCCCTAGAGGAGGTTAGGTCCCCCCCCCCACTTAAATCATGTTCACATGGATATGAAACTAAATACGTTTGCACACATCTTGGGTCCATATCTTTCTGTTTTGGTGGTCATGTCACAACCATGCCTGTGCATGCATGCGTGAGTCATGGTGAGATATCTGGATTAAGAGGTTGCTTTTTCTTTGCACAGCATGAAAGAAAGGCAAAATGAATGGGCTGTGATTTTTGTATTTTTAAGCAGAGGTCAACAATTTGTACGGCCCTCGGAGGATGTTGAAATGGCCCCTTG
Organism: Notothenia rossii; assembly: GCF_949606895.1. Classification (NCBI taxonomy): domain Eukaryota; kingdom Metazoa; phylum Chordata; class Actinopteri; order Perciformes; family Nototheniidae; genus Notothenia; species Notothenia rossii. The sequence continues at coordinate 81,863,732 of NC_136904.1, forward strand.
AGAGGAAAAAGGTTCCCCACCCCTGTTTTAAAGCCTCACTGCTCACACACATCCGAATCACCACTCATAGGACAGATGTTTGCAGCACTTGTCCTGCAGTACTCGTACAGAAAGACATGAAACAAAGAGAAATGTACTCCGTTGACAGAATGAATCAATACGTTTGTCACAAGGCACAAATAACGACAGTCTTTGATATCACAATCACGTACGATAAACAATAAAACTAGAAGCTGTTAGAAGGATATAATAAATAATTGGTTGCTTTTATAATATAACAACTTCAGTGGCTTAGGAGGCGCTCATATATTTGTCTGTCATGTATTTAAAGATCTTTATTTTCATTACCTATATTACTGCATTTTCCATGAACAGACACCTCCAGTAATTTGTTAAAATGTATTTACAGGATGTTACAAAGTCTGTATTTACTACAAAACAAATCTGCACTTTCATCTAGGTATTGCGCATATCAGATAAACTGTTGATATTCCCAACCTGCTGCAGGTAACTAACCTGCTACATGTACGTGTCTTTCCGTGTGACTTCCTGCTGTTTACAGAGTCAAACGTTTCCGTACCTCTGCATATGTTCACACAGAGAACGAGCTTACACAGCAGAAGATTCCTCAGCATTGTGACAGAACTTGGGAATATTGTCTGCAGACGACTCAATTTAAAATCTCCTCTCAGCTTCTGCTTCTGTACTAAATGCTCTGCAGACTGTGACTTTCTTTGTGATTCTTCTGTGAAAAGAAAAAGGGAACAGTGTGAAAATATGCACAAAGTTAAGTGCGAGAGGGAGGGATGATTTAGCAAGCCTTGAAGTAACCCCCAACAGCATATTTTCCAGTGAAGAACCCGTTTGTTGTGTCATTTTGTATTACTAAGTCCTAAGCAGAGGGGAAAATATCCTTGAACACAATATATGCAGATATTAAATATGCATTCTGTCATTCATCCTGGCTCATCAGTCTCATGCAATACAGACAGAACAATCTTCATTTCACCATGATGAGCCTAAATAATTGAAACAGTAGTTATTTGTATCAATCCGGCCGCGACTTTCTCTGGGAAATGTGCTGTGACAGATAGCTCACATGTCTTGTTGACTGATAGTGCGGCAGAGCTATATTTGTTACATCAATAATACAGCTAGAAACAGGTCTTCAGCAGCTTATTGGACTCATTAACTCTGATATTGGGACATTATGAAACATCGTGTACCAAGGTTGCTCCCTCCGTCTTATTTCTCCACACATGCTGCAATACATTTAGTTTAAAAGTCACTTTGATGCAGCTTTCTTTTTAAATGATTGAAGCGTGATATGTTCTCATTGTTCATTTCTCTTATTCAGATTTAGATTGGCATTTTTGACTTATAATGGTGGTAGTCTCATGATAAAAGAATCTCAGCACCTCCACACAGGCTGCAGTGCACACCTTTAATCGTTTTTGTAAGTGCTTTCACTCTGACTTACAGACAGTACACTATGTCCAAGACCAGTGTTAATGCTCTGTAGAAACTCTCAAAGACCAAGTAGTTTGACAGTTCTCCTGCACCCTGATCCGAGCCGACAGCCCTGGGAAAAAAACATGGCAGGACCAAGAGGTCGTAACTTTGGCTTTGTTTTGTTTTGTTGTTGTGACAGCGGAGTCAAGCCAATGATGTGGAGATCAGCCTGATGGAGGGTTCATAGACTGAAACAAAGAGCAACTCTAAAAACATAAAGAAAGATTGGTAACACGATAAATTGTGAGTTGTAAAATACGATCAATGAGCAAACTATGACTCACTAATTACTTATTGTTTCTCTTTTTAAGCCCCTTCAAAGGAGAGCGATTCGTCATGCTGAATATTTATTAACTAATCCCTTCATTACTCTGATTATCTGAAGTAAAGTCAAGCATCATCTTACAACACTAACAATTAACAAGTGAGTGTTTACCGGAGTATTTGTTCCTCAATAACAAACCAAAGACATCAGGATTCTCAAATAATCCTTTAATCATACAATTAAAGCACATTTATATTCACACACTATACAGTTAGATACTGAGCTTAATTTCCAACACATCATGGTGTTACGGTATCTGAGAGGACCCAAACGCAGGACACGGCAGAGTGTTCAAAAAGGGTTTATTAGTGAACAAAAGGTGCGGGAAGGATAATCCGGCAGGAGTGGCGAGGAAGTGGAGGCTGGTGACGACAACACGGCGGTCAGAGAATGATCCTGGAGCACAGGAAGAAAACACGTTAGCGTCAGAACATCCAGAAATAAGGTAGCTGATAATGCTGAGTAGCCTGGAGGTTTACCACTGTGGTTTAACAACGATCTGGCGCCGACAGGTTGTGGAGCCTCTGCTGATATGCCGTTGTAGATGGCTGATGAGAATCAGGTGTGAGGGTGAACAGCTGATTGCAGCAGGTGAGCCGGGAGCCAGAGTGACAGCCACCACGCCCACACAACAGGCAAAGGGAAAACATCCCCAAGGAGGCGGCTGGAAATGGACAGCCACCACACATGGTATATTGTAAAACATATATCTCTTATTTATGAACCTTGCAGTTTTCATGAGGAAGGATGAACTACCCAGGGTATATATTATATATGTAGCTACACAGACTAACAGGTTATGTGTGAAAGTCTCCCATGTTTGCATGCATTGACCTCATGTCATCTGCATTGAAAGCGTTAGATCAGCCAAATCACAAAAACACATTTTCTCACTTTCAGTACATTCAGTTTCCTGAGACACGCAGAGGCTCTTTGCTTTAGATATGTGCGTTTTCAGAGGTCAGAGGAATTGTGTTACTGATGTTCAAAGCGTTGAAAAATGATATTTAGAAAAATGATAATTGGAACTACTTCATTCAGAGACAGTTCATTTAAAAAAAAAAAAACAGCTGACAGCACTTTCAGTTTTTAATCCAGAGTAATGGGTAACAAGTCTGAAAGATATATTGTCTCGATCTTTTTTGTAATTTTAGGTGAGAAAATGTGATTTTTCTCATTTCGGTGTGAAATTACTCCCTGGCATTTTTATGGTTCTCCTGAATGTAATGAAAAATATATTCTCACATTTTATGATATCATAAATCTTTAGTGCTGAGGAAGTGTCTGTCCGTGGCAACATTTAAATGACAGACTGAGATGAATTCCTCTCATTTGACCATGGGTGCTTGCATGCAAAGAAATTGTGTGTTAATATCGAGTTGAACAAAGCTAGAATGAGCTACTCCTGTATTTGTTGATGATGGGGTTTTACAGGTATTGACTCCAAATAATACCCGGGATCTTGATGATAATGAGTAAAAATTGACTGTGGCACATATTGATTTCAGAGGCTTCATTTCACAATTGCAGTGTCTTATAAAAGATGTGAGGCAGAGGAACAGATAGGGAAACCATTTAAAGCCTTGCTAACACTTTTCTTACAATCAATACAATTCCATTTACAAAACGAGCGAGATTGCTGGCACTTTTAATTTCATCATGAAAATACCATCTTCAGTTGTCAGTCTGTGACAAAATCAACTTATGTGGTTATAATGCCCTCATAAGAAAAACAGAACGGTACACAAAGTATTAAATGCACAAAACATGATGTCACTTGTTTCTGTGTAAAATTGTGTTTTCAATCTGAAAGTTCATTAAAGTTGCTTAGCCACCGGAAGCACATGCTTTTTCACCCCTTCTGTCACAAAGAATGGAAATCAACGGCAAGCGAATGTTAATTTTGTACATGTGTGACCTTGCCCATACACTGATTATTGTGACTGTGTTTATTAGTCAATAATACTTGATAACCAACACCCCCAAACCGAAAAAAGACAAAATACAGGTGGTACATATCACAGATTACTGAGAGCTAATGCAGTTAATACTTATTGTATTTTTTTCCACTAAATTAAACAAGTAGCAATAAAAGAGACACAAATCATTTAAGTTAAAGAAACGTCTGAAGGCCAAACAGTAAGAGGTGTTGAAAATACTTAATTCTTCATTTAATTTTGTTGAAAGAGTTTTCCCTCTGACCAAGCAGCCTTAACTTGACCTGTGTTTGTGTGCTTGAGAAAGAAGTAGATCTTCCTTCTGAGACTCTTTGGACTTTGCTATCAAAATGCCGGATTTGGTCAGTATGAAAATGAACCCAATTTAAAGCGGCACAGACAGGCACGTGCACAGACAGACCTTGGAAATAATTTTGATTCGCTGAGCCACTTTTGTGTAGAGAACTAAATTGTAATAAACCTTTAACATTGTTAGTGATTCCTGGACTATTATTTTGTAATCAGTAACAACCCTTTAATTATATTAGACCTCCGCATGTGCCTTGGCACAGATATTATAACATTGTTATATTTTGATATAGTATATTGTGATGTGTTATTTTTAACGCTAACAGGCTGATATTAGGCTGATATGGTGTTCAACGTCTTTGTTTATAATATATATATAGCATGCTAAATTTGCGTAATTAGCACTGTATCAAGGTAGGGCTGAGGCTAATGGGAATTGATTAGATTCGCAGGTTATAAATCAACGTAGTGGAAACATTTCATTTCGACCTGATAATCATTGAAGTTATTACAATTCATGGACATGGCAGAATGAAGCAGAAAAATCTTCATAGCTTCCAATTGATTACGTTTTGGTGTGGTCTTGTATTTACTGTAAGCATACATGCAGGTCACTCACAAGTCATTGTTGCTTTAAAAGAAAAGCGAGAAGTGGAGCATTATTCTACCTGTGAGCTGTAAAGTAGTTTTGGTGGGGTTCTGTTGCAGGCGATGGTCTGCTTTTTGGCTGATGGAGTCAGTGGAGCGTTGAGAGTGCACGGCCGCCAGTCTGACACCACACATCACAACCTGTATGAATAATTGCCTAATGTGGCAGAACCAGAGAAGATCAGCGTTGTCTGACTTTACCAGCGTCATTTAATAACGAACAAATCACCTACTAGAGGAAGAGTCGAAACAGTCCTTTCACTGCACAACTGAAGAGCTGTTTTTCTCTGAGTTATGCTGACGCAGGGATTATTTTACACAAGTCAAAGGCCAAGCATATTGAAAAACCCTTCATTGGACCTCAGTGAAATAAACCTGTTGAATATTTCATTAGATAACAGACAGTTATTTCCACTTTACGTGCTCAGCTTTTCCATTTCATTCAGTGCTTTGCATATTGCAATGATCAGATTGTCTTAAAGGTATTCCCTTCACTGTGAGTGTCTTGCTCTACAGGGTTGTGCTGTTCTTTGGATCTGCATATGTTGCTTTATTGCTCTCTAAGAGTAGGCTGCCTAAAAAGCCCTGAGGGTGTCTTCAGGCATCAGAAATCTTCAGCTCGTAATTGTACGGGTTTTGGTTTAAAAGGACGTTGTTCATCATAAGTTCCTGAATTCTCGTCTGATGTTTTTTTTTGGTTATTTGTGTTACAGGAAACTGACCATTAATGTATTAGGTCTGTGATTCCCAGACTTAAATCTCCAAGTTAACAAAAAGACGTGTACAGATGGTTACAAGATACAAGATTCAACGGTTTTATTGTCATATGCACATGGCTACAGTGTAGTTATGGCAATGAAAAGTCCCAAGCTCCTCCAACAGTACAATACCATATAGGACATAAGACAAATACAAAAATAAAAATAGTGCAAAGTGAAACAGAGTAGGATAGATTAGAATAAATTAGTGCAGGTTGTGTTGCAAGACCAGTGTGCAATTAGTGCAGATGAAGTTAACTATATACATGTCAGAAAAATAAAATGAAATAAGCTAAATCATGCAGAGAATGTTGAAAGTGAGCAAGTAAATGCAGGATACATGTAAATAGAATAAGATATACAAGAACAGAATGTAAGATTAAATATTGTACAGTGAAATTAAATTAAATACTTGATCTAGTGATAACTACTAAGATAATAAATTAAATCAATTGTAACGTCACATGCTACGATACATACAATACGATAATGCTTTTTCCTGCTTCTTATTTCCATTTTGAATCACACGTGGAGCTGCTTGAACCCCTTCTGCTGATGACTTTAATAGCATTCTTGAGTAGATTGAGTATAATGATTGAAATTAATTATTTCCAAACAAAAAACAAGCTTATTTTCCAGAGACATAGCAACTTGCAGACATACACACACGCCATGCCGCCACCTTGATCTCTAACTCTGCCAGTTGTCTATCTCAGATCCAAATAACTGTCTGCTGACCTCACGGACTGAGGAGGAGTTTTCTGTCTGTTGTCGGTAAATACAGGCCGAAGGTTGCTGCTCTCCACAGACTGGGAGTCTCAGCTTGCACATCCTGCTCACTCACAGTGCCAGAGAGACCTCAAGAGGGCAGCTGGGCTCAAAGCCAAACCAAGCTTTTGTTGATTTTGTGTCATTGAAACACTGATTTAATTAATTCCTGGTGTTTGTTTTTCAGAGAAGTTGTTAGAGTTTTAATCTGCTGAGAATAGGAAAAGTTTGGAAAGAGACTTACCAATATTAAATCATAATTCTAATTAGAAATATGTGTGATGATTCATTGGCAACACATAAACTGTGAGACATCTGCAGTGCTGTGTGTGAAAGTAACTATTAATTGTGTTTTCTTACAGTTTTGTTTTCTTGAATAGCTTGAGTACAATTTTGTAATCAGGAATCATTCTGTCAAAAACCTCAGACACAATTTACACAACAGCACAACCTTTTGCAAAAGGAGTCTTTTGATTGATAAAACTCATTTTGTCCCCTAATGGCACTAACTTGTTTCCTGTTATCTTTGATGTAGTTACACACTGCTGTTTTAAATCCTACATTTGAACCATTACCATTCAACACTTTTCATAAAGGGCGGGTTTAGACCGTACTTTATAATTGTACCTTGAATTGTCAAAGGGACATCATGTTAGATTTCTATTTCTAATGTTTTGTAGTGTTTTGCAAAAAGTATGAGGATGGCACTGGCTTAGAGTCATGCCGATCTGGATTTAGGTTTTGCTCCCTCCCTATGTGTCATCTCATGTTAGAAATAAAAAAAAAGCTGTCAGTTGGTCAGCTTTTGCCAGTTCCATAATTAAAGAGGCCCTGTAATGATTTTGGGGGTTTCCTTTTCCTGTAGTGTCTTTTATAGGTTTCTGTGCATGTAAATGGTCTGCAAAGGCTAAGATCCCAACGTTCCCTCCAGAGGGAGTTTCTCTCTCCCACACGCTGCCCCCGCCTGAAACGCCTCCAATGGACTCCTTTGTTTACTTCTGTGACATCACTATGTAATGCTTTTATTGGTTCACGCTTCAACCAACTTTGCCTGATCTTTACATCTCTAAACGTTTGACCAATCACAACAGAGCCGGCCAGCTAACCAATCAGAGCAAACTGCGCTCTGGTTTCAGACAGAGGGTGAAAAGAGGTGCTGCAGCACAGGCAGTATGAGAAGAATAAAGAGCTTTTTGAACATTAAAGCATGTAAACATGTCACAGCACTACAAATATCAACCCTGAAAATGAGCATAATAAGTATGTCCTCTTAAATATACCTTCATAGGAAGTGAAGGCGGTCTCATACTCATATAATCTGCATTTACAGCTCAAAGTTAAACCCGTCTGGTAACTATTTCCAGTTTTCTTGTAACAAAAAGACTGTATATGGAACAAATGTGTTTACATGAGTCCTTTGATCATTCTTGGTAGGAATGATAAAAGGCTTTTACAGAGTTGGCTGACAGAAACCATCACTATTTGATCATAGCCATAGTTCCTTAAACATGAGAGCAGATATCGCTTGTGAATAATTTACTCCGACGTTATCATATTAGCCATGAAAGCAAAGCAAGATTTTAACCATGAGGCAAAATCCTAAGTGTCTATGAGAATTGTAGAGACAGTTGTGGGTATGCAGCCCAAACACTGTGCTCATTAGAGTAATAAGTAGCTGTATCGACGTGCGCTGAAGACAGCAGCCAGATCTTCTGTGATCCTATTCTTCTATCTAGCTATACTGCTTATAAATTCTTAATGGGGGGCGGTCGAAAATGGGGAAAAATGTCAATCACGATAATCCAGAAACCTAAGGTGATGTTTCATATGGCATGTTTTGTTTTAACTTGACAGTCTAAGACCCACAGTCAAATTGCATGAAATGATGCACATTTTGAAAAGTTCAGTTTTTAGGTACTTTCTTGTTGAGTTTTGTGTACTGTATGTCAAAGGCTTCGCATCAAGTGACACCCATTGAAAACTAGATTAGTCTACAATGCTGAGGCGATGGTTTATTCTGCTCTTCCCCATTATTAATTAGATCTATAAAATAAGAATGATAGGAATTTATACTTGAAACGGACTTCATTTGTTAAACGATTCTCAAAATAATACCCCACCCCCCCTCCCCTGGTGGTTTGATTTATTCATTATTCAACATATTTTGACCCTCTCACCAGTGTTTTACACCTTAAATGTTTACTCCATGTTCTCCTTATCTATATTTTCCTTTCATTTTGTCTAGCAAGCATCCTTAATTTTTTACACACACACACACACACACACACACACACACACACACACACACACACACACACACACTCTTGAATTCTCTCAGCAGGGCAGGATTATCGGCATGGTTAAAACCTCTCCAGTGCCGCTGGCTTGATCCTCTGTGCCAAGCAGAGACTAAAATGAGCTTCAGAAAGTGAGATAATCAGCCTCATGTACATATGTCTCTCGAGCTACACTAATATCTAACAGGCACTCACTTCATTCTACTGTGAAACCTCAAACCACACCTGGCTCGATTTTTGGAGACACCAAATCCTTAGGACAATAAACTGTTCAAAAACTGAACATCAGCATTTTGTATTTCTAGGATCGAACATAGTGGGATATGCAAATACATGGACACATCAAGCTAAAGTAGAGCCGATTCAATACCAAGCCTCATTCAATTTTCTCAACATGGCCGACAGCTAAATTGCCAGTAGAGTCCTTCTATTAGAAATGTGTATTAAGAGCAAATTAAAACTTTGATGTGTCATGATTACATCCACTTTATAATCTGAACGAACCGCATTAAAGTCATTATTGAAAAAGCATTTTATATTGATGGTAGCATTAGGGTATTTGTGAGAAAAGCATGAAAAAATGTGTTAGTTGTATTACAGTCTCCGGCTCTCAGAGGTCATACATTCTCATGCAGCTCAAAGAAGCAGACCTTCCAGTCTCTTCAGGTAAAATAATATGGTCATAAAATCAATGCCAGCTCAATTGTTCTTGATTAAATATATTCATTATTTTTTCGTCTGGCTCGATAAGCAGGAACATTGCAACATCACTTCAGATTGTTGAAGTTATTTCTCAGTATTTTAACTTGATGGCACTAAATTAAAAGTCAACTGATCATCAGAGTTGTTATAACCCATCCTCAATAGGATGTTAAAGTCAGTACCAAATGAAATGTCAATCCATCAAGTATTAATCAATATCTTAAACGAAACTCAACCTCATGGCGGCGCTAGATGAGATGTCATTCATTATTTAGGGGATGTACCAAATTTCATGGCCATCCATCTGATAGTTAAGATATTTCAAGTGGTGTACCGGTTGACTCAATCCATGCCAAAAAATGTGTGTTTAAACGTTAACAAGATCTAGAGCGCACCGGTACCGGAGATCGTTGTTGTTAGCTTCTGGTGCTAGCGAGCTACGCTAACGGATATAAGGAGTACATTTACCAGATTTGTATGTCAGATAATTGCTGATATCATTTATAATTCCCCATCACTTTTTTTATTTACTCACCCAGAGGTAGATGGATCGACCTACCTCAGCATTTTATCTAATTGCTCCAAAAGTGATGATGATGGTCATGATGAGGGAGACGTGTGGCGCAGTGGATTGTGCGTTAGTGTTCGGATCAGAGGGTCACAGGTTCAAACCCCGCTGCAGTCAGCATATTGTTGTGTGTCTGGGCAAGACACTTCACCCCAAATTGCTCCTGTGTATTGAGTATGTAAGTCACTTTGGATAAAAGTGTCTAACAAGTGACACGTAATGTAATAATGATAATGACATTTTTCTCTAATGATGATAAAAAAAAACATTACTGCTGAATTTAAATGAAATGTTTGGGACATCAAAAGAACGGACTGAGAGGATGAAAAGCTGGAGTTGTGCGTGTGAAATGATGGCCGAGACATAAGAGTCTCATGGCGGCGTGGAGAGCTCTCAGTGTCTCCCGCTCGGTGTTATGAGATGTGACATGTACTGTGGTTTTCCTCTGCCTGCCTGTGTACTCGCGTCTCTCCTTTGGCTTTATTATTAATTCAAAAACCATGCGAGTACACGCCTTGTCTCCTCCTTCGCTGTCTCTTCGAGAGATCTTTGAAAGAGGACGATTAAAAGGAGGGCATAATTAGACAGGAGTCTCTTCAGTATCACAGTAATTGAAGAGGTGCTGTCATATTACAATATCTAATTGGTCTCGTATTACAGAAAAGCAATTACGACAAAAGGGAGTCGCTTACCAATGTAACTGGACATTTAGATTTCCTGTCCAACCTATATTTATTCTCTAGTTATTGTAAAGTCATTTCCCCCTGTAGAGACACTTGTATTCAAACACCCCGCTTGGAAGTGGCAGTAAAATAGAGTTACATTTCTGCATTTTGACTATGGCGTATCATTAGAAAGTAGAATATGAGATCTATTATGATTGCTACACAGTTCTGGAGTTGTATCAACACCGCTTAAGTGCTACTTAAATCTTTGTTCTCAGAAACAAAGGAGGTCAAGTAGGTGCCATGCCAGGAGCTGAAATTAGATGACAGATCTCATTAACGATACACAGCCGCTCAGATTCTTTGAGAAGATGGGGCCGTCCCGGAGCTGCATCCTCAGCTGTTCCTCTAGAGGTGCATTCATCCTTCCCAAAGCATACAGCTTGTAATAGGTCTTGCTCTTGGTAAAGATGTTTCCCTCCATGCTATTATGTGCTGATGCCCATCACGGCAAAGTCACATTTTGTGTTTGTGAATCAGACCTTTGTGTCAGACTGCAGGGTGCACGAACATCACAAAGAGCATAAAAGGCAGGGATGACCCGGTGTATTTCATATCAGAACAGAGTCACCTCCAATGACATTTTATTCAGACAGTGCAGTCTCTCTTACCTGAAACCTCACTCCACACTCACAGTGTTAGGGCAGTTCTGTTTACCATGGCTGACATCCTGACATTAAGTGGTTTCCTGTGTTTCAGCTCGGGGAGATGTAACTGCTGAGGTGCTTCTGTGTTGTCTTAGCTTAAGGAAATCACAAAGTGGTAGAAATTGTAATTGAATAGTAATGCGCATTCCTATTTTATGAATCACATTCCCTTCTCCTATTTAAACTTGGTGCCTACGTCAAACACAAGGCATCTCAACCACAATTAGGTCAGAATCAGTCAGAAAGCAAGAGGTTTTTGGCTTGTTAGTATCATGGATGGTTTTCGAAATAGAGTTAACAAGTACAAGCATCACAGCGTCTGATTTCTTTGTAGGCCGACAACTACCTCGCACAAGAGATGAAAATACAGAAAAACAAACCTCTATTCATATTTTCTTCCTTTGCGACTTGGGGGCTTTTCCCTCATAATCCATCCTTGGCTAAACTAGGTTACTCAAAATGATATTTATATTATCATAATTTCATATTAGAACCCCTTTTATAATGATGTAACTAGTAGTCTTGTACTGTTTTTCTTAATAGAAAACACGTTTTGAAATCTTTAAAGCTGTGCCTCAGTGGTTTATAAACTCAACAGATGTCACACAAAGGCTGGTGTACACTGTTTTTATAGCTTATGTACCTCTTTATTTCTGTTACTTTCAATACTTATCTGTATATATTTTTCCACGTACTGCTGCAACTCCCAAATATCTCAGCTTGGGATCATTAAAGGTGTATCGCAATCGTAATCTTACTGAGGAGCCGGCTCCAGGGATCAGATGTTCAGATGACGTATTTCGAACTCTCCATATTTTTATTTTTTTTCAAAATTGAAGTGTTCATCTCCGACTGTCACTTGACTTTGCACAGTTCACTGGGGAGCCACAAAAAGCTTTATGTAACTCATTATTTATTATGTTGCAGTACTCACTCAGACCTGTTACCCACTACACTTATTTTTAAAATGAGCTATTCATTCTCTCCTCAGATATGTGACGTTTCCCTTTTGTCCCGGTTCTGTCGCGTAAAAGAAAGACTGAAATGTATCCCTTTTTGAAGGGCAATTCTTCCCCTTGTTGTTATCTGCCACTCCCAGTACAACCACTCTCTTTATGCACGTCATGTCATGTGCTCGCAATGCCAGCTTGCTGACAAGTAAATGAAAGGTCCCATCGTTCTTCCTGTTTCTTCCCAGGTGACACCCTCTGTCCCCATTCCATCACCATCAAAAGCCGAACAAGATGCCGAGAAACCTCAAAAACGGTCCATTATGGGCTGCCAGGAGGAGCGCAACCAGACACCATTAAGGAATGATATCGGTTACAAATAATGCATGTCTCCAGTTTCATTCGCATCTTGTCTAAGAGAAACGGCACAGTCCAGAGATGTACAGATGCACCGCAGAGACCTTGCATGCTTAATATCGCCCTCACTCGCGCAAACCAAGGACATTTCCTCACCAGAGAGTTGCTGAGGAGAGGCTTCAGGCAGGGGTTGGCCACATAATCCCACTCTAAAGCCATTAAACAAGTATGAACTGAAAGAATGCCACGGTAGTGAATCGACGTTCAGAGCACACCACACTCGGTTATTACAACATATTGCGATTGTCTTTATGGTTTTGCTTTGAGACTGTTACAGTTCATAAAGTGAACTGATAAAGGAGAATCCTCAGGAGTCTCAATCAACTCACCGTCGCTTATATCCATGTCTCTTTTCATGACTGCTGAAATGAAAGACCGCAGGGATGGAGGAAGTCATTACCTAGAGAAGTTATTCCTCTTTAAACATCCCATCACAGGGTGTGTGGTGCAGCACTCAGGGTTTTTTCACAAGGTTAAGCACATAGCACTTACTGTAACATCTCTTAAGTGGTCAAAGATGCACTAATCAAGACGAATTAGAATCAAATGCATTTGTTAATGCTTGTGACACCGTGAGAAGCCAGGCTGTTCGGGGGGAGACTTCCCACGAAGCTTTCACAACAATCCATTATCTTCCTTTCTTAGATTTTTACAATGAAAAGCGGAGATAACAAAACGCAACATGCTGGCTGTGGTTGATTTGGATCGCAATCACTCATACATGTTCACCTTCGTTTGGTTCATATCTGTGCAGACAGAAATACAAATTATTGATTCGAAACACTCTTTTTTTGCACATAGCTTGCCTGACTTCTGCAGAACTTCACCGATAAGAAGCTGAATGACGGCACGCTTGTTATGTTGGTCATTTTTATTCAAAGAGCGATGAAAGTCAATCCCAGCCCGTCCGCTTTTATACGCATGACAATCTTAAGATGTAATCTCAAAACTCTAAAGGCTCACTCTTTTACTGCGATATGCCATTAAGTTCTGAGGCGTTCATGTCTTTTTAATGAGCGAGCTAAATTGCCTTCATACGCAGTGATTTTTGTGCAAATGAAAGCCCTGCAGACTATGAATGTCAAGTCGAGTAAAGGTTCCTCGGCACATTATGGGGCCACGGGCTGAAGCATCAGGAATCACGACCATGTGACGGAGCCCAGCAGGAAAATATTTAAAATGTAATGAACAACATGCAGAAGATTACTCACAAGCAACATCATCATTACTGAGTGTGTAACAAGAATGATCTGCATGACTTCTTCAGTGCAACAGTTCGACTGCACTAAACTGTATCATTTTTGATCAGTTATGACTACACAATGCCGGAGATGCCTGTTGATTCCTTTGGTGTGATGAATATAATATCCATCAAGGATTGGGACAGTTACTGCAGAGAACATCCGTTATTTAATACTGGCACTCCCTAAATATGTTCTCTACCCATAACACTTTCTAAATAAATGTAGCTACATCTAGTTGTGTGCATCAACTTCATGTTGTGGTACATTAAAGAGAGATATTATAAGGACAAACATATTCTGTTATCTGACAAATTACATTTGAACACAAGTCCAACTCACTTAGCATTTAATCAGTTTAATCAGGGGCGACAGAAGCTTAGTCTCTAGGGACTTAACTTGGGAACCGGAGGGTCGCCGCCCCCTCTACAAATCAGAGTCCTTGAACAAGGCACTGGACCCCCTCGTTTCTCCCCCGATGCTGTACAATAGCTGCCGGTCATAGGATGGATTAAAATGCAGAGGTCCGGTTTCACTGTGTGTGCTCCTCTCCCACATCTGTGACAACTGAGAAAAACTCCATCTGCCGTTTAAGACTGATAAACTATTGAAAAAAATAATAGCTGGATTTTTTTTAAGGCCAATGATAAACACTAGATTCCAACAAAGTGTTTTACTATATTATCTCCCTGTTTCCTATGTATCTTAATCTTGACTGTCTAATTAGCCAAACCTCACATTCGTATAAGAACAGGGGAAGGCAGCATTTAATACTTTCTTTTTCAAACTAAACGGGGCGTCATAATTAGCTTCTAAATAGATTAGAGGCATCCATCTATTCAAAAGTGTTTTCCTTTTCCACATGTAATTTCAGTAAAGGCGCCTCTGTCAATGTCAATGTAATAACTATAGAAACCAAGTTCGATTTGCGAGGTAAATTATTTTGTTAGAGCTCATAATTACTTGTACTTTCCATTTACATCATGCCATATTTACGACTATAAGCATCATGGTGTGAACGGTTTACTATTTACTGGCAGAAATGCATGCTGAGTAAGTGAAAAGGGAGTGAAAGGGAATTATCAGGAAGGGGAAGAATGAATAGGCAAACAGACGCATTAGATAAACTAGATGCAGAGATCTTAGCAATTAGAGGCACTGTTTGACATGATTTAATGGCACTTTATACCTTCAGTTTTGTGTAGTTTAGTCAACTATTTTTAAAGTGTAGTTATTCTGTGATTGAAATAAAAGATAAGCAACTAAGTCTGATCATTTGTCCTTGGCCACATAGTGGGCAGAAATTGGTAAATACAATCCAATATTATAAGGACTGTAGCGGCTGCTAAGCAAAACATTTCTTTTAAAGGATATTCTTTATTTCTTAGGAGGCTGTACATTGAAATGCCCTCTAGCGAGATTTGATCTGATTGTTTCCTTTGGTCTGACTGGCTCTTCTTTTTCCTATGAGTAAAATGGTTCAGTGTCACAGGTATATTAGATTGTAAATAACACAAATGGATGTGGGCATACACCATAGATTTGAAGGTGAAAGTAAACATTTGTCTCAGTCTGTTAATATTCTTTGCACTGCTGGTTCTAAATAGGAGGAAAATGTGCCTTTCCTCAGGCTATGGCCCCACTGATGATAACACTACGTCAAGATTTCATCATGGCGGCTAGCACTGAGAATTTAGCTACTGCAAAAAACAGTCAAACATTCATCCTTTACCACTTAAGAGTGTTTAGATGACCTTTATATAGAAATATCCTATTTCTATATGAACTAACTGGAATGGTTCTGCTCGTGTACACTGTATTTGTATCATCAGAAACAGCTTAGTGCCAGCCATACTGTAGCTGTACTTTGGCGGTGTTTTCATACATCTTGTGAATAATCCATCCCCTTATAATCCTAAACAGATTAACCTTTACAAAAGTACTGACAATCTGCACTTTTGTTTGTTTGTATTTTCAAAGATAATGTAAGTGTTAATTAGCTTGTCATATAGTGTGGTTGGCCTTTTAGGGGCAGTAGTGACAGGACAGTGATAAAACATCTTCTGTCACCGAGTAAAGTAAATTCCCACATGTTTCCACCGTCCACCTTCCCTAACCGCACAGTTGACCCCATATTGACATCCTGGGTTGCGGTGGAGAAGGAGGGATTGGTATAAATGGACTTTTATGGCAGGTTTAGAAGAAGAGTGCTTGCCAGGGGCAGCGGCATTTCTAATTGCAAGAATTCCCAATCTCCCCTTCTGTCTTTGCTCTGAGACGGTATTTTTTAACGGACACAGCCAGGCTTGTCTCTTCGGTCCTTTCTGCATCCAATTAAACAATAATTATCTTTGGCTCACGTCGTGGTAAAAGCTGAGCTGTTAGCGGGCAGTGGAAGGCAGCTTTGTTTTCCCCTCAGGTGGGCATACCCATAGGGCTCTGCTTCACGTGAGAACAATACATCTTGGTAAGTAAAAAGCTTTTTATAAGAGTCCTCAGGTTTTGCTCAAATAAGTATCGGTAAGGCTCTTGTAAGATCAGGTGTTCAGGTGAGTTCACAACATTATGCTGTATGTTATACACTCAAACATTTTGTCCTTACATCCCCTTTGAGTTTGAAGCCTCTGCTTGAATGATGAGGTTTCATATTGTACATCCTTATGTTTATTTTTAGAGCGCAACTTCTTGTGTTGTGTGTTGGTTAGTGAGGTTAGCCGCCTCACTGAGAGCTGAGAGGTATTTTAGCTGAGGGCAGTGCCACTGGCAAACACATATTTCTGCACTGTGTTGCTAACACCCGGCTCTGATCACATAAACAGCTCAGATCATGTTTGATGGCTGTGGGGCAACACAACCAGACACTATTCGCTGGAAATGTTTCACCATATGTCTTGTGTTTAACCCAGTGTCCAGTCAATTACATTTATATTGTAGTCTTCCGAAGTATCCTTGTTGTGACCGTCACCATTTTTGTTCACCAAAAACATTTTTTGTCTACTGAAGTTGCATGATGGGAGTCAGGTTCGGTTAACAAAACAGATTGTTGAAATAAAGGAGTATTTCATCCAAAAAGGTTATACTAAAGAAAATGTAGACGTTAGTAAATGTCTAAATCCAAGTCTAAAGTTTCTATTGATGAAAAAAGAAAGGGAATCATATCTGTTCAAATTGATTTATATTCAAGCGAAAACAATTATATAAAACCCCCCCAAAAAATGAAGAAATATCTGGGCAGCATTATCCCTGTGACAATTTGTGAGCTCATAGAAATCTCAACGCCATTTATCGCTAATTTATTGCTAAACAAAGCATTCGTCATATATTAGATTTCATTTTCTGGTGCATAAAGATGTGACTATTATAGAGAATTTGTATCGTCTTTTTAATCAACAAATCTGATTTTTCTGCATTAAACCAGATTTTCCCCTTTACCATACCTAAATGCTTGAAATCCCTCAACTGTAAACATATTTTAAAAGTTCCAAAGTTTTGGACTCACTATAAGTGGAAATAGTGTGGAAATATATCAGCGGTAAACATGAACATTTTTGCAACTTGCAATATACATTTATGAACAATATGTTCTCATTTAGTTTGTCATGTTAATGGAAATTGTCATCAAACCTTACATTTGGAAATGAGTTTAATAAACATATTTTCTTGCAGACAGGGTTCATAACGTTCCATAAACTGTGCACTCAGTAGCCCTGTTTGTCATCCTGTTGTTTAATAAAATAACTGATTTCCTCAGGAGCAGATTGCAATATGTTCCACATTTTGATTTCACATTTTAAATACAAAACTATACCAGCTTGAAATTGTTTGTCGAGAAACAATCAGACATCACCATGTTGCCTTCCTCCCATAAACTTTCATCATTATTACCATGACTTACCTGAATGAGGAGTCGCTTGGAAACAGCCATACAAAACAAAGAGTGAAGAAAGAGGGCGATGGTGTTTTTTATATGCAGTGCCTCAAGTAGAGGGCAGTGAGGACAGACCACGCACAGCATAGAGAGCGATAACCACAGCAGATACAGAGGGAGATTGACGAGTGAAATCAGCGGCGTGATTAATGTGACAACCTTTAAGAAAAGGTTATAGATCCGGAGGGAACACTAATGTCTAACACTAATGTAGGACATGGAGGAAAAGCAGAGCAGAGAAAAGGGCAAGAGTCAAGTGAGGTGCAAAATTACACAATACCTTATTCTCAAGGGCTGACTGTACAATGTGCTCCTAACATGCATCCCAACCTCTAGTACATTATACCTCTTTAGGGAGGACACCCAATGTTGAAGGTATGAACCATCATTCATTTTATTAACATTTGCTTCATAGTGCTGCGTGACCAATGTGACATTAAATCCGCACTGTTGTAACATATCAAACAGGAAAGTGATCCTGAAAAAGTAAGTGTAACTTCTGAAATAAGCGTTAAACAATAATGTATTAAGGTGTTTTCTACATGATAATGGTGACAAGCCTTAAGTATTTCTCTATTACATGCTGTATTTATTGCCAAAAGAGTACTTATCAAGATAAAAAATCTATTTAGAAAGAAGACATCCCCATTATAAATCATGCCTATTAAGCTGATTGGTGAACGGTTTAATGAGCGAAAAACTTGACATATTAAGGGTTTATTTTTCTAAATTCTCCGGCTGCATGGGAGCAAATAAAACAAATAAAGCAAATATAAAACAGAACATTTAGAAAATTGTAATTAAGTAGAAGTTTCGTTTATTACCGGCAGATGCCTCAAACTTTGACTCACACTCACACATCGAGTGTCTTCCAGGCTACATCCCAACATCTGTCAGTTCCACTGTTGTACGGGGACATGGTCTGTCTTTACTTATTTACTGCCCTCTGTGTTAGCCTTTGCAACTTTCCGCCCGGCTCACAGATATATTGTTTTGCTTTTCCCTTTCCCACCCTGAAGCACCTGCAATGATACCCAACCCCACACATTAAAATCTTGAGAAGTTAATTTAGTTCATCTGCTTTCTCAGGCTGAGAGTACAATGTCTCTTTTAGCAGCCTGCAATCAGGGAGAAGCAGTGGGCTGAAATTGTGTCAATGAGGCTAATAACGGGCAATTAAAAGCCAGTTGTCTTTTGCTCTGACATAGGGTTAGGATAAAACTGTTTATTTGTGGGTTCAGGGGCTGTTTTAGTGACGATATTCACAGGGAGCTGGCTTGTTATTTAGCTGTAAAAGTGGCATGAGGCTATGGATGAAATATCAGTCTTTCATGGTAATCATACCTGCTAAATGTCAGTATTATCATGTTAGCATGCTGATTTTAGCCTTTGGCTCAAAACACTGTTGTGTTATACATGACCACTAAGCTGTTGACCCTGTGTCCAAAATTCAATATTACATTAGATACTAATTATATACAGAGTTTGTACTAATCTTCAATAATTCTGCTAGTACAATAATACTGTTTTAGCTGTTTAAGCACAGGTAATTATTGTTGCCAGTTAATCTAACCAAGAGAGAAAAACATGTTTTTCTCAGAGAGTTCAATGATTCACTTTTGTTTTCTAAGGTGTTACGGGAAGTGTCTCATTACCATCCACAATTAGTATTGATGCTTTTCAGCTGTAATTAGCTCCTTTTTGTTGCATTGCATTGTGGGAAAATATATTCCATCTACAACACATTCAATTGTTTTTTAGTATGCATGCTCTTTATTTTTGGGCAGTTACCAGTGTGAGCACACTAAAAACCCATTTCCAAGCAGTATTTCGAAAACCTTGTAGATTATGTTATTTCCCTTGTGCATAAAGTAGCCCTTAGATCAGATGTAAAAAAAAACAGAGCAGTTCAAAATGTGGTGTTTTAATTGAATATCATAATTCTTTCTCGACTGTTGTGCCAAACCTCTGCTTCTCAAATGTATCAATCAAACATAGCTTCGATGCAAGCTGTATTTATCAATAACCATTTAAATCAAACCAAGCTTCAGTATTCAGCTTTAGTAGCTATAGGCTGTAGCTGCTCGTTCCTCTGCTGCCCTCATCATTCCTTGCTTTAGTTTCCATTTTTAGCCACACTTTTGAATTCCTCTTCGATCTCTGCTCAATGGCCCCTATTTACTCTGTGCACCGCTGAAGTCTGGCTGCTGGTGCTGCTGCTTTAGAGATGAGTATTCTGGGGTGGAATGGGTTGCAATATGCCTCCTATCCATTATTGATCCATGATTAACCAGAGTTCAACAGGGTTCTTTACTCCATCGCAGTGGGGGACCTGGAGGGGATCGTAGCCCCTCCCAACAAATGAAATATGGAAATGTGTCTTCCCCCACTGACCAATATAATGTAATGGTCACAAATACCTCCAAAAGCCTAGATAAAGATTTAGTCCCTCCACACGATGCAGGTTTGGTATTCCTGTCACTCAACAACAGTGGACACGTTTTGAGTTTGTGCATCTTCTACGCACCATGCACAAGAGCAGCATCACTGATCCCCACGACATGTTAAATATAAACCAGTGTGTTTGTGTTGGTGTTGATACATCACACATCTGGTTATGGTGTTTTTAAAAGGAGGAGGAGGATCTCAGATACTCCAAATGTTCATGTGATGTTGGTCCAAACACATTCTTGAAGCTGATAAATCTTAAAGATGGCTCTGTATTCTTTGTTTTGATGCACTCAACATTTAGCAACTGGTTAAAGACTTTATAAAAAAAATTATGAGGAAAACTCTACAAAACATGCTTCTTCCTTTAATTTCCTTTGTCTCGGTGTTGCCAGAAGAGACAGCATGTCATTAAGTAGTCTCATTTGAACTGCTTTCTAAGATTTCTGCAATGGATTTGCACCAACAATTATCTGCTGGATATCAGCATCACAGTGTAAAGTTTTCACGGTCATTTTGATGGGGAGTGAGCTTTGACTTTAGTGGTACTGCAGTAACACAGGCCAGAGGTAAGACAGGCCTGATTCCCCTACCCCCCCCCCCCCCCCCCTCAAGACAGCCATCTGTGTCACTCAGGGAATGCCTCCTCAAGACAGCTCTGCAGACCCGCTGATCCTGATGCTTTTTGACACTGATGGTGCACACCACTGACCTTTCGGGCTGTCGAGTGCACTCAAACAACACTTGCTGCATGTTTTTATGTCTCAGACAGTCTAATGAGGGAGTATCTGAAGCCAGCAGGAGAAAGTGCCAGGATACAGCTGCTGCCACCAGGCCTGTAATCACAGCGTCTTTCCTGACTTACTGTATGGTAGCTGTTTGCAAACTTGAACATATACGTACACGATTTTGGGAATTGAACTCTTGGAATTAAGTTTCCATATCCCATCATCATTCACACTGTTACTTTACACTTTGTTGTCAAACTGATTAACTTCAGGATATATTAAAAGGTTTTATTTATGTGTAAATTATTGGTATGAGAGCAGGTTCACACTTTGCAATTTACAGCAATCCCAGCATGATCTCTGGTACTGGCTAGGGCTGCATCAAACAACTGTTTCCATTATCACTTCATCTTATTAGCTAATTCGTTTTTTCATTACTAATGAAGTCCTTTTTTTGCCTGACCAACAGTTTCAAACCCAGAGGAATTAATTTTACAATGTAACAAAAACAAGCAGCAAATCTGCATATTGGAGAAGCGTGCCACAGAATCTTTCTAAAGATGTTAAATCCATTATCAAAAGGTTGATAATTCAATCACCAAATGGATTACATTTTGTTCAGCTCTTGAATAGACTCCTGACACACCCGCCCTTTTATCATTTATCTGTAAAGCAGACTGTGATTATGACCGGGATATGTCAGTGTTAAAGCTGCTTTATAAGAACTGGTCAGGTCAAAAACGGTAGTTTATACAAAAAAACAAATAAAGTAATCCAAACAAAAACGATATTCTCGTGTTAAACAACCTGTGTAAAGTTTGAGCAAACTATTCCTGTGTGAAGCCAACCCTGAAGGACAAGAGAGTGTAAGCACAGGAGGCTGTTTGTGTGCCTCTTTTATGAGACTGTGCGGATGTTTGCTGTGTTGAAAGAAGCGCAGAGAGCAGCTTTGGAGTCAGTGGGAAATCTCAGTGCCGTGCTCCACTTTATCTGCCGTGACTGTCTCTGGGGAGGGGGTCGCATCATTAAATATTCATACAGCACTCACAGGACATCACCTTAGGAGTGGCTTACCTGGACAACACCTGTCCAATCTTTGTTTTCCATCAGAGTGCGCTTTGACATACCGGCGGTTCAGCTGAGTAGATCTCCTTGGAGTTCTTCAACCTTAGTTTGAAGGTCGGGTCAAACGTCTTGCAGTCTGTCACTCCCACGCAAAATATCAACTTCACAGTCAACTATGATTTGTAACCATACATTCATATTGAAAATGTTTGCTTTGTTTGTAATACATACACAAATGTTATGGTATTGGTATAAGATGTATATTTAGCTTCCTGCACCACAGAGCTTCATCTGAGTCCTCATTTGAAATGTCCCTTTGACACTGCAGGAAACTGATGAATCTATATTAAGCGTCCTCCCTTGTTTTCCTTGTTCAGTGGCTGTCCTTTTGCAAACATTGAGGACATATACACTCTCTAGGGGAGAGGTTTGTATAAAAAAGAATAGCTCTAATTTAACAGCTCTTCACCACCAAAATGCCAGCCGAATGTGTTTTCCCCTGTAAAATGACCTGCTGTGATTGGGTGACAAATGAATAGTTGGATACCTAGTTAAAAGTGCAATGTATTTTAGGCAGCCAAACTGAAACCTCGTTATTTTTTTAACAGTGACATATTTGGGATTTGGTTGGGTCAGTTTAACTCTCTCTCTGTGTGTCCAAGGATTACCATTATGTCTTGATTCCCAATTATTCTGCATTTTGGCAGGTGGGAGAAATCTGTGGAACGGAAAGGATTTTAGCTCAAATTTGTAAAATCATTGCTCTGATGTAATTTCCAAGGGCAATATATATAAACTAAAATAATAATCTCATTAGCGAGACTTCCAGTTTGCCAATTAGCATTCAACCTTGGACTTTCATACACAGACAAAAGTCACCATCTGTCAGCACAATGCAGGGCAGCCCTCTATGATGATGATGATGATGATGATGATGATGATGATGATGATGATGATGATGATGATGATAATGATAATGATATGCTCACAACTCGCTAACTGTGTTTTGTTTTGGCTGCAGGAACTTCTATTACATCACCATGTTGCGCGACCCCGTGTCCCGCTACCTGAGCGAGTGGAAGCACGTCCAGCGAGGAGCCACGTGGAAGACGGCCCTCCATATGTGTGACGGACGCTCGCCCACCCAGGACGAGCTGCCAAACTGCTACATCGGAGACGACTGGTCCGGGGTCACCCTGACGGAGTTCATGAACTGCCCGTCCAACCTGGCAAATAATCGACAGGTCCGCATGCTGGCTGACCTGAGCCTGGTGGGCTGCTACAACCTGTCCTCCATGAACGAGAGCCAGCGGAACCACATCCTTTTGAGCAGCGCCATGAGCAACCTGAAGAACATGGCTTTCTACGGCCTGACCGAGTTTCAACGCAAGACCCAGTACATGTTTGAGCGGACGTTCAGCCTGCGCTTCATCGCCGCTTTCACGCAGATCAACAGCACGCGAGCCGCCAACGTGGACCTGAGCGAGCCCGTGCGCAGACGCATCGAGGACCTCAACTATCTGGATGTGCAGTTGTACGAGTACGCAAAGGACCTGTTCCTCCAGCGATTCCAGTTCACCCGCCAGAGGGAGCACCAGGAGGTTCGCTTGAAGAGGCGCGAGGAGAAGCGTTGGCTGAAGGAGCAAAAAGAGCAAGGGAGGCCATGGCCGCCCAAACACAAAGGGGGAGGAAATGCAGGTGGGAGAAGGGGAGGAGGGTCGGAGAAAGGGACTGAGGGTGAGTTCCCCACCACCACGGAGGACTACACAAGCCAAGTGGCCCGTTGGTGAGGCTGTGGTCTTAAAAGAGAGGAGCAGGAGAGAGATTCCTCACAGACTTGTTTAAAGCTTTGACTCTCTCTCGCACATCCGGTGTTTCTCTCTCTTTGTCTCACCAATTATCTGTCTCATGCATCCGTCTGTTTTTCAGCTTCAGTGTGATCCAAGTGCTCTGCTGTTTCTTTAGGAAAACTGCCAAGTCGGTGCGTCTCACAGCAGCTCTGCCTTGGAGTGCCCTTTGGTGTCTTAAATCTTTAAATGCTGTTTATGAATTGTTTTGGTCATTTAATTTTTGCCTTATCATGTGTTGAATAAGACATTGAACTGAGGTGAAGGGAGAAAAAAACAATCAAAAGAAGCTGCCATTGCTTTATTTTGACATTCAGAAGCAACAATAAGGAATGTCATGAAGTATTTGTTGCAACGTTCTCCTTTTGAAAGATGTTGTAGAAGAAGTTATGCTTGCATGTCACACGTCCACATTATACTGACAATTGGGGAGAGTGATTTCCAAAAGATATGCAGTACTGTGAGCCAAAGTTAATTCAAATCACCATGTATTTATTGTATTTGTATTCAATGACAATGAAACCCTCTCTAAAGACTTTGTTGTATGCATGCAAAACCAATATTTTAAACCAAATTACAGAAGACTATATCTGATTGTTATATTTTGGTTACAGTTCAATATATATTCATTTCCTCAAGTGCAATACCTTGCAGACTTTAGCACGTCACACAGAGATATCATGTGCTGTACACACAGTGTTAATCACAAAGAAAATGAGAAAGGAAACAAGTACTCTGTGAGGAAAAAAGCATATTCTGTGAATAATTCAACAAGTATGTGGCAGATAAAAACTTGGTAAATAGTAAAGGTGATGAAATGTGTCAGTGTGGCTGGTGTGTGGCCGGACTGTGAACGAGATGATCAGCATTCAGCTCTCACGCCCCCCCCCGTCACACTGGCTGCTTTTACATGTTTGTAGAGCTGACGGCACTGTGGGCAGCGAGAGCGCTTTAATGCCAGCAGAGCCCCCAGCCCACAAACACCAGCCTCAGACTAGGGAGTCGAGAAATAAAACACATCTGTCATTTTGTCTGCCCGAACGTTTCCGGTCCCTCAAATCCAATCAGCGAGCCAATACGTGAAGATAAAAGAGGGCTTGTTTTTATCTGCTTAAATAGGCTTCAGTGATGCTTTTTATGCCTCTCATCTCACATTCACTCAAAACCCCTGCTTGTCAAATTAAACGCTCTCTAAATGTCAACACTGAAGTGGTACGGCTGCTGCTATTTTAAGTCATTTTTCTTGTTTCTTCTTTTATTGCCGTTAATATGAAATACCTCGGATGGCACAGGTTTGTTTCGGTTTAGAGAATCACCGTCGTCTTGTTTGAGTGATTCATTTGGATCGTACACTGAATGTGGTGAATGAATACAGGTTTGAGCTGTGGGTCTGTATGGGTGAACTTGTCTGTACGGATGCACTCACTTCACTGAGAGTGTGGATGGGTGGAAGAGAACAACAACAAGGTGTATAGCACATTGATAACTCTCAGCCAAGTGTTTCAGGAGCTGCAGCACTGAATATTAAATCCTTCTGTGCTGAATGTATTTCTGAATTCATGAAGCTTGTGTTGTAGCAGGGAAATATATTTGTGACAAAATTATTATTTTTGATTATAATTATTGACAAAGGCTCATTTTTTATATCTGTGTCTCAATAATACTTTATGGCCTAAATTTCATGCAACTTTAGATGTAGGTGTATCATTAAGAATGATCCAATAACATTAAATACTATGAAAATATTCAGATTGATTGTCAACATCTTTGACAAAAAAAGACTGTGGGTGTGGTTTGATCAGATGTATCTCAAGTAAATCAATAAAAAATACACAAAGCAACTCAATAACTAAACTTCAAATTCCTACTTAAATAAAAAGAAAATGTGAAGTTGGATACAGGATTATTACTGTACTGTAAATACTTTAATAAATGATGGCTGAATTCCATTAAGCTTCAGATTCAGGGTCGTCATTTTTTCATTGTTTGGTTTAATCATAAGTATGTACTTTTCAGATAAGCTCTTCATTTACCACAGGCAACATATATGCATTAAATGATAATCCTATTAGACCGGGAGAATTTCTTTTTTAAATGGGAATTTTCAACAGAACGTTCATTTTGAAAATGTATTTTAATAAACCAACATGCAGCACTGCTGTGTCACAAGCTGTAGAAATTACAATGGCCCCCGATGACAGATGGCATGAGCACTGCAGGAGCAGTACGTGTGCTGTACAGCTATTAATGAAACACTTACGAAAAACTACGTTGTAAATGAGCTATATACCCATGTTTATGTGAGTGTGAGGTTATTTTGCCTATTATGTGTATATTTGTTGTTGTGATCATTAACACCTGTGTTGTGCTGCCTCAAAGCCCTCGATACAGAATACAGACTGATCACCTAGAGATTCACTTGAGAGGCATAGAATAAAGAAAGGAACTGAAAAGGTTCAACACGTAAATAACATCTGTTGTGTTCATGTGTAAAGAAGCTACTGTGAGAGAGATCACCACAGAGATCAAAGAAGAAGAAGGGGAAGAAGTAGCACATCTCAATCAGCTGTAACACCTGCAAATAGGGGTTTCCATGGAGACAGTAACTGCTGAGTGACTCCCGGGTCCGTTCATAAAGCAAAAATTTAGCTAATTTTAGTTTATTACTCAAAGAGGGTCCTATATCCTAATGTTGACACTGTGCGAGAGAGTGGACTCAGCTGAACGAGTTGCAGCATAATATTTTAATAATGTCAAAAACGTAGGAAAATAGCAACCAAAAATTATTTAATTTTCTCAGCATTATCATCGTAAAATGTCATGTCAATGCAGTGAAAATGAAAGAATAATTGTGATAAGTGCATTAGGGGTTCTGCTAAAGGCATCAGTCTTTTCAAACAAACCTTGCTTTACGAAGAAAAACAACTAATTTACAGTTAGCGAGGCTGTTCCACCTCTCCTCTCATCAAAACAGGAAGTGACTGATCGGTTTTATTCTGTCTGTAAGCCATAATACTGAAGCTACGTATGTAGGGTTTCTACCTAAAAAGATATATCAATAATGTAGTGTAGGTTTAAAGCCTTCAATAAAGGCTACCAAAGACAGATCTTTCTACAATTTAAAATAATAATAATTCGCTGTCAAAGAGTATTACAAATACAAAAAATTGATTAATTAGCTGGAAATGTTGAAAATAAAATGTTGCCAATTGCTGTTGGCCATTAATCTCATCAATTAGGCTACATTAAGACATTTACTGTACATCCATACCAGCATAATCAACAACATATTTAGACGTGTAATGGCTGAGATCTAGTAAAACTTGCAAAAAATGTTTGAGAAGTCAAATATTTGTATTATTCAGTTAGTGTCTACTTTTATTGTTCTGTCAGCTCCTGCTTATTCCCTTGAAACACAGAAAATGAATAAGATATTTAAACTGCAAAATGGTTAAAAATAAAACAACAGTACACTGCTAAATTTTTGGGCTTATTATTTCTGTGACTTCTTAATACATATTTCTCCTAAAAGACTTGTTATGGACTGCAAATAGGAAAAGGAAAAACTCAAAATCTCTTAAACGATTGTGTGAATAAAGAAAAGAGGATAACAAGGACTTTTCACTCAAAATGTTAATGACATTTTCATAAAAGTGTGACATGCCGCTATATTATAGAAGCATTGTATTGAAGTTGTACTGCCACAACATGTCTCTGATAAGATGATGTACATTTATTTGTTTATTTATATAGTTTTAACTGTTGCTAAAGAATGGCTTTGCCTGATGGGAAATACCAGAATTACCAACACCTCAGTGATGATGGAAGACAGCTTAGTGTAAGAATGTATATGTACATGTTAAAGTCTTGTGATGAAATGAACGGTTTAAGAGCCTTTTGGCGTGTAATATTTAATCTGCCACTTTGTCAGACCTGAAAAAATGAGTTAATTCTGTTTATAATATCAGAAATAAATGCATTGAATGGCCATGACATTATGGTGTGTTTTTTTATATTTTTCAACTAACCTACTTGAGGTTTTGTTTGCAAGAATGTATATTACCAAAAACTGATTTTCGAAATTGGTTTTCGAAGTTGTTTTGTGAACCATCTCAAAGTAAACTTAAGGTGAGTATATACTTTGAATATAATGTGATAAGTCACAGTTACATGTATTAGGCCTAATTAAAGATAATCACATCCAGTTATTTATATGAGTTAGCTTGATATTTTCTCTTGCATTGAATGTAATGATTCATATCATTAAGTATCAGACATTTACATGTTTTATAAGCCAGTTAACTTCCTAAATGAAGATTATATGTGCTGATACAGTGAAGACATCACACATTAATTGTGAGCACACTTTTAATTAGCAAAGTAGGATAGGCTTTGATCAATATCCAGAAAAGTAGGGTATGGCATGGTGTTAACAAGTGCAAACATATAGCCATGAAAACACGTCTGTTTCCCTTCACCTATAAAACCAAGTGCCTCAGGGCTGACAGAATATTGAGTTAATCTGGCGTTTACTTCACATCTGTATCAACATACAGAAACTTCTGCTCTCCTTCAGGTTGTGCAGTGAGGATGAAAGGCTCGGCATTTTATCAAGTGACTGCAGCAAGGCACCAAGATGGTTAGACAGTATTTTTTTTCAGTGTTTTATTGTATGAAATGTGTAATGCACCAACGAAAAGTTGTTAAACTCTGAATTTGAATCTATCTATCTTATTACTTCCTATAGATGGGGGAAAAAACAAGAATTTGGCTGTTCCACAAAACAACAACTCAAAAGACAAACCAAATCCTTGGTGTGAAAGTAGACAAGAAAATCAATTGACATTCATTTAATCCTTATGAACCTGGGTTAGCTGGTTTGGGGGGAAATCGTTGCCAGATTGGATATATTCAGATCAGGGACAGGTACCAGAAATAACTCAATATTGAAAGTATTTGATCCTCATTTTACCATATAGTTCAGCTTTTTAGCCACACTGCACAACCTCACTGATCACAGCAGGATGTGACACAGCTTGAAATACATTGAAACCACTGAATTGGGTTTCTAAACCAGCAATGCACCTCACAAGCCTCTGGATTTTCAATTTTTTAAGAAATATATTTAAGGGAAGAGGGCCATCTACAGGCCAAAAGATAGCATTGCTGCTCATTGTGTGCCACATGTTCATTCTAAACAGGCTGTTCATTTCTATAAAAACACAAGAAACACCCTGTCTTCTTCAGGACTTTTTTACAAAAACAACGAATGTTAAACCAAATAAGCTTGTCTCCTATTTAAATACGTATTTTTCTCAAACTAAAACATTACTACTGTTTTGCTTTTTTGAAAGCCTTTTTAACCACTAGATGGGAGTGATGCTTTCAACGAATTCATGTGCGCCACTCACAGGATTGTGTACAGGACAACCAAACTATTTACCTTTTCACCAGTGGTCTCACACTTTAGAATATTTAAATGTTCAAAAACAAAGGACAGTCTAAAAAAAACACCACTTCAACAGACATTGCACAGTTTAGTTTACAGTTTTTCTCAATCGCTAAACCCACTTTTTAGAATCAAAATTCATTTCTTCAAAACAAGAACATAGCCATCTAAACAGAAACACACTTGCCATAACTCTGAATATCTTTTGCAAAATGCACTTACATGACCAAAACTGAAAATACTGGTCACAAAAAAGAATAAGTCGATCGAAACAGAACAAATTGTCCTCTAATGAGACAAATGTGTTTTCATAACTGAAACTCCGGTCACCATAATAACCCATTCTACCATAACAATATACATTTCTTGCAAAGTGCTCTAAGGCACTCAAAACTAAAAATACCCCTTCCAAAACCAGATACCTTCTCCAAAAACAAACATTTGTCAGCTCATGAGAAGACTATTTGAACAGTCATTACTAAGTGGCACACTAAATACTGACTACAATCATCAATACACAAACCTCAAGCTATCGATATTGGAAACTGAACGGAAAACTGACAAGTTGGGAGAAACAAACTTACATATAGGAAAAACAGAGTCTTACTGTAACTATGCCATTGTTTTTATTGTCTCATTTTCAGAAGAGCACCGTAACAGAAACAAAAGACGAATAGCAATACACTGGAAAAAAATAACATGGGTAAATGATGTAAATCAGCAGTAAAGCAGAGAATGAGATCTATATAACTTTACTGATCTGCTCTTTGGCGTCTGTCTGGCCACATAGCCTCATCTACGTCACAGCGTATGTCTTCCCTTGCAAGGCAGCGTGGGAAATATCTCCTTGCGTGTCGACACCACCCTTGACAGGATTCCGCAGAGATGTCCCGACAGCCAGCATTCATTGCGTCCAAAAGGGGCATTCTGTCATGAGGATGATGGTCATAAACCTTCCATCTCCAGGCAGAGAAGAACTCCTCAATGGGGTTTAGAAATGGGGAGTATGGAGGGAGGAACTCCATGGCCATGTGTGGATGAGCCTCAAACCATGCCCTCACGTCACGAGAGTGGTGGAATGCCACATTGTCCCATATGACCACGTGAACCGACCTCACTTGATCCCTCTCTTCTGGTGGCACAAGTCCGTCATACAGGACATCCAGGAAGGCAAGGACACGTTGCGTGTTATATGCTCCCATTAAAGGGATGTGAGCAAGGACGCCTTGTGTCGAGATAGCCGCACACAATGTTATGTTTCCTCCCCTTTGGCCTGGAACAAAGACTGTCGCTCTTTGCCCAATAAGGTTCCTCCCACGTCTCCTCACTTTGGAGAGGTTGAAGCCTGCTTCATCCACATATACAAAAACATGTGGTAATGCATTGCCTTCCAGCTCCATCATTCGCTAAAGAAAATGAAACAAACAGAGGACCGTTTTACATTACTGTAAGCAGTCAGACATACTAAAAATATAGGCAAGCCATCAGTGTGATTGAGGTCCTTACCTGTACATACCGGTGCCTTAACTCCTTCACACGGTCAGAGTTGCGTTCAAAAGGAACCTTATAGATCTGTTTCATTCTGAGGTGTTGCCTCTTTAACACCCGGTCAATGGTTGCAACACTTATAGACTGAATGTTACTGAAGACATCCTGGTCTGCAATTATTCTGGCCTGAATCTCCCTTAAGCGGATTTCATTGTTGGCCACAACCATATCAACAATGGCAGACTCTTGTTCTGGAGTAAAGGCCTTTCGTCTGCCACCAGAGCGGGGTGCTCTTTCAGTTCTATCAATAAATATTTGAGAATGTTATGTACTGTAATATAAAAACAGTGATCGAAACCTACATCAAAATAGAAATGCATGAAGTGCTGTAAAAAAGGGTTACAGTAGCTTACCTATTTTCGTGCCTGAAGATCCTAATAATGGATGCCACTGTTGATCTCGGTATATTGGGCTGAACCCTTTGGCCAGCCTCACTGAGGGACATGCCATGGTTTATGACGTGGTCCACAATAGTTGCACGGGTGTTGTCCGAAACTACTGTTCGCATTGGTCCCCTTTCAACTCTTCCACCACGCATACGTACAGCCCTCCCTCTTCCTCTCTGAACATGAGGGTTCCCTCTTCCTCTCTGAACATCAGCTCTCCCTCTTCCTCTCTGAACATCAGCTCTCCCTCTTCCTCTCTGAACATCAGCCCTCCCTCTTCCTCGCTGAACAACAGGGTTCCTTCTTCCTCTCAGAGCTCCTCTACCTACTCGATCAGCCATTTTGTTTACACAAACATCTTACTGAAGTGAGGGAGGTCTTTTATAGGATTCTCACTAATTACAATTACTATAGGAAATTCATTGATGTCAGCTGTGAGCAATTCATTTACATGGAAGTGAAGTACTCAATTCACCCCAATACAAAAAAAAACATTTCTCAATGTGCAAAAAGGAAAAGACCACAATTACTGACTGTAAAAATGTTGTATCAGCTATAGCTAATCCTCCCCATATGAACATCTCAAAGACCTATGCAAGTCATATCAACACTATTATAGCTTTACCGGCACCATTTAAAAAAATATTTTAAGTACAGTCATGCAAATTCTATCATGTAAATGTTTTCAATGTAACATCATTACTGTAAGGTATACAGTACATTCCATGGAGTTACCTTTTTCAATGGGGTGATTGACTGATAACAAGTGTTAATATTTTGCACATCAAGTGTCAATTAGTGTAGCTATGGTCTAAGTTTATGAGGAAGTGTTATCCACTGTGAGAAGATTATTTGTTGTTTTGTAGACATGAGTTACACAACAGATTTTTGATCTTTGTGTAGAGAATTGTAACTTCAGTTAGAGAATTGTGTGATCTGTTTTGCAAAACACTGCTTAGCATCTGCATTTTGTGTGATATCAATGAGAAATGGTATACTGTTGTAGAGAAATGGTTTTCTGTTTCGATGGCTGTGCTGTTGGTTTGATGAAAGGAATTTTGATTCTAAATAGTGGGTTTAGCGATTGAGAAAAACTGTAACTTAAGTTGTATGAATGTGCATCTAAATAAATGTGACAACAATCACAGTCATGCAATATTAAATGGAGATTAAATAACTAATTATGAGCACAACAAATATGGTTAAGGTCAAAAGATAAATAGAAGCCTGTATTGCTGTATTCTCTTTGATATCTGACTCACTTTGACAGTGGCATTTTCCTCAAAGGGAGCAATTGTGACCTTTCCCTGTGGCCATTGATGCCACATCTCCAGTTTGTTGAAGAGACTGAGTATGACAGGTCAGATCAAACTCATCTGTTGCTTCAAGAAGCAAAATAACAACAACAAGAGAAACACAAAAGAGGGATAATCAATCAGTTAGTCAGTTCAAGTGTGTGTGTGTGTGTGTGTGTGTGTGTGTGTGTGTGTGTGTGTGTGTGTGTGTGTGTGTGTGTGTGTGTGTGTGTGTGTGTGTGTGTGTGTGTGTGTGTGTGTGTGTGTGTGTGTGTGTGTGTGTGTGTGTGTGTGTGTGTGTGTGTGTGTGTGTGTGTGTGTGTGTGTGTGTGTGTGTGTGTGTGTGTGTGTGTGTGTGTGTGTTGCATGGTGACTAAATGCATGTGGGAGTTGAATATTACATCTGCACTGATGGTTTGTTTTATTCTTTATATAAAGCTCTGTTTTGATTAAAGGCTATTCCAGGACTGACCACAAAGGTATAACATTTTAATTAATACATGAATATTCTAAATGGTCTTTTATCCTGAGAAAGCATCTACATGCCAATCAAAGCATCCACATTCAATATCATGGCAGAGGTGCTCCTGCACTATCCTCATCACACAGAAATTGATGGTTGCCATTTAGGTGGAGCATAGCCATCACTGTACCAGTAATGTGTTAAATGAAGGGCTAATTATATTTGTCAATGTTCTGATGCTTTCAGACATACAGTATAGACTATGGTTATTTTAAATGTACTTAAAAATCAGGTGTTCCCTATAAATAATGTTCTAGTAATCCTACCAATTTGAAATGAAAATAAATGAAATAGATAGCCATTCAACTGAGGCATAGTGGCCTACTTAGAAGTGTGGTAGAAGCCTAATAAACCAGAAGAGACACAATGTATTTATGAAAGTGGCACTGAACAAAAACGTTGATGTTTTTTTAAATCATTGCAGAAATATGTTTTTTTAAATAATAGCCAAATCATCCTCTCTTGCCTCCCTCCTTCTGACACTCCTGACTGATCTTATCCGGGTTAGCATCCATCTTATATGACCTTGAGCAGACCTATATGACTAAGCTATTGCTTTGCTTTTTATTCTGATATATTGTCATTATAATTAATAAAAAGCCTTTCAGTATCATTAGTCCTTACATAATTACATTGAAGACAAGCCTCTTTATGATGCATGGGTTATTTTACTACTAATTAATGCAAATAATTGAGCTGAATTTTGACACTATGTCTGTCAAATTCATATTGATTTTGTACCTTATAAGATGTTTACATGTGCAAGTAAAATCGTGTTTTTAATAAACTAATCCAGAAATACTCACATGGTTTTATTGCTGTTCCCTTGGTAACAAGCAAACCCTTGCCCTTTTAGCCTACTGGCATTCGTGTGGATCGTACCACTTTGCAGTCGAAGGGGTAATATTAGAATATGTAAGTTATAGAATGGTCTCTTTTGCCAAAAGAAAATTAAGCTAAACTCAACTTAAAGCAAATTAGATTGCAATATCACATATTTTTGCATGTATTGATATTTTTCCCGTTGTATGCTGAAATATATCGCCTTAAGGCATCTCAGCTCACCCCGGGAAACCTCGTCATCACACGGAGGATCGTACAGTAAGCTGTCAAAAGCTTGTTGCTTAAATCTGTGCAGTGCTATAGTAAAGTAATAACGAAACGAGATCGAAGTAACAAGCTATATATCTGCAAACAGAGCAAGAGTTAAACTGTTGGTGAGCAGACATTTCGGGAGCACTTGACATCGTGTTTTCGTTAGTTCGTCGTCTGTCCTAGCTGATGCGTGATAGCTGTTTCCTCTGGGAAGCGGTTCATCCGTGATGATGATGAGGTAAGCAGGTGTGCTTCCCAGCTAACAGTGTGGCTAATGTAAGCTAATAACCCGTCATGTTCAATGTTAGCCCTATGACAGCAATGTATTTCGCTTGCTAACGTTACTGTAACTAAGTATTTTCGACAAGCTAGCTAAAGTAGCCGAGGATGAGAATGCAAATCAGAGACCATGCTACCCTCGAAGTAGCAAACTGTGCAGATAACACGGTGGTGACAGGTAAGGGTCATGCTAACGTGTGTTGAAAGTCAGTGCATTTTCTGTTCCTTGTTAAAATATATACATAGCTGTATTTTGTTTACATGCTTGACATATGTGTGTGCATCTTCTCTTCCTCACTCCAGGAAATGTGTGTGGAACAGACATTAATACACAATAACTACTGTTTATTATCAATAATAATGCAATTCGTACACCAAATGAGGTCAACCAAACTAACATTTAGAAAAATACTTTAATTTATTTTAACTATCAGTACTTAAACAACTAGAGAAGAGGCAGAGTTGTTATAAGTAATCTGCTCTAGCAGTTCAGTTTACTGCCATGTCATTACTGTGTTTTATTGCAACATCATTCTCTTTTAAAGTCAGACAACTTTGTGGTCATTTGTGACAGTTAATTTGTTAATCTTGGGATTGATCATGCTGTATTTCACATAAAATCCACTTTGCAGTGAGACATATTCAGTGTAAGAAGTCATTATATATGGAAAGTGAATGGATTATGTATGCACAAGCAACATCTAGGAGTAAAATCTTGAATTAACACAGAAATATTAGTTGGGGTTGCAGGATTTTTGGATTTAAACATGCTACACAAATGGTTATTACACAAATGGTTATTACTAAACATTTCAGTATTTTGTATGGTGGCATACAAACAAAAACAAATGTATGTTTCTCCCAGCCCACAACAGTCCACATAATGTTCTACTCTGCTTTGCATGATTAATTACATTCAATTTCAAATGTAATTAAGATTACAGACAAAAAGTTACGCCTTTTTAAATAACAAACAGACACCACATACATTACCACACTTCAAAATCGGTGACTGGGTGTTGGTAGATAATTTGTCATGTCTATATTACACATGATGCATTTAATTTCTGTTAAATAACCAAATTGTATTCATAGATAAAGAGTCAGCTGCCAGCAGTGTCTTGCTCCAAGCTGTGCACAAACAGTGCATCAGCTCCTGCCTTTCTATTGGCTAATTTCAGACTGGGAGGGTCTTCCTGGGGGCAGGCAGCAAAGCAGGAAGGGGGGGTGGCTGGAAATGTTCAGCCAGAGTTGGACAGGCAATCTGTTTTTACTGTTGTGGAGAGAAAATCTTTGGTTACTGACTCCGTGAGACAGAGAGGAGGTTAAAAGCTGTTATTTGGGTATTTTTTGTACAAGTTGGCTGCTGAAAAGTTCCATCTTGAACCTAGATTCTCAGTTATGGACAGTCTTCTTTACTGCTACATGGAGTGAGAGAGGTAGGTTTTCTTGCTCAGTTTCCTGACTTGCGCCCAAAGGAATTTGCTGCAGTATGCTGTGCGATAGCATGCAGTAAAGCTGTGTGGCTGTTATAGCAGAAGGTCTGGGTTAACAACAGCAGAGGTTTTTCTGATCCGTGCCTTTTATGTCTTTGTACATGTGTTAGCCATGTTACATTCTCAATAGAGAAACCTCTAAACTCTTGTATTCTGTTCACGAGTTAGCCACCTTTTCTGCCTCCTCAGCAACTTCCTGTGTGTTTTACCAGTGTGCGCGCTGGTTTGACTATACTGCTCTGGGTTTCACTCCCAACATGATGTGTGTTTAAGCTTTGTCTTGCTTTCCTTGTATTCTGTATGTGCTTGCTGTGCTCTCAGTCAGCAAATCTGACGGTAGCAATTTGGCACCAAGTGCTTGTGTCATCCTACAGAATCAGCAAATAGAGAGTAACTATGTCGTGGGAAAAAAGGTTTTCACGAGCAGAGAGGAAGTGCAGAAATTGTGTGTGATTCAGGATTAAATCTAATAGTGTGTTTTGGTGGATACTGATTAACAATATGTGTTAAAATCAAGGCATGACACACATCCTATGGTTGGATGGGTTTGAGCTTTGTAAATGTTCATATTGCCAGATTGATTGATTGATTGATTACCATGACACCATCCGGCTACTCAGCCCAGACTAGCACAACAACTGTGGCTCTCGTTGTAACACGGTTAACATTGTTCCTTTTCAAGAGGCATGACTGGGAGAAATCAATTGTGGTTGTGCAGACATAATATAACAACCATCATTCACAATGTGTTTTAAGTTGAGATGCCATTTTAATAATTAACATCTGAAGGATCTGCTAACAAGATAACACTAGCAATATTAGCTTGACAAATATCTAAATCTTTACACAGGGCAAACATAACAAAAGCAGAAGGACTAAGAGAGATCATCTTGATTAGAATGTATTGTTGAGTAAAAACATTGTATTCTTTTATTTGTATTTAAGAATGATATAAAGGTGACAAAAGACAGCACATTGGAGAAGCTGGAACCAGAGAATGAGTAGTCTCTTGGGATTCTGACTTGATGACTAAAAATATAACCAGACTAATTACAAATTATAACATTTGTTATTGTTTGACCTAATCCATTTTCTGCTGTAAAGTGCTAACGAACAAATGACTCTAGAGGATGAACAGTCTCCGGTGAATAGAAGAAAAAAAATCACATGAGATGCAGTTATAAGAATAATTGATGGTAGCTCTAAATGTGCCGACAGTAGACTAATAGCACCATCATTCTAGTGTTGTTTTTCGGAAACATTCTCACTTTTGTTGTCTTTTATCTTTCAGATCACTAACAAAGTGCCTTTGAGAAGATATCCCTGACCTGAAGGTGGTTGTGTACATTGCCGACCTATGCTTTCTTTAAGGCAAGACCCGCAGGATACCTCAGCAGCAAGCACTTTGCCTCCTCTTTGCTCGACTTCAGCACCTAAAATAGAGCCATAATATATAAGAATAGAATATAATGACATGAGAATGTATGAGGTCTGCATTAATATTCCCTCACTTGTCTGATATTTCTGTGCACCATCATCTGTGGAATATACACTCAAACGTGTCTCAGTAAAAAAAACAACACAGTGGTTTCCTTTTGATGGGTGATTCCTCAGAGATTGAACAAACATCTCATCGTTCTGCTCCAGCTGATGGAAGGTTGTTTTAAAAGAGGACTTTGCACAAAGAGCCAACCCACAGTTGTTGTTGTTGTATGAGACACAACTAAATCGACCGATTGCCTTT
The DNA here is from genome assembly GCF_949606895.1 of Notothenia rossii. Lineage (NCBI taxonomy): Eukaryota > Metazoa > Chordata > Actinopteri > Perciformes > Nototheniidae > Notothenia > Notothenia rossii. Next base: position 81,901,367 of record NC_136904.1, read on the forward strand.
TTAAAAAGTAAAAACTTTATGATTATAACCTTTGGACATGGCGTTAAACCTTTCTTCAGTCAGAGACACAAAATGGTTAACTCTGGAAGTCTGTCGGCAGTTCCAGCGAGGAAACTGTTCACGTAGTGATGAGGAATGCAAATTTGCTCATCCACCGAAGAGCTGCCAAGTTGACAATGGGAGAGTTGTTGCCTGCTTTGACTCACTGAAGGTAAGAAATGCTGTCCACACGGTATTATCTGTGAAACCTGGTTGATACTTTGCTGAATGTTAAGAACATTTGTCCCTTTATAAAGGAATAATACTTCATGTAATGCAGCATTTTACTGTAGTTCTTACCTTTGTCCCTGAGTGAATGGTTTCTCTGTTGTATTATGCCAAATCAGAAATAATGCAAAGAAATGTGCTCTTCTTGAATAGCTCTACATTTATTTTTAAATACTCAAAGTGCTTTGCAGGTTCCATCTAGCTAGCATGTCCCATCAAATACAGTGCATATCTACCATTATAACCAGAATAACAATAACTATACAGTCCTGCTATCAATACTTGTTGTCTACACAGCAATGTTCAAACAGTTACTACATAGCATGGGACAAAAACAAGCCCCCCCTCCCTTTTAAATGTTTTAAATAGGGGAGGGAAAGATCCTTAACTGCTACTGTCAGTTGAACGTTTTAACCCCTCCCCCTAGAGAACTCTCAAATGAATATGCCCCCTAATTTTAAGTTGCTATTACATCCTTTCCCCTGCAGAGATATGTCAAACTGCACAGAAAACTGTCAACTCAATGCTGTTGATGTTCCAACATGCTCCAGTGTTTGTGAAATCATATGTAATATGACCCTTTCCAAAAATAGGTTAACATGTCAGATGCCTGTCTCATCACTTATCTAATGTCGACGATAACAATTATTTCTGGCAGCCAGTTTTGAGCCTCCTGTTTGCTCAGTTGCCCTGTATCAGACCAATGCTGCCTTAATCCACTCTCACACATTTACTATCACCACACAATACAGCTTTGCCCTCAGGATTATACTTATGGTGAGTCATCGTCTTATCTCCTTACTGTAGGCCTTCTCTGTGCCCCAGTGGTCAAGGGCCCGGACCTGAGGCTTAACGCAAAGTAGCTACCTTATTCCTTTATCTAACAAACAACATTATTGATTTTGCCTTGCTTGCATCCATTTTTTGTTTTTAAAGTCAAAAAGTAGTATTAGATGTACAATTTCTTAATAAAAGATACATTTTCACTCAGGCCCAGATTAAATTGTGCTTGATGTTGGCGTATGTTTATAGTCAAACACTGAACAACAGAGCAATTATACATAATGGAAATCACGAAATACCATTAGGATGAAGTGAGTGAATTAAATTACATTTCATCCAGTTTTATCTCATTTTAGAAATACAACCTAGAATTTCAGTCTTTTCGAGAAAAGAACAAATCTGAGGTCAACCAACAGTTGTTGCAGTCATGTGATGATGTCACAGCTCTTCCTCATGAATAGGCTTTTGTCCGAGGAGTCATCAAATGTCTGTCACAGTATGGCTACTGGTAAAATGTCAACTGGTACTAACTCGCTGGGTGTAATTCAAATCAGCCTTTATTTATAAAAAGATATCAAATAGAGCTAAATGCCCAGGTTGTGCTTTATAAACATATATTTGTTTGCTCTTGTGTTGCTGTTTCGTCTTGTCCACTGGGGCATTTTATTGACACGTGATTAGTTCAAAACGATGGCCGTCCACGTCCTCTACCCACTAACCACTCCCAACAGAGTAAACTTTGTTATACAGAAGAATGAGCACATCCTTTGCTGCTTTGCTAACTTGGATCTCATGACTCCTTGTTAAAGCTTCGGAGAGGCTTGTTGATACACAGACTTGATCTGTTATATGTTAGAGGATTCCCCTGAGCCAGCAGAGAAGTGACCATACCAACTCATAACATTAAACGCAACTTTAGCAACATTATGCCAAGACAGAAGGGTTCATGTGCAACAGATTCCTCGTCTTTGACCTCAGTTTAACTAAGCTCTCCCCATATCTGTGGCGCCTTCACTTTTAGGGAACTGAATTACACAAGGCATACTTTCATTTCCCTACTTTGAAGCAACTGCAAAGTTGTGCAAACGTTGCAAACCAGTAAAACATTTAGACATTAGAAGGGGGGATGAACAGCTCTATTGACCCTGTGTTTACTCTGAGCTTTATCCAGACTAATGAAGCATTGATGACAGTTAATCCTACATGGAAATGTATTCAAAATAATGCAAGTAAATCCCTTAGGAGAAATGCAAATGATGTCAAATTAGTCAACTTAATTTGAATATGAAGAGCAGAGGAAGCTAACCTGTCATTATGCTAACATCTCTTGATTGACAGAAATGGTTTGGTTTGGCTCATTTATACGTTTAACAGGAGGTAGCAACTGAGACTGCTGCTCTCATATTAGTTTCAGTGCAGTCATAAAGGCAACATTGTGAATTGATATCTGAATGGCCTTCAGTCCTTCCATTCCTCTATATTGCATTTATATTGAATGATATTGCAGTGCAGACATACGTCAAAGCTTCAATGCCAATGTGTGAACATGTGTTCCCTATGTATCGGGGTGAAAAATACAGCTGTGCAGATGTATAGTTGTGTAACCTAACTAACTATAATAACGGAGGACGATATTCTGCATCTCATTTTAAAACAAATATGAAAGCTACTGTTTCAAAAAGCACATGTAATCTCTCGTGATAAGAAGCAAAGATATTATTTGGAGGAATATAAGGATGATGAATCCGCTTTGTGCCTTTTCTTTGAACACAGGGTCGATGCTCAAGAGAAAACTGCAAGTATCTCCATCCACCTTGCCACTTAAAAACCCAGTTAGAGATTAATGGGCGCAACAACCTCATCCAGCAGAAGACAGCAGCCGCCGTGCTCGCCCAACAGATGCAGCTCATGATCCCAGGGCCCAGCCTGCAGTCTATGGTGAGGCCTCATCAACACTAAGAAGGAACTTCTAAATGTGTTCTTGTTAGAATGATACTGTTGTTGGGCCGACAAATAGCTGACCTGGTGACTATGGGGTCTATCTATTCAATTATCTGTTTACAGCTGATTAAATGTGCACATGTTGAGTCATGGGTCAGCAGCACACGAGTAGACCACATGACTGAGGGAGCTAATAACAAACACGTCAGCAGATGGAAGTAGTTTTTGCTTGCTATTGACAATTCAGCAAATGTGTATTTATTTATTTATTTATTATTTACACATTTTGTTTTCCAAAGTAAAAAGAAAAATGCTTTAAGTGAAGCCTGATGTTGCCATGCACATAAAGAATGATTCCAGTCACTTAGCTTATTACTAAACACTGATATCAGATCAGTACTCGGTATTGACCATTCCCCAGAGCACAGGTGTTTTTGTTGTGACTGAGAAAGCCTGATCGGTGCATCCCTACTGCTTGTCTCACTTGTAATATTTGACATCTTTTCTTATAGCCAACATTTCAATTCACACAGGGACTGGGCAACAACACTGGTCTTGGTTACGGTTCATACATGACACCGCTGAGCCATGGAATGAGCCTCATCTCCACAGACAACCTCTCCAACAACCAGGTCCTCGTTTCTGGAAGCCCACCTGTCACGGTCCAGAGCTCCTCTTCCTCTTCATCTTCTTCTTCTCCCTCACAGAAGCTGCAGCGTACAGACAAACTTGAGGTACTCTTGTACCCCAAAGAATGATCGAACATGAGAAGATAAAGTAATAGCTTGGTGGTTGACATGATCCGACTACATGCTGAACCTGTGTCCCTGTCTTTATAATGTCTCCTCTCAGGTGTGTCGCGAGTTTCAGCGGGGAAACTGTGCGAGAGGGGAGACAGATTGCCGCTTCGCTCACCCCAGTGACAGCCCCATGATTGACACCACAGATAACACTGTCACTGTTTGCATGGACTACATTAAGAGCCGCTGCTCCAGGGAGAAGTGCAAGTATTTTCACCCGCCTGCACACTTGCAGGCAAAAATCAAATCCGGTCAACAGCAAGTCAATCACACCGCCGTGGCAGCCCAGGCCGCCGCCGCAGCCATGGTAAGACCCCACCCTCCTGACTTCTAAACAATATGTTTTACACACAAACACATTACCCTGCCAATAATATGGTGTTTTAGAGGTCATTTGGTTTGCCATGATATCACCGAATGTGGAGCACTATCAGTCTTTATACTATAAGAACGGCACATTTAATGTAACGGCATAGCATAGAGACTTTTTCTGGATGTCCAACTTTTAAATCTTCTGTATTAAAACATATAAATTAAATTAAATGAAAAGGAAGGATCTTAATCATCCATGCAAATTCTGAACTTTGTTTCTCCTTTGATAATTAAAAACACATGCCTTTCTTTTTAATCCTGTGTTTACAAACACCAGGGATGGAGACAGACCTTTAATGACGCCAGAAAACACGAAAAGGAACGATGACATTAGATTAGATTCAGCTGCTGTCAGGAGTTAGTCCTTTTTATTAAAAGGCCTGTCAATCAAATAGCTTCCAATCTAGCCCTTTCCGTTTTAATGAAGGAGCTCTGCTTTCTGCTGACATTACAAGGCTTGTGTTTTCTAAACAGGCCAAATCAAAATGTGTGCATTGTGTTTGTTCACCAAACACTTCAGGAACCGGTGCTACAAAGCAACTGAGGAATGGTTTTATTATTACCCTATATTTATAGTGCAAAGTCATCTGTTAACTACAATTCTTGCCTCTATAGCTTTTCTTGGTCTGGATCTCAGTTTTAACCACAGCTTACTATAGATAGTTATTTTAAACGTAATGCATTGTAAGGTGTCTTACTTCAGTAAATTGTGTTTTCCTTGGCCTCCATAGACCATCACCTTTCATTAACATCATCTTTTATGTATTCTTACTGTAAATATACATAATATATTTGTTGCATGAAATTTACGTCGCAAGTATTACTAGATAGAGCTCCACATTCTGTGTTTTATGACATTACAGACACGGTTACTTGAGCCTTTGACTATCTCTCATACAACCAAGTCATTTTTCAGTCAACACTCAAATGTTCAGTGCTTGATGACGTGCATTACATTGTTATCGCTTCCTGGAAGCAGTCCAATCCATGTATATTATACGGTATTTCCAAATGATATAGTGTGCATAATAGCCCTGTTAGCGTCACAGTAGTGGTAGTGTTTTATATACAATAACAAATGACAGTCTAATTAGAGCAGAAGATTGTGCCCTATCTTTATAAATCTGTGTTGCCATAGCTATTGATTAACTGTACATGCTGACCTACTAATGAACAAGTCTTTAGTTAATGTGTCTGTTAATCAGTTATTTTGATCACTGTGCATGCATATTGTGTTTTATGTGGTAAACTACATTCAGATTATTTTGTTTTTGTTTTCCCCTTCTCACCTATCCACAATGCTGTCCCCCATGACGCACCTCTGCTTGCTGTTACCTGTTTGTTAAACGCTTGAATCCCATTGGCCCACTGCCATCATGTGCTCGCTGCCTGCTATTAAAAGACTCAGTCGACTGCCAAAGCAATGAAGCGATCCCTCGAGGCAACTGTAGACCTGGTATTTTCACCTTTTGCTTTGGTTGTAGCTATTAATTGTACTGTGATAACTTTTCATTTCTGTCATTGTGTTTTTAAAGCTTCTTCCAGTCTCATGTAGTTTGTGTACACAGTCATCATCAGTAGCTTTAAGTGCTTAATTTGAAATACCTTTTGTTATTCCATTCATATTTGTATCCTAAAACATGCTTGATTTTTCCACTTTGTGATAACCTTTATTGTGTAGTCATGTTTGCCGTTTTTCCATATCTTTTATAAATTCATACTAAATAATAAGTGTTTAAAATAAAGCTGGATAGAGAGAGGAGACAGGTTGGTATTTCATGTTTCCTCTTGTCTTCTCTCAGGGCTTTCCCTACAGCGTGCCCCTACCAAAGAGACAAGCTTTTGAGAAGAACAGCTGGGCCAGCTCTCTCCTCAGTCCCAGTTTTTTGCACTACCAACAAGCTCTGGCCAACTCCCAGCTGCAGCAGCAGGCGGCTGCATACTACCCCACAGGTGAGCTTTAAACATGACGTGGATTCAAAGCCAAACCGCTATCAAATACACTTTTCTTAATTATATTGTAACATGTAGTACTTTACTTAATGAAGCTGCATATCTGTTCAATCTTTACTGACTGAACGCTATGGCTCTTATTTGTGTATTCTTACTGCACTAAAGATGTTGTCATGTGGGCTCATGCCAGTTTTGAACATATGTATGAGCCACACTAAAAGACTGTCCCTTTCCATTTGATAATCACACAGGTTCTGTCTTCTGCATGGCTCCCGGTAACAACATGGGTAAGTCCTTTACTTATGTTTTTATAAAATATGTCTTATTATCAATGGAGCTTTTTATTTATCTGGCTTTTTTGTTTTTGCAGCGTAGGAAAACCTTAAATTAAAATCAACCTGTAATAACAACAAAACTACTCGTTAAAATGATCGGAGATGCAGATTTTGTTAGTGTTTCCCTAAAAGGATTTTATTTGCATAATGGTTTGTTTTTGATAATCAAGTCTTGTGATATATACTCACTGTTATATATCAATAATAATGTATTAGAGTAGTCAAAGATAATATATAAATGAAAGCATTTTGCGGATTTTGCTTGTGGAATTACAAAGCACCACAGATTAGGAAATTTGATCAGCATCCCTTAGAATCACTTTTGATACTCTTAAATGTTTGACATCTTCAAAATTCCTTTAATGTCTAGTAAAAAACACTTCGATGGTGTCTGATGGCATTGCCATACATGCCGTCTCTTTCGGGATGTCAAATTCTGGACAGATTTCCTAATTAGATCTCTTATCAGTTCTCCTTTTATGTTCTTCCCTGCCGTCTCGCTTTGCCGTGTGATCACATGCCATCTGCTGGTCTAACCCAATGATGGCTCGCTGCTAATGTCATATTGTATTTGCCTGGCAAGAGAGAGAGATACATTGCTATGGTTACCATAATGCTCCACCTCCCTTTTCATTGCTTTCATGGTTCCCTTCCTGAAAAAGTCCCCATGATGTACAGTGCTACGCCTGCTACTGTCTCTGCAGCAACTACTCCCGCCACAAGTGTCGCCTACGCAGCAACAGCACCAGCCAATCAGGTTTGCTCCTTTTTTAAAGCTTTCTGTCATAAATCCTTGAGCTCAGAATAAGTGCTTCATCTTTAAATCAGGGGAGTTGCTTCATCAGCATAGCATTGCCCTGCTTGCATTGCCTGCCATTAAGCTTCATCTACCTGTAGACCTTCAGTTGAACTGGTCTGCATCTCACCTCTTTCCCCGATGACAGACATCACTTATTTAGAGTCTTCCATCTGCAAGTGGTGGTGTTGCATTTATTCTTTATAGCATGTGTTTGCTTTGTTCCATGTCACTGTTTGTCTTAACGCCTAGTAGTAGCTTTAATACTAGTCAAACTGGTTGTATTCCTCAGCTAATATATCATTAATGTTATTATTATCATCAACAACTGTGAAAAGATACCATCCTGATTAAGGGGTTTGATTTCTTTTATTTATGTTTTAGTACTTCCCTTCGCCCAGACTAAAGCATATGATGTTCGATGGCTGGGTTAGCGTTAGCGTTAGCGTTAGCTGCTCCTCAAAAACAAAACCTTCATTAATTGTCTTCCTTTGTGAGTTCAAACATGTGTTCCATACATGTATGTTTAGTGTCATATGCACAAAATATAAAAAGATAATTCATGAATTATCTGGTTTAAGGTGATTGTTTATTTATTTGCCACTAAGTGACTGTGTTTTGCCCTGAAACAGATCATCCTCAAGTAACCGCCAGAAACAGAAGTCAGTGCCGTGTTGCTGCTGATAAAGACGCCAAACAACTGCTCTGTAAATATTCTGTTCACACCACACACAACGTACAACAAGCTGCATGCAGATAACATCGCTGAGGAGAAGGTTGTGGTTTGATCTCTCACAATACATTACATTAGTAGGATTATACAATGTTAGATAAGTGTCACAGAAGATTATTGTATGCACGCACCTTTGCACCTGCATTAACATGCATCCTCACTAATTTGCATAATATCCTGGTTTCTATTTCCTAAAGCAATTCTGACAAGGTCATGGGTGCATTTAGCTTCTAAATCAGCTCTAATGCAATGTGTCTCCAGTTCACATATATGATGCTCATGAATAGAAATGTCATTTTCGAAATCAATCTGACCAGGAAACACGTAGAACTCAAACAGAAACAGGTTGTGCAGCAACACCTAAACATGAACTGATATAAACACATAGGAACGTTATTCACTGAAATGTATGTAAATAATACAAGAGACAAGCATGACAGATGTAATCTGAAAACAATACATGTTAAGACCAGGTGTAAAGGGGTCCTTTTATTGGTGATTGTTCAAATTGTATCCTCATAATATTGAGAAACAATTTATTTTTCCTTTCTTGAATGTGTTATGTTAGCTAAAAGGTTTTTCACATTAATGATTGTTTATCTAGTGCCAGCTTTAAATATGTCAAACAAACTAGAAAAAGCACTTATTTGAACTTTTAACTCCACATTGTAAAGTTTCCTTTTTAAATGTTCTGAGGTTATTCCAGCTAATACCTTACCCCCCCATCCCAGAACAGGAACAGTGCTCCACCTCCTGGTGTGCCTTTGCATTGCAAATCCAGTACGTTTGCTGAGAGAAAAAACAGTATAATCTATTTATCGCAAATACTTTATTGCATTCAAGCAAAAATGATTCAAACATTTACATTTCCCCACTTTATTATTATTAAAAATAACTTTTGGAATGATCAGTAACGGTGATGGTTGATGCACCGGTTTTACCTTGCAGCCAGTTTCACAAAGATAGACTTTGACTAGGCTTAGGTCAAAATAATATTCAGATTTCAGATCCAAATGATTATGTAGGACTAGTGGTAAAATAACAACAATCAGATCAACAGAAAAGGATTGGATTGAACAATTACAGGGATATTTTACTGGGAAAAATGTTCCCCTCTATTTAAGTGTGGTGCCACTGGTCAGCAGGAAGCAGGCGTCACTGATTGTTACCATGGAAACAATGGTCAGCATGTGTTGCTGATTGTTACCATGGAAACACTGGTTAGCAGGTGTCACCGATTACTACCATAGAATTACTTTAATTCTAGCCTGGTGGTAGTGTGGTTCACTTTTCAGGCTTTAAAATAAGCCTGTGTTGTTTTTGTGTAGTCTAATTCAATTTTGACTGGCCTAAAATTCAAGACCAGTCCGAAATGTCTTTGTGAAACTGGCTCCGGCTGAACATAAAGCAAACCGTTTTTTTAAGAAGAGGCTCCACAGCCATCAAAGTCAACTGGCTAAAAGGGTGTAATAATTACTGCAGCTCACATTCAAACTAAAGCTCCTGTAATCCTGTAAGGGACAAGTAGAGTAATGTGTAAAATGTTAGTCTTAATGTTACAGTCGGTTGTCAGTACTGTATTATTTGAATGTTACAAGTGCCTGAAGAATTGTGCAGGTGAGGATATCCGTGCATATTTAAAAGGCTTTGTGTGAAAAAAATCACTTGATTTATTCTACTCTAGTTAAGTCACATTTAGAAAGAAATGTTCAGTGCACAACCCTGTGACCTAAACATTGACATTTTTAGGAGACAGGTTGCAGTGCATTAGTATTTCAAATAATAGTTTAAGTAATTATTTCAATTAACTTTCACTGATGCTCAAATGTGTATGTGTGTTCCATGTATAAGAGTTTATATCCTGCTTAAGTTCATTTTTTTCACTTTTAAGATGATAAGTATATGACAATGTTTCCTATTTAGTTTCATGCAGTAAAATACTTTATGTAGTAAAGTAGAATTTACGGAGTTAGAAGTGTGGTGAGTTCAGTTGTGTAGGGTTGGTACCACATTATGCAATTACCCATCTTTGTTTGACACTGACAGCAGACAGAGTGGGGATTGTGTCTGGTTAACTGAAAAGCTAAACGGATGTTAAAAAAAACATTTCCACTCAAATATGTTACGTTCTCTTAAACATCTTTAATATCCATTTTAGTTTGCAGGTTTGGAAACAGCTTGTGCAACATCAACCTTTCCTTAAATGTTTCCGATGTCTTTGTAAGTGACTGATGAGTTTTTTTATGAAAAAGGATGTATACACCCATAAGTGATTAACTCAGACAATCCACCAAGAGATGTTTCATTTGTTCACAATGTTTTCATTCATTGCAAAAGGTTTTACACATTATTGGTTGGTATATAAGAAGCATACTTGCATATTTTACTAGTTTAATATTAGGAAAGAACACTTTAAAATGTATTCTCTTCTATTTTATGACGAATGTAATTTATTAAACTGAATTTAGCTCTGCTGGAGGTTCCTTTAAAGGGCCTCGCTCTGTATTAGCCTATGATAAGCCGTCTTGTGTCCAGGGATCAAATGTGGGAGCAAAGAGAAGCTTAAAACATTTCATCCCTGTCACTGCCTTGTCACCTGTGAGGGACAACCTTTGTATGAGCAAGGCCATAGAATTGCTTTTTATGTACAAAAGTGCATTGTACAGGCCACATTTTATGGAAAGTAACTTTCATAATAGGGTAACAATAGTTTGTCATTTAATTGTTTTGATGTGTTGCTGAGGCAATCTGAAGTTGCAGTGATTTAAAAACTGTTTTTTTTGTAGGGGACAACATTGTCTTTTCCCCTCACAATAACATGTTGGATTGTACTGTCAGATATTTGATTTTATTATGCCATTGTGAAACACTGTAAGTGATCCAGTGCATGAGAATATATTTTGAAATGTGATTTGTTGTGTTTTATATGGTTTCCACTGCATGTCAACATCTTGCAGCAAACGTATAATCCACCCTTAAGGAATCTGCAGTCAGAAGGTCAGGAGCTGATGGTTCAGCGACTGTTTGAACATTTATTTTCAAGATATAGTTGCTTTCAAAGTTTAGGTTGTTATTAGATATATGACATTTTCCCCTTATTTATTTTACATGCAAATAAAAAGGCATATAACCGAATGTTTGTTTCACCTTTTGGCAAAAAGCTTGAATGTCATGCACATGGAGGTTGTCTTAGATTTGGATCAGCCAGTCAAAAAGATGTTGACAGTAAGAATGTTTAGTCTGACTGACTGAAGCACTTTCTCAACCGTCAAACTGAGAGGACATGCTTTTTGTCAACTTTGCCTTATCTTGAATCTATTCATAAATCTGTCTTGTTCAGTTGTGAATTTCATTTTATCTAATAAATAAAGTAAATTTCACTGAACTTTTCTTTGAAATGATTCCTACACAGGTTTTGAGTTTGAGGCCAAAATGACAGTTTGCAAAATCAATCCAAACATTATCCTGACTAAAATGCTTGTTGACTGATATCCCACAGTAAAAGAATACTTGTACCATTCGGTTAAATCCTGGCCTGAATATAAACTGTCCCTCTTTTTTTATAACGTGTTAAAGTTATTTTATTTGTGCTTAAGTAAACATTTCATGTGGATAGTTTTGTTCCTGTAAATTCAAACTTGTGTTAAATCTAATATTGCAAATAAATAAATGTCAAGTTAATGCTGTGCTGTGAGCTCTATTCTTTGATTTAGCACTTTCCATTTTTTTCCCATTGTTTGGGTGGGTAGAACAATTATGTATTAAATAATCGTAGAAAGACCAATAAAAGCAGCAGAAACATATATCATATTAATTTATATGACTTGTTCTATAATTTAATTTTTTACATTATTTATTTCAGGTAGTTTTCAGGTAGTAGGCTATGTCCGGAATAATTATTATAATACATTTATTATTTAGAATAAATTATCTTGGGATGAATTTAGTCAAGGCAACTTTATTTATATAGCACATTTAAAACAGAAGCATTTCAGTGATCATATAGGCACAGACAAATAAATAACTTCAATAAAATATAAAATAGGGAATTAATGCGATTTATAAATGTGTTTAATAATATATGATGTATACAATGACATAAATTAGACCAAAATACAGTTACAGTGCGATCATTTAATGAATTGCCACCCAGCATATTGCAGCCTGCTCTGGTCTAAAAACAGTTAAATCATCAGACTTTATTGTCAGACTTGCTATTCAACATGCTCACATTTGGACAGCAGCAGCAGAAGCAACAAAACGCAGCGTTACCATGGCAACAGCATCCGGTGCCTTTTCCTCCTCCTGGATACACATCCTCAAGCCAGGCCTGTGATTGGTCGAGCTCTCTTTGGATGTCACTGGGGCAACCGAATGATGGGGAATTTTATCACATGAACGGAAATGCAACGGCTGAATGTGACTGGCTGTTTCCCATGGCTGTTTCCAAGCGGCTTCCATTCAGAAACAAGTGATGTTTCCAGAGAGAGGAGGCTCCCCGTTGGACGGCCCGCACACCCGTCTGAGGAAGAGGGAGGGTCACTGAGGGTTTTTTTCTGCCTCGGTACGGGAGCCGAGTGGGGACCAGCTGGTTACGCAGCGGCCGTGGGTCTCCACCCGAGAGTATGGCGGCTGGGATTGCACCGGAGAGCGAGGGAGACGCGGAGACATACCAGAGATGGTGAAAAAGAAAACAAAGAGTTCTTTAATTATTTGTGTGAACAGTTTTAGTTGGAGCTCTGTTCCTGATGTGGCCTCCGGCTTGAAACATTGCGCCTGCAGTTTACACTACGGGGCTTACGCCAGCGTTTTACCAGTGCCCTCGATGGAGCAACTTAGTTTTTTTCTGATCCACAGAGAGGGGTGAGCTGAGCAGATGAAAACCATCACGCTCCTTATCAGCGGGCAATATTTTCTTCCTCCCTGTGCACATTTTTGGACAATTGCAGTCCTCGGACGCCCGGGTAGCTGTCAGTGTCTGGCCTGCATGGGGGAATTTCTACAATGAAATCCATCTTGGGGCAGCGAGTCTTTGTGCTCTACCATAGCTGAGCAGCGACGAGCAAGACTGTATTATTGACAACCCGTTCAAAATGGGAAGCGAATGGTGACTGTGATTCGTGCTGGAACATTTTGAGTTCATGTCAATGACGCGCGGAGATTTGATACCTTACGACTTGATTTAATCCACGATGCGCGAGTATAAAGTGGTGGTCCTGGGCAGCGGTGGGGTCGGGAAATCCGCCCTCACTGTGCAGTTTGTTACCGGGACGTTCATAGAGAAATACGACCCCACTATAGAGGATTTTTACCGCAAGGAGATCGAGGTGGACTCATCACCCTCGGTGCTGGAGATCCTTGACACCGCTGGTACCGAGCAGTTCGCCTCCATGCGGGACCTTTACATCAAAAATGGTCAAGGATTCATTCTGGTCTACAGCCTCGTCAACCAGCAAAGCTTCCAGGACATAAAGCCGATGAGAGATCAGATCATAAGAGTGAAAAGGTCGGTGAAGTATTAATAATGACCAGATTGTTCAGTGTGTATATTGTATGTTATTCTTCATCTTCACACACAGGGCTAGCTGATCAGTGCCTGCAGTTAAGGGTGGGCCTAGGCCTGGTCTCAGAACTGCTTGAATGAAGATGCTGTGTATCTTCAGGGCAGACTACAGAGCAACACAACATGCCTGATCTGTTTTGGTGAACCACCCACAGTGCTTGTAGAAAAGGCAAATTGCACTACAGCTTTAAAAGTAATAGCATGTGATCTTTAAGAGAACCCTCAACTCTCAGTGTTTCTTTAGACTTTGCAATGTTTATAGACAGTTGATCTGACAGTAACTAGCAGGACACCAGTACTGATCCACTCTGTCCACCATCAGCACTCTGAAGTCCAGCCAGTCCTCCAGTCATAACACGCTAGACGCCGTCTGTGAAGCTTCTACCCACTGAGCAAGATGCTGCAACCCCTGTGAAACACCAGGCTCACGATTCAGTGCAGAGAGCTTCAAGAAAGCATGGCTTGATATTCTGTAGGGGTTCTACGGAGAATAAGGAGCCATGATTTTAATTAACAAGCCGCACAAGGTATTTAGGAAGAGCGGCACAATGGAAAGCATGAAATCATCTAATGTCTGAGCGCTGTTACACAGATGATCCAGATATGAGGTCAGCTGCTGATTGATACACAGAAGAGGTTAGTTGAGGCTGTGTGGTTGCTTTGTCGTGTTATTGGTGTTTTAAACCTCTGGGCCAATGCAATTTGAAGATGTGATGTGCTGTTTACTGTACATTCACCTGGAAATATGGCATGATGTTAGATAACCCAGTGAGAGCCTTGATAGACCTTGTCATGGATGCTGCGGGTTAAATCAATGGTGGCAGCACCAGTGGGCTGTGACAGCGTGGGTTCATCCGTCATTGTATGTGTCAGCAGATGTGTTGCAGTCAATCTAGGGAGTCCAGTTCCATTAGAAGATGTTCTTAAGAAAAATCATATTTAAAGCAGTGCAGCTTAAAGCTCATACTGTTAACTGATACAGCTCATTACTTAAGATAAGACTCAGCCTAAGGACAGTGCAGCCAGTCCAGGCTTAAGAGTTGTATTGTAACTTGGTTTTATTGTTTATTTTCTGTAAGGTAATCATCAAACGTTATTTTTGTTATTTTCTTATAGTCCTTATCATATAATTGGATCAAGATAGATTTTTAAGTGCACCTTGTAAAAAGTCCTATAAATCTCTGGCTCTGGTTGAAAGAATGAGGTCAACATGTTTCCCCCATATGAGTTGAGAATGAGGATAGGTATGTATGGTGTGTGTGTGTGTGTGTGTGTGTGTGTGTGTGTGTGTGTGTGTGTGTGTGTGTGTGTGTGTGTGTGTGTGTGTGTGTGTGTGTGTGTGTGTGTGTGTGTGTGTGTGTGTGTGTGTGTGTGTGTGTGTGTGTGTGTGTGTGTGTGTGTGTGTGTGTGTGTGTGTGTGTGTGTGTGTGTGTGTGTGTGTGTGTGTGTGTGTGTGTGTGTGTGTGTGTGTGTGTGTGTGAGTGAGAGTGTGTGTGAGTGTGTGTGTGAGTGTGTGTCTTCTTTATATGTAAATGTGTGCGCTCACACAGCAGCTGCCAGGCTGTTATGTGATTTCATATTTAACCCTGAGTCTGGTGCTGATCTTTAATGTCACAGCAGAAATTATTTCCTGTAGCAAAAACATCAAAACTGCTGCTCATAGTTTGATTCTGAATCCTATGCTTCGTGTAGACAATGAACACTTTAGATGTGCTGGAAATAGAGGATAGAAATGTCAGGTCCGTAATTCAATGCCCTTTGTGCAGTTCTCCTTTAATTGTCTTCTGAATGAAAGTATTTTCTTTGATTATTCAAATACTTCTTTATTTGTTATAAAGAATATATCAAAGCTATGTGATATACTTAAAACAAAAACATCAGCCAAGAAACACATTTCAGTCAAATATTTTGTTTAAGATCAGTAAAGCTTCAGCCGTTTCAAAACTACGCACAGAAGATTTATTTTCTTAGAAGCTTCTGTTGACAGCATGTCTTCTGCTCCTGATAGAATGCAAACACACAAGAGTAAACACAACACATTCAGTATGTCTACAAATACTGTCTCCTGTTTTAGTTGACGTGAATTATTTTCTTGTCTGAAAATTGGAATAGTACTGTACCACAAGTAGTTTATTTTAGTAGTAGCATCGGTGTGTTGTAATCATCACTTTGTTATTTGCACTGCATTGTAAAGCCACAGTTGTATGACCGACTGTGTAAGCCAACATTAATGTATTTCAGAAGTTACATTTGAAGGTTAATAGCATGCTTTCTTTCCTTACTTAAAAAAAATACCTTATCGTTAATTGCAATCTTAAAAACTAATGGTGAAATGCAACAAGTCCAGGCATGTTCTTGGGTTTGTTGAAGGGGATTGTGGGATATGTAGGCAATCTGTAAATGCAATAGAGGACAATACGGGCTAACACATCAAACAGAACGGACACATCGAAAAAGCCCCACTGTTCAAAATATCACAGACCAATGAGAGAAAAGAGGTTAAAGGGTGGAATATAGCCAGATTGTTCTAGTTGATCTACAAACAAATTAAAGGTTAAATAACACATTTTCCAGTTCTAGCTCCTCAGGTGGGAGAATTAGCTTCTTCTCTTTCTTGTGTCATCGTAATTTGAATACATTTTGGACAAAACAAGACTTTTAAATATGTCATCTGGGCTCTGGGAAGTTTGTGATTTGTGGCATTTTTCACAAAGGTATGACTAAACTATTGATAAATCAATATATTATATAAGTATATTACTACATGATGAATATATTTGTCGGTTGAGAACTATCATTTTTCTTCAACATTGTGTATGAGATGGTTTAAATTGAACCAGTAGAACTTGGACCACAGCTTGTGACAGTTTTCTCTAATTTCTTTGAACTATTGCATTTGTTATGTTAACCTCCGCAGTCATTCTTTTGCTGCACAATACACTGTTGTCATAGCTTCTCACGCCTGTTTGTCTCCATTGCTGACATAACACTGGTGACACGTCACAGCAGTTTTGGCATTCTCTCAGGTCAGAGGCACGGCTGTGCGTCGCTCTCACTCTGAACCCTGTCAGCATCTATCAGTTTGTGCTGTTAGTGGCTTTAGCACAGAGGCCAAGGGTGCACATGATTACACCAAGACTGGCCTGTATCCACTGGGGACCTCATCACTCCTCACTTCAGCTGCAGTTAACTATACACCAGGGATATATGGGGACTTAACAGAGCAGTTAAAAAGCAGTGACATGGTCAGAGGATTGTGACATAGGTTACTGTTATAAACCTCTGCTTCTGTAAAGTCAGCATTCTACTAAGGCTTGCAAACTTGTTCATGTGCCAACTGGTTGAAAGGATCAAGATCAATAATTGGAGAAGCATCAGTCTCCCAGAGATATCCCCTTTATTCTGTTTCTGTTGAGAGAACTGGGCAAAATAACTGAGATTAAGTTAATTGATGATTACTTCAAAGTTGACATTGATTTCAAAAGTCTGCGTTTAAGGCAGGACACAAAGGTGTTTCTTTTATATCCAACAAGTTGTTTCAAATCTATCTTGGGCGTCACTAGTAAGAGCAAATGATATACAGTACAGGGATAGAATCCCACATTAACTAACACAAAACACTAGTGACATCTTTAGTGGCATGGCTTTAGGATTGGAAAGTCCAGACAGAAAATCTCAACAACTATTGGATGGATTGTGCTAAGATTGTGTGCTCATTGTGCTCAGAGGAAAAGCATTGCCATCTTTCTCAGCTGTACTTTAAGTTTAGTGAAAATGATTTGCTAGCTAGGCCAGCCTAAATATCACCATGTCAGCACTGTCGTTGTCAGCATTTTGCCATGCTAGCATGAACTAGAAGACAGTGTACCCCAAAATACAACACTTCCTCTAATGACTTTTATTACGGTTTTGTCAAGCTAAATTGTTGAATGCCTATTTATCTGTAGCTTAACTGCGTCTTCAAACATACAAAGCTATCCATGTGACCCATTGTATGTGCTAGTAATATATCAAGTAATGTATCAAATAGTTGATTTAATGCAGAGATCTGTAAAGCGGAGTTTCTCCACAAATAATTTGGAATTTGCTGTTTACTGTATCTGCTCATTCATTTCTTGGAAATAGATCATTCAACATGAAAAGAGGATACACAATTACCAATACAAGACCAATTGACTAAGGCAGCTCGAACAATTATTCATATTATCTTGTACAAGACTCTCATTGATGCTACAAACTGAATATATATCCCATAAAGTCCAGTTCTGTATCACAGAGCTTCTCTCAAAGGCTGATGTCAAACTGTGCACTGCACTCACACAGTGTGTGTTAGTTACTAACAAAATGCCACTGAGCTCTTCTTATAGAAGCCCATTAAAAACTGAAATTGACTTTTAAGCTGTTCCAATGGATAATCACATAGAAAAAAACAAGCAATTATGAAAACAGCCAGGCAATCATCCCTCTAGGCATAAGTGGTTTATATATTTATTTTTTGTAAAGTCAAATCATGAATGAATGTTTAAGAAATCTTTCTGAAAATCCCTGAAAGTCAGTCAGCTCATATGCTCTTTATTTTTACGTGTCCTAATCTATGCAAAGTGTGCACATTAACCTTTACATGATGTCCAACAGCGATCAACAAAGTAAAAATGTGTACTGTATATTTGTAAAGTGATTTGAAAGAAAAACGTAGAGATTTTTCTGAAACTAGGCCAATAGTGCCAAAATAGAATAATATCCTGAGTCTAATGTTTAATTTTCAGATCAATGAATGAGCTACTGAAGTATTCAAAGCATATTACTCTCCTTTCTTACCGCTACTGGAAAGCGATCTGAAAACATTTTCGTGGCTTTTGGAGTAAAAGGGAAGCAGAGAATTGGTTTGTACAACCTTGAGAAAATCTCCCTTTTTTCTCTTTTAATCTTTCGTTCTTTGGATAAGCTGAAAATATCATGAAAAATGTATGTGCTTGCCATGGCGTGTTTACCAAAGACTTTACAAATATCTATTCCTGATGAAATCTTTATTGGCCCTGAAACTGCGCCAGAAGAGAGGAGCGTGCTCTATGACTCAGCCGATGCCTCTCCACTGACTTAACCGAAGACCCTTTCACAAAAGGGCCGTTGGGAGAAGGCCCAGCACGCAGCCTGTTTCCTCCTTCATCCTGACATTGTTGGCCAGGTCTAGAGACGTCTTGCCCCCTGGGTTCCATCGTCCGTCAGCAAAGCCTATGTGAGTTGATGCATCATGCATTATAGATAAGGTGTGTCTGGGCGAGCTCGAAAGGGTGTCTGAAGTCAGACAGCTCCAATGCGGGGCATCGTCAAGCTCAAAAGCTGCAGGCTAAAGCATGACATGTTGTTGGGCTGTTTGTGTCGCAGCACAAACACAAGCAGTTATTCATTTGTCTTTTGAGGCCCGTGTCTAAACCGTTCTGTGTTTGTTCTCTGTTACGGACATGCGTTGCCTTCTTGCATCGGCCACTGTTGGGTCAAAGTGTGGTTGACACCCTTCATGTAGCGGCCCTGGGAGCATCGGTATCCGTGGCAGCCACTGTCTCACACCTCATGGGACTGCCGGTTTCCTCCTCTGCTATTATGACTAAATATAGACCCTCTCCTTTGGTACCAGATGTCTCAGTGTGGTACTAAATGAGCTGCATAACTTGCATATGCCTGACCAAGTCAAGTCCTTCATTATGGTTAAAAATAAAATGAAACCTACAGCACTTCAGCAGACTTTTATTGGACTGACTTTACTTGAATCCATACCTGCTCACATGCTGTCTGTGGTTTGGAAAGAATCAACAGGGTGGTATGCCAAAGAAAATATGTGATAATGATTAATCACCATTAAATATAGCTGTAACAATAAACAAGTAAATCAATGTGTTGACAGAGGATGTATTGGCAACTAGTTTTAGTTTGACTTATTATACTATTTACTAACTATTATATTACTTTAGTTGCAGCCCTGCTGTTATATGAATCCAGCATGACTCTATACTGAAAGCTCAGGTAATAAGCAGCCTGAAACGTTTTTTTTCAGAAGCAAGCCACAACTCCGACAGGAAAGTGAGAGCGGGTATGAAACAGAATGTAATGGTAGATAATATAAGATAGTTTGCTTTCCATAGGACTCTCTGAGGGATTTACAGCAGGAGGTTCGAGCTAAAACCACATCCGGGGGCAGAACAGAAACGGCACTATTACCTCGAATAAACGCTGAGCCCCCATGGCTCCTCCTTAACAAGTGCAGCTATCAAATCAAATGTTTGCCTTTCAATCTCCTCACCCACAACTATGTTTAGGTTTTTTCAACAAAATATATTTTAGCTTCAATGCAAGAGCTGCCTACCACCAACGACATGTGGTCCGAAATAGTTCTCAGGAAAATAATGGCCTTGGCTTGTATTTAATTGACACCAGGAATGCAATGAATGAGACCTGTGCAATCCACCACATGTTAAAGTTGAGAGGCTACAGTAAGATGTAGCTTCTCATTCAAGTTGCCTCCAAGCTCGTAGAACACTATCACACACTTGGTTCCGCACCGGCAGACCTCTAAGATCGTCTCCTAAATCCTGGTAGTTCCTCTGCGCTGCAAAGCCGACCCTGGGAACAGAACGAGATAGTCGAGATTAAAGTTCACTCTGGATGAAGTATTCATGAGAAGATCAAAGTCGGCTCCCTGTTCTCGGAAAGTGTAAGCTTATTTAATGGTGAAACCTGCAGCCCCTGGCCTCTGACTTACTCAGGCTGCTCCACTTCGGAACAAATCTTCTGCTGTCTGCCCATCTCACCTTCATTGGTTAAGTCCTTGTATACCTGTTACCATAGTAATTGAAGTAGGAGGTTGTTTTTCTTTCTATAAATAATTTAGCAGCATATATATTTAATAGAGCAAGGGGCAGGATTTGAAAACCCTGCTGATGTTGATGGGTGTTTGGGTACATGACTCTTAGATTCAGCCATGTTGTTCAGTGTTGCGAACAGACACTTTTAAACCTATTTCAAACGATGTGTCGGACGGATATAAATCTGTCCTTTGCCAGCCTGACACACTGATAAGGATGAAAGAAATAACAACCTGTTGTTTATCAAAGGATGTGGATATGCATGATCTGATATCTCTCCAATGTTTTTGATCTTTGTTATCTCCTCTGATGTGTAAACCGTCTCAGTGGCCCGCCATGTTTCCCCTTATCAAAACTGATGTAGTGATTAAATTGGTGACACTGCATCAGAGACGTTTCTTCTAATAATTATAGTGCTGTTACCTATTTAATTTAACCGGCTGTCTCTACCTGCTGTCCGCTAAGTAGACCAGTGACATGTTGTTCTGCACGAGTCCAAGAGTTCAGAGCTCAAAGGATTATGGCCACTTCCTACCCTCAGGATTCAGAGCTCTACCGCCCATTTCCTGCTTTCTACTGGGCCCAGCTTTAGATGGTGTTATAAGATAGGGTGGGAGTTTACAGACTGTCAGGGAAAACATCTGGATTTCTTGGATGAAACAGTCAGTTTTAAATTATAAATGAATACAAATCAGCCATTTCTGAGGCACAAGGTAGTTTTAATTCCATGTTCACAACAATGTACTCTTGCAATGACGATGGACCATAAAATGCTTTCTGTAATAAACAGTGATAGATAATGAACAAGACTGATGGCGGATATATCTGTATACATCTTCTCATGTGTGTGTCCTTATCTGTCCTCAGGTACGAGAAGGTTCCTGTGATTCTGGTGGGGAACAAGGTGGACCTGGAGAGTGAGAGGGAGGTATCGTCCAGCGAAGGTCAGGCCCTGGCCGAGGAGTGGGGCTGCCCGTTCATGGAGACCTCGGCCAAGAGCAAAACCATGGTAGACGAACTGTTCGCTGAGATCGTTCGGCAGATGGACTACGCCGCGCAGCCAGACAAGGACGACCCCTGCTGCTCCTCTTGCAATATACAATAGCCCCGGGGGCCCGTCAGGAACCACCCAGGCAAAATGTCTACTTAGAGAAAGCTACCTTCCCCGCAGCAGAGACACACACTAAGACACACATGCCAATTAAAATAAAGGAAAATTCACTGTTGAACGCGATGGATTTGAACTCCACTGAGCATAACATCGGCAGTGACATGAATATTTATGACAACATGTGAGTAATGAATACATTTTGAAAGAGGAACTCCAGGAATTTGCAGAAAGAGAAATTGTCAAATGACAAAAACGGAACATGCCCTCGCCTTATGTTACTCTCTCTGTTGTTTGGATTTGTTTTTATCCTTTCAAGTTGTAGGGAGAAATCATCAGCAAACAGTCACAAATCAGGATCTTTACCCTTGTGTTGTTTTACAATCTGTCAAAATGAGTTACAACATCTTCTCCTGGTTGTATTTGTATCAAGGAAAATACATTTTTTGTTACCTTGATCTGAAGGTATCTACCGTACACAAATCCAAAATCATATTTCTTGGATCCCGTTGTTTTAAATATTAAGGAGTATTTGATTTACAGTATGCACACATTTTCTCCCAGCTGAGGTTTTTCTACTCATCACAGGGCTGAACCATTTTCTTTTCTTTTTTTTTGTTATTAAAAAAGGAATGGAGAGAAAATGGTGGAAGTCAGCATTTATCTTTGAAACATTGGTGCAGTCATCTCTTTATTTTTCTCTCTGGGAGACTGACAGCACATTGCTGAGTAGAAATACAGCTATCAGCTTCATCCTGATGGGACTAAGAGTTGATGTTTTCAGTGTTTGAATATTTACAGACGATATCTCTAAACTCTTTCAGGAATGGATGACATTTAAAGTGAAGATGCCAACATTTGTCATACTTTACATTTTCTTTGACTTCTCCGCTCAATATGAAATGGGGTGCCCAAGAGTTTTTAACATCCTGATCCTTCTGTATGTGCTCAGTGTTCAAATCCGTAGTAAGGATGAATGAGAAGATAATAGGAATAATAAATGGTAGTGTAAATATTTTGTATTGAAAGTGCCAGCTCCTGTGAAGACACTGACTCAACACATGTGGAATTGTCAACTGTATGCATGGCTAGTAAACAAAAAAAGGACTCTAGTGTGAGATAAATATAGACTGTGGAAATGTGCAAAACAAACGTGTACAAACTGAATCTGGACACTGTCTCAAATGTACATCTGTACTGCCACGGGAACCAGACTTTCCCCATGTGACCATTTTCATTGTTGATTTTATATTTTTTTATGTGACCATTTACTCTTCATTCCCTCTCTGAATGGTGACACTGTTACATTTGACACCTAAACAATAAAAGTGCGTTCAACACTCGACTGAGACTTCACTTTGAAGTGAATCCACTGACATGCTCCAGCAACATGGGTTTCTTTCTTGTCCTCTGGGATTCAATCGTAAAAAAAACGCTTGTTTTCTTCTGTACTCTTTCTTACATTTTATTGTTCACTTTTATATTCAGCCATTGAAATGCGATGTAAAAACTTAAAGCATTGAATGTGCAAGTATTGCATTGATTTGGGGGAACTTTATGCCCTGCGTTTTGGGACTACACTTCCCATAAATGGCTATTTTGCTGATGTAAGATGTAAACAGATGTAAACAGGAAGTACTCGTGTTGCCGTGTGGTGGCCAAGTCAGGTGTTAGCTACAACTTTAGCCACATCTTAATCGAGCCTATTGAATTGAAAAATACGCCGACTACTTTAACTAAATCGCTACAGCACTGCAGACGATTTAAAACACCATATTTATAGCCAAGAGTCATTTTTACTGTGGATAAATAAAGCGGACGTCATTCACGATGGACATGGGAATTAAGATATCCCTGAAAATTGTAAGTCCCGCTGAATCTAACATTATTTTTATTAATTACAGTTTTTAACAAATGAGACTATGCCTCTGTTTGAATTGTTGGTCGAACATGATCAGAAGATATTCAATTTGTTAATGTGAAAGCTAAGGACATACCAAGGTGGCTCTCTCACATCCTATCTTCTTTATCAACTGCAACACACTTCCAATGTGTCAATATTTGAGTCACTGAAGATGGCTCTTGGTTGTTTCTCCTTGTGAGTTAGAGAAGGACAATCGGACACACTTTGTGCTCTCGAGTAATGGAAGATACCTGTGCTTTTATTAGTTTGGATCTCTTTTATTCTGGCATCTCAGGCAATGGGTAATACCCTGTCGAAAGCTTCTACTAAAGATAACATAAAAACTGTTATTATTCAGCAACTACAGCTCCCATCAGGCTTTGAATGCTCTACTTTGACAAAAGCTCAAGGGACTTTTCAACAAAACAACAGCATCTTTGTTCAAATGAGTCTACCCCAGTTTTTTTCAATATAGAATCCATTTAGCTTTAGAGCTTAAGGTTAGAGATCTTTACATGCAACTGTTGTTGAATTCAGTTATTTGAGACTTATTATTAGTGACGTCTTTATTTCTGAAACTACGACAGCTGACATTCCTATTAAGGCCCCCTAATTTGATGAATGCAGATTAAGATTGAACACCGCCTTTTATCCTTTAGTTTTGGGTAACATGGTTTTGAATTGAATCCTTGAGTGAAAGTAAGGAACCCACATTTGAATTGAAATACTAAAGAGTTTTAAGAGATGGTTTAAACAACTAGCTTCTCCATGCTTTTGGTTCTTGTGTCTCCTTGTTTTGCCTGCCAACTCATTGTAGAGATTGTTTTTGTATCCCTTGGTCTGTTGGGTATATGGACAGCTCATAGATCGAGGGGATGATAGCATCTCCTCTGAGACGCTTGTCAACATCCCCCCCCCCCGCCCTCAGCGACCTGATCTAAGCAGAGATGGTGAAGAGCGAGCCTGTGTGGTCTGTTTCTAATGTCTTGCTTGCTGAGGTGCTTTATCTACCCTGATGAGGCAGGGCCGAGGACTGAGCACCTGATAGGGAAGGGTCTCAGTGGGTTTAATTAGGAACCACCCTCCTTCTGGCATCCCTTACTCTTCGGCAGCATCATTTGTGTTTTGTGGCTTAATGTCCTTGTCCACTTTAATGTCCTTGTTGTCAAGTGAAAAGGATTTAATGAGAATGGATCACCAAATTCTTTGCAGGACTCAGCTTTATAGTTAGTCTGCAGCTTTGTTTCTTGAGCTTTTAAAAAATAACATTGCCAACTCTGGCTCCCTTTTCCCTCAAGTCCTTGCAATTGAACCAATACTGGCTTTCAATGAACGATAGCATTATGAGATGTTGGATTCCCATGGGGAAAAAGACTTGAAAATAAAAAATAAAATCAGCTTGAAAACAACCCCCTGAGTCTCTGAGCGTAGGTGTATGAATTAAATAGGCGCTGACTCATTGTTACCTGTTCCTCGGCTCTGTAAGCCGGGGGCTCAGAGGCACAGACATTGCAGCTGTGACATAGTACAGCGTGTTTGTTCCAGCTGAGATCCTCTACTTCAGTATGTCAAATGTCAAGATGAAAGGGGGGACGCTGCATGAGTCACGCCACTGCCACCCCCACCCCTCCTCTCTCCCAGACTGCAGCAGCACAGTCCCTAGGGAGACTGTGTGGGATACGACAAAAAGGCCATGTACGCCCTGTGCACTTCTAATCCAGGGGACGTGAGTTCATGGGGTTGTTATCCTGAGCAGGAGAGGAACACCCTGCCTGCCCAGCAGTTTGGAGGATGAAGGAAATTCCATTGCACAGACTGAACAAAGGAGCCTTTAAATTGCTTTAATCATCTCATTGATCACTGGAGCATTAAAGTCTCAATGCGGTCCAGACGGGGGCTGAAATGTGTGAAAAGTATGCTTTTGTACCTGTGCAGCAGAGAGGTATTGTGGAAATCAATAGGGTGAGATGTAAGAGGGAGAAATTGTACATTTCGAGGGAACATTTTTCAGTTACTTTGGGGCATAACAGCACACTTCACATTCAAGGTATACCCCTTGCCCTGATGGTAACCGTGTCTTATTTTTCTAGGATTGTGGACTACTACAGAACGTACTCCTGAGTGAACATCAAGTCATTATTTATTGCTTTTGCCGTACCTTACTTGATGTCACCACCGCTGAAGAGAGCCGTGCTGCTTTCAGCCCACACTCTCACCCCCGCCCCCCCGTTTTGTGCCTTTTTATATCGGAAACAATGTTGATGTGCAGGAGGGGGAAGATGGGACAAACACGCCGAGCTAGGACTATCAAAAGGCCTAATAACTAGGTGTCATGGCAACCAGATGGCAACACACGAGTTGTCAATTTCACAGTCTAATTTGCAGCTGTAACCGAGGAGTGTGTGTGTGTGTGTGTGTGTGTGTGTGTGTGTGTGTGTGTGTGTGTGTGTGTGTGTGTGTGTGTGTGTGTGTGTGTGTGTGTGTGTGTGTGTGTGTGTGTGTGTGTGTGTGTGTGTGTGTGTGTGGGTGTGGGTGTGGGTGTGTGATCTGTGAACGAAAAACAAGGATTATTCCTCTCCTGACATATATGTATGTTTCAATCCATGTTGCCATTATCAGGCAAACGGGTGAGTACCGCCAAATCATGAAATATAGTATTTTGACATTTGAACAGATATCTCCAACATCTCAGTTGTTGAAAGTAACCAGGTACATTACTTGATTATTCTATGAGACTAGGCTACTTGTTTCGCTCAGCTGCTTTGGTTTTGTTCAGTTGAGTACACTTTTCAAAATATATATTATATGACCATAGTCTACAACATAAAATTAACTCATAATGCATTCTAATGGAAAACTTAGTCATATTTTAAAAGTGTTTTGTCCTTCAGTCCTAACACAAAAAAAACAGTATTTATTTGTTTGTTTTTTTACCTGTTGTACAGCTCTGGTGACCAGTCAGTCTGTTAGGCGTAATTTATTATCTTCTATTATAAATGACTCTTGGTGTGCTTAATTTAGTTGAATTGAGCTCACCGAACAACCATCTATGATTTTATATGTAAACATATTACTAGATAGAAGCGAAGACCTGGAGCACTAAGTCGCTAAACCAAAGCAAGAAAACATGTTGTGCTTTTTGTGAAATGTTGGGAGTTCTCCCAGTTCTAAGGGGTCAACAAAATTCCATTCTCCATGCAAATTACATGAAGTTGTTTCAGAAATTCTAACAAGATGTGTTCCCAGTTTCTAATTTTTCCGACGTGATCGGTTCAAAAGAGAAAAACACATTTTTTAAAGCAACCCTTGGGACAGCAGACAGTAACAGTTTCATGCAGTATCTCTCTGATATTTTAGATTTGTCGCAGCCGCTTATTGACAATCATTATTCAATTGTTCTCACACACTTTAGAACCCAAATCTTTACCATCTGTCGCTATGTAGTCCTCTAAAATTTGAAATTGGATTTCTAATTGCATGGATTTGTACAGCTGAAGGATTTGGTGTGTTCCTACACACAGGACAAAGACTAAATACTTCCAGACTGCCATTTTCTTTCCCATTTTTTTCCCTCTGTTAAAACAAAGACTAAAGGAATGCGTGGCACCATGGCGCGGCAGTGTTGCAGTACTGATGGCAGTTTGGTAACCCTACCAAATGAAGAATACAAATCTGACAACGTCTTTTTATCAGCACCTGAATAAATGCAGGCAGAAAATTCCTACATTGAATTATTTCTAGCCTAACTTGTGATGAGCAGCCCCCATGCTGGGTTTCCTGTCTTGTGGAGGTGGAGGACTCTGCAGGAGCTCTGCTCATGTCTAAGGGGAGGAAGCCTCATTCTCCAGCTTTGGATGGTCTTTCTCTGTAAAACAGATTCCTTCCCTCTGCTTGATCAGCTGTAGCAACTCTCCAGCTCCTGCTTTAATAAGGGAGGGAATGTACACAGTAAGCTATTAAGAAATCAGGAAAATAATTGTACTACATAGCCTTTTAATGTCTTGTAAGTGATACATACTGTGTTAGTGAGACTCAATAGTCAATACAATAAACGTTTTGTGTGCAAGCTGTGAAGAGAAAATGGCATCATGGGAACTCTGTAGGCAAAGAGTGCACGCTTCAATCAAACACTTTTAAAAACTAATGTGAAATGTGATGAAAGCAAGATTTAATTATTACAATAGTGCTGATTTCAGATTCCTTCTTTAACGACATACAAACATGAATGTCTATAATTGTTAATTATATACAGCCTGTCACACAGACTCCCCTCACACACACACACACACACACACACACACACACACACACACACACACACACACACACACACACACACACACACACACACATACACACATACACACACACACACACACACACACACACACACACACACACACACACACACACACCTACATTTGATAAAATAATGAATTGTAAGATCCTAGCAGAACAGGCAATTAAGCTGTAGTTAGTGTGTGTATGTGTGTGTGTGTGGGACCTGACTGACTGGAACAGTGGGAGAAATGTACAAGTCTAGCCCTGGCTCTAATGAACTGGTATTCAAAGTTGTTGGGAAACTGTGACAGGGCATGAGATTCAGCCGCTGCTAGTGCAGAGATAGAAGGAAAATGATTCTTATTTCCATCTTACATCACTTCTTGAGGGGAATACATCCTCAGGGAAGCATATTATGTGGAAATGTAAAAGAACACTGGAGAATGATATGCAAGTTGTGTATGTATGTATGTATCTGTGAGATGTGTTATAGAATTCTCTGAACACTTTAATCCAAAAGACCATTGTGATCCATATTACCTTCCACTCAGGGGTGACCCAAGGCTGACCTGGTTTTGATGCCTTGTCTTGAAATGGGCAATGTGCCTTTAGAACGATCGCCTGTCTGCCTGAACTGCTACAGGGCTCAATTTTTAAGTCCATTATTATTGTTAATCCTGTGCTTAAATATATAGCTGAATTAATGTATTTAATCACATTACCACACATAACATATGGGTATGCAGTATTCCAGTATAGAAAGACATTGCACATTGAGTGGGAGAAAGTGTGGGTTGATAATGGCCCAGAGGCATATAGTTTTCTCTGGGGGGCCACTGGCAGATTAACCAGGTTGGGGGGGGGGGGGGGCATTTGAACCTCTTAACCTTGAGTGCAGTGTTACATCAAAAAAGAAGCCTACACTCAGGCCCCGGCCACACGAGGACGAAAACGGTCGTTTGCGTTATTGTTTAGTGTCATATAGACCGTTCGGCCACACGAGGACGACCGAATATGACAGTAAACAACTGCGGAAACGATAACGGGTCCCAAGGTGGATAGAACGGCATTTACGCAACGCTCTGGGAGGTCCAACGGCTCCATGTGTGCGCCCTATACGATCATTTTCTGATAATGATGACGCAATAGCCCCGCCTCTCCCCACCTCTGCTGCTCACCCCCGCGTCAAAGTAAACTGCACACTGAATTCAGATTATTTATCTTTCTCCCGATATGGACATAAACGAGTGAAGTCTAATCTGACAGGACGGAGACACGCAGCTCTGCCCACCTGCAGCTCCTCCCGCTGTGATGCAGCGGTGAACGGAGCAAAACACACACTTCAAGTCAGATCATCACCCTTAGCTATTTTAATTACCTCTCAAACTACCTAAACTAGTTATAAATATGTTTATTTTTACTGTTGGGTCAGTCATTACTGGATCAGCTGCTGCTTGAGACAGACACTGACGCTGTCCGAAGAGAGGGAGGAAAAAGAGAGGCTCCATTTATATTATTTATATTACATAGATTCGTTATTCATTTGTTTTAAAGCTCAATAAATAACAAAGAAGACCTTTGACCGGCACTTTTATAATTTTGTCCGGAAGATTTAAACTTTAACACACGTTTGCGAAAAACTCTGCCCGGTTCCCTCGGCCCCCACCGCGGAGAATAAACAGAAGGGCAACCATGACAACCATGCTTCTTCGCTGCTTTTGTGGAGGAAGTTACAGCGCCACGTACAGGCTCGGCATATGTACTGCAGCTTCTCCAGCGGTTGGAGCTAAACGGAGCTGTCTCGTGTGGACAGACCATAGACTGTTTAGACCAGGGGTAGCCAACGCGGTGCCCGCGGGCACTAAGTCGCCCGCAGGGGGGAAATTGGTCGCCCGCGTGCATGTTCTAAAAATAGCACAAGTCACCATGGAGCTCCGTCTAAAAAAATTATTGAATACATTTTTATTTTTAAAATGACAATATTGAATATAACATTTTAAAAGCACACATTTTGTATGTACATATGTAAGTGAAATGGAGATTTGGTGCGTGAAATTGAACTCTGACCCCAGATAGGTTCAGAGTTGAACTCCACGCACCAAATCTCCGATCCACCTTTAGCTGAGACAAGCGAGCATGAGCAGCTACGATCATGGGCCTCATCACCACACACACACAGCAGTGGTGAGGATCTCAGCCTGCCACTGACGTTCAACCAGAAAACATCAGCAGTTAGCTGTTAGCAGTTAGCAAACAGAGATCACAGCTCCTCATATCTTTTCAGAAACTGGACAAAAGTTACAAACCACAGACTGTCTGTGTCATGGCGAATACAGTCGCTGGTTTATTTATGTCTGTAGGCCGTTATTATGAGTGTGGAATGAGCATATACAACGTTAGCTTAGCCTGGTCGACCCAATCTCCATTCAGAAAACAAGCATTTTAAAAGGTTTTTCGCCTGCCGTCTTGTCTGCAGACTTGTCAGGCATTAATTCATGGTTTTTACTAAGCGGTATCAGTATATTGTTACTTCGGCATCATTTAGAAACGGGTATTACAATTTAATCAAGGTAAAATATGTTCATTTTGTTGTAGTTGTAGCTCCCGAGCCAGCGCGTCTTGTTTGAATGATGCGAGTAAACACAGCTGGCAGCAGCGGTGAAACTCGAGCGATTAGAGCGAAGTCGCGTCCGGTGTGAACGGTGTGAACAACGACCCCTGATAGATCTCGCGAGAATGTGTATAAATATAGATACATTTTCATAACAAAACAATGGGGTTACTATATCAATGGTAAATCATTGTTAATAATTATTGTGAGGAATCATTAACATTAACATGTGATCAGACAGTCCTTCACATACAGTAAATGAATATGTATTCTGATTATTATTAATAATAATATTATCATTAAAGGTGAACCGTGCAATTATGTTATTCAGGAAGTTTGTATCAAACAAGTAGCCCTTCGTATTACTCAGTACCCTTGAAGTAGCCCTCGGTGACAAAAAGGTTGGTGACCCCTGGTTTAGACACTATGTGGACGGAAGCTTTTTTGCGACTGCGTCTGCGTTAATCCTATGCGTTTAGCCGTATGCGTCCTCGTGTGGCCGGGGCCTTAGAGTAGATTATACATGTAAATAGGAATTAATTAACTGTGAAGTTAATAGATACATGTACAGTGATCTGAGTGGAAATCATACTATACATTAATAGTCATCTAAAAAAGTAATTATTCTATGTGTACAGTGTATTCTCACACCCTATGGTGATCAGTGCGAAGTTGAATTGTGATTTAACTTAATATTACATAACTGAGATTACTAACAACATAACATCGTAATTCCTAACATAACTAATCCAAAACAGCATTGTCTCTTGGCTATTTTCTCCTATTTTGCTGCAGTTCTCATTGGGTTTCACGCTTTTGTTGAAATGTTCATCTTTGCCTCAGTTCCAAGTCAGTGCCTCCAGGGGGCTTCTGAAGCTGCCAAGACACTCCGTGTGATTTCTCCATCCTCAATCCCACAACACCAAGGCGTAGGAGACTTTGCTTCCTGCCAATGAGAAGGTAGGCGAGTAGCAGACATGAAATAGAGAGGAGTGGGGGGAAACAGTTTTAGCTTTGCATCACACTGCTTGTCTTTTATCATGCATGCAGCTACATACACGGAGGAGTGGGCAATGTGAAGGCATTGATCCCAGCCAAAGCCCCAGGCCACTGTCGTCCATGAAAAAGGACAGGAGAAGCAGGGAATACAAAGCACTGAACATTTATGGGAGGTTCATCTTACTGTAATGATTATATAATATTGACAATAGACTGAGGCAAGAAGGATTGCCAGAGGTTGCACAGCAGTGAGAGCTAGTTGGCTTGTTAGTATCGTTGCATTGGTTACTGAATGGGTCTATGGATTCAGGCCCGGGGCTCATAGACCCATGGACCAGGCATAAAGTGTCTGTAAAGAACAAAAAAAGATGTTAAACGGGCAAAAACAGACACAAAATTACCACAAACACACAATAAACAACCACAGAGACTCAAAACGACCCCATCGAAACAAAAAGCAACATGAAGAGACATTAAAACAGCCACAAACATTTAAAATAAACAGCAAGAAACAACAAATGACCACAAATATGTCCAAAAAGACCCCATCGAAACAAAAAGCAACATGAAGAGACATTAAAACAGCCACAAACACTTAAAATAAACAGCAAGAAACAACAAATGACCACAAATATGTCCAAAATGACCCCAAAGAAACAAAAACCCTCCACAAATACGCAAAGTGACCACAAAGAGATACAAAACCACTAAAGAAATGAAAAAAAAACTACCTCAGAGAGATGCAATATTATCTCAATGTAACGCATAATTACATAAAACAAGTAAAGGGCACTTTACCAATGCACTCCCTTCTTTAAAACTGTTCCCCAGTCTGTCCCTCAATTCAAAAGATTCTCAACAGGACCTCTAGTATTTAAGGGATCTCTACTGTAAGTAAGTGTAAACCTCAAATGAAGCCATCAGTTTTCCCATGACATATAAATAACTCAGTTGATTAGGATTACAGATCTCTTCTTGGTTTACAGAGATGGAATACTTTCTGTGGTTGGGGTGTTCTTTCTTTGGTGCTGTTAAATCAGCACAATTGTACCAATGTTGATGTCACTGGCTTTATTTGCCTGGTGACAGGACTGCAGCTCAAGCTGGTGTTTACAGTATGTGGCAGAGATTTACACAGTCCTGTTTTTATGCAACATGGGAAGGAAGAGTCAGCCTTTTATTGCAGAATGTACCACTTGTAATGTTATCCTGTGTGCCCACTTAAAGGCCAGGGTTTGTGATCCATGTCATTTATGCTTCATGGTCAGCCAGAGCCCCCTCCAGTGGTCTTGGGTGGTATTATAGGCCACCCACAAGCACCATAGCAGACAAGCCAGGCTTCATGTCACCACATTGTGGAACATTTATTTAAAGCTAAGTTGAAACGTGGTATGCTGCAAAAGAGAAAGGGAAAACATCTCTGGCAGCTTCAGTGAATGTTGCATGGCTGACCCTGTCTTACTAAACTGACAATAAACAGGCCACATACAAGTTAGTACACACACACACACACACACACACACACACACACACACACACACACACACACACACACACACACACACACACACACACACACACACACACACACACACACACACACACACACACACACACACACACACACACACACACACACACACACACACACACACTCCCCCTTACATGATATAAACAAGAAATAAAGTAGTTTTTGGGCAGGTTACAGGCAGTTACTTGTTTGACAGTATTTGGAATATAAATATGCATTTATGTATCAGCCAGAGACTCTGCATTCCTGTATTTATGTGCCATTATGAATGTTTAGCATCTTGACCCGCATACTAACTTATATAGGTCATTGTTCTGGAAACTTTCTGAAGTACAAAATAAGAAATGTTCCAAGGACAAAGCTTTAGTTGGTAAAACCAAAATATTATCAACACTTCATTGATTCAGCGGTATTTCAGTCATAACAAAGTGTAGACAAATGTTCAAACCCACATCATTTTAATGCTATGATAGACACAAAAGATGACCTATTTATAAGAAAAGCTGAAAGCTGAATGTTAATGTGTTTAACAGGCAATGTAAGAGGCATGGTTTCGTCAGTGACATAGTCATATGTTTAGAGGTGGCTATTAAATATATTTATTAAGATAATACTTTTGCCAAGCCTAAACCTATTGAGCAATTTTTAAAAGTCATAATGATCCCCCTATTAATAACTTTTCAAGTTTTAAATATATACTTTAGAAACAGTTGATAGGGTCTCACAAAATTGCGACTTTTTTTGTATCCCCTCATCCCATAAATCGTTGTATTATTGATGGTCACTCGCCAAGACAGCTGCCCTGTTCTGCACTGGCTCTCCTCACACCACAGCTACATTTCTCGCCGATGGCCGTTATTTCTTCTAATCCTTGGCTGCTCCTGGTCTCTTGGACGCCTAGCAGGCTCATATTTTTTTGAAAATCTAGTGTATACATCATTTTCCTACACATTTATTCACTGGTGTGTCTAACCTGCAAGTTGCTCTTTAAGGCCATAAACCTCTAGTTTTTAATATCTGAATACTGTTGTTCCAGCAAACCCCGCTAGATGTCGCTGCTCCTCCGTGTGTCACTGCCGCTGAGAAGGTGGAGGTGCTGCGCCTCCTTCATTGTTTGAGTGGAAGGCACCGGCAGAGGATCCGCCACTCGCTTCAATGTAATCCCGTCTTTCCCTGGCTCACTCTCTCAGTCGTCCACCATGGCGACCGCAGAAAGCCTCTCCAGTCCGAGCGGCTGCTAGAAACTCACCCGGGCTTCATTTTTCAGCCTCTACCGCTGGACGTGGATGTTATATCTCCTTTCGGCTGGGAAATACATACGTGTGGACAAGCCCGCATTTGGAGAGAAGCGGTAAGAACCGTGCAGAGAGTCCTCACCCTGGTTGCTCTTAGGGAAGTGATTCAACTTGTTTGATGAGATTAGGGTTAAATCCTGGGAGTATCTTTGCCGTGTTGTTTTGTGATCCTGTGGATTTCGAGGGAGGCAAAAAACTACCACTGTTAGTAAAAAAAGGTCATGTGCTGCCAGTAACTGTCCTGTTTGTCCTCCAGTGTGTTTGCAGATATACCTTAGCTGTATGGATGTGTGCAGACGCCGCAGTCTCTGTAATGCTTCATGCCTCTTGAGTGACATTTTAATGATCAGGAACTGAGCATTTTGAATCTGTCATCTATATTTCTAAGCAAAGGTGTCCAGGTGAGCACAGGCTTTGCATTAATGTTACATACTGTAATGGCTGATAATGTCAAGAGGATTACAGCAGCCTGCTCTATTAACCTACATTATAGTTATGGTGTGAACACACTACCAGACAGTGTCAGGTGGAAAAAACCCTCATGAGTGCCTGACTTCACTATTTTCTCAATTATCATTCATGATTGTTCTAGGAAAGGCTTGGATGTCAGCCAAGCACTGGTTACAACATGCATGTTCTCAGGTAGTTGTCATTATTTTCACTTAACCAACACATAACCTTGCCAATAATACAGTGGGAACTTATTCAGGCAAAGCCAGCCACACCCAGGTATCAGTGACTGTTGCAAAACACAGAGGAAATTGTGCTGTTTTTTGTTGTGGGCCTTTCCTCAGGTAGAAATCTGGCTTTATCAGCAACGCCTCTGGCCATCCAGCTGTCACTAAAGGATTCCAGCTGTGCAGTGTTGGAGTGCACTGAGGGGGCCCCTGTGCCCCTACACACAGAGGAGCCACTGTTATAACCCCGGAGACTCTGAGCCAGCAGTCACAGCTCCATGTTACACAGTTGTGGTGAATTTAAGGCAAACAAGTTCAAAGGCAGGGTGGGAAACACTCAGGGGTCTGTAAATGTCCCTGTGACACTGGGTCCTGGGAGGCTATGCTTTATGTCACACTGTGGCCCCTGAAACAAGGTGCTTTCAGTTGAAGTTGGGACTGTTTTGTGTGTTTGTTTGGACCTGTTTGGAGTTATCCATTCATAGTAACACATACTCTAAAGACTGGTTGATAAATGATCCCTGTTGGCCGAAATAATCACTGTCTACTCTTTCACTGCCCTCTGTCTCACTGGTGCTTTGTTTAAAGAGTGTCTAGTTACACGGCATGCATGCACAGGTCATATAAGACATGAATTGCAGACTTGGCATGAGACACTTGCCGATAATCAAAGCAAAGGCCTCTGAGTGATGACGGTGGGAGGATCAAATGTCAGAAATGACTGGGCTTCAATTGAAAAATGTGCCATTCATGCTCCTGATGACAGCATTTGGTCTGTTTTCCATCAGCCCCAGGGAGTGTTAGTCTGCTGATGACTGTACGGCAGGTGGAAATAATGAGACATTGCTCTTGTAACTCCATTGCCCTTATGGTTGGGGATTCTTAGCTTTTAATCAAATTTTAAATCTTCCTAGCTTTCAGCGTCAGTAACCAAAGTTACATAAAAGTTCTAGATAAGGACTGAAACCCAAACATGACATTACAATGATAAAAAACTACACATGTAATGTTAAGTTTCATTATTAATGGATCTTCAAAAGGACTTAATGACAGATTAGTATTCAACAGAGTTTAATATATTTGTGTATTTTGGAACCAGCTGAACAGAGCGTGTATCGCTAGTGCTGAACAACAGAAAATGTACTTTAATAAATTCTAAAAATTGTTTAGTTTTTTTGTTCATTAACCTGTATTGGCTGTTTCAATCTTCCCAAATGGGAAGGTTTGCTTTTTTACACACTGGAAATTGAATATCTTTAATGTACTGTTGGTCAGACAATACAATTTAAAGATGTCTGCTTGAGCTCTAGGAATTTGTGACATCTGTGCCATTAGTTAATTATTGACCAACTGATTAATCATTCAATTATAAAAAGAAGTGACATTTTAATCCATAATGAAAATAATCATTAGTTGCAGCCCTACTTGTCAGCCTTGACGCATCTTACCTCATTCATCACACCTACTGGACTGGAAACGTCTTTGGTGTCTCTCCTAAATATCAGACAGACCATCATCAGACAGAATTTAGTGCCCACTGTCCTTGGCCTATTTTCTCCATGCACTCTGCTGGATTACATTATCCACTCCTTTTTCAAATGCCTTATTCAGCTTTCAGCTTAAACTTGGCAGCAGTCATTCACCTCTGCGGCGGCTGAACAACTGCTCACTGGCCTCGATGCTCCGATGAAGCACTAAGTTAGGTCTCAGGATGACATCAGCCTGCTGGAATGTGCAATGAAGAGAGCATTAAGCTGGGCAGCAGGGCCTCGGGGGATCTGTGGATACATGACGGGGGGGGGGGATAGCAGACGCTCTGGTGTCAACCAAGAGTGAATGAGTCCACAACTTTGTCCAAACACAGTCCTCAACCTGATACAAAAACAGAGTCACATTCAGATGGGACCCTATATGGCTTAATGTGTTACAGAAGTTGACTTTTTCTTGCCCAATCTTGTAGGATCGCCTCAAGGATTTACAACGGCATTTATTTAATCATTTATCCATTATCTTAAAGGTGGGGTAGGTACATTTGAGAAACTGGCTCGAGATACACTTTTTGTTATATTCCATGGAATGCGCTTAACATCCCGATAGAAATGAATATCTTAAGTGCTTTGCAAACATTTCATTTGTGGAAGCCGTAGTACTGTAAAAAGCACGACCAATCATTTTAGCCGGCTCGGCTAAAATAACTGGATGGCCTACCTGCCTGTCAGCCTTCCATCTGTCCACAAACTTATCTCGTGCCCTCATTCGTGTGTGTTTGAGGAGGGGCTCTGTAAGGAAGTGGCAGATTTTTTCCGGCAGTGTATTTTCAAATTCTAGCGCACTCGAGCTGGTTTCTCCAAAATTACCTACCCCACCTTTAAGCTAACTTGAACAGTCATTTCACTATCTTCTAACCATGTATCCATTACTTAACATCAATTATTTCAAAAATGTATCCATTACTTTTTACTAAGAAATGAAACCTTTTAATGATGAACTAAAAGTGAATAATATATCGATAACATGTATCCATCCATCCATCTATTAATTTGGCTACTCTACACTCTATGTACCCTGGAAACTGCAAAAGTACCCCCTGGTAGGAAATTGCTGCAGTAAGGGATGTGTGAAGTTAGCCACTCTATGCAAGTCTTCACTGCATTTCTTTAAAAGTAGCAAATCAATAATTGGACTTTATATAGTCATAACTGTAAAATATTTGCAATCAATGTTTTTTACTCTGCTCTCTGATAACCAAAATCCACTGTTCATTCTGGTCACTTCTCCTACAGTGTCCTCACGTATTTTCCTTGATCCCCATGAGACCAATTAAAACCCAACCAAATGTATGTGTGTGTGTCTTTGGCTTTAAGGCCTTGCTTTTACAACTTCACCGATCACCCGTCATTGTATTGACTCTTTGATTTTTACATTCTGGCCTCATGGTTAATTTGTCAAACCAAATTAGGGCTACTTGATTTCCGCTTTGAAATTTAGAACATCCTCGGATCGTTTTTCTTTTTTTCGCAATAATTGGTTCTCCCACAGGTGACAATTATCAGCTATTAGTGGCGAGTGTAAAAACTGCATTTGCAATTACTGTGTTAGTGTGAATGTTTTTGCAGCCTGGCCCTGATGCGTATACCTTTTTATATATGCACTCCATGATGCATTACATTTATTTCACCTGCTGCACCACAAACGCTTTGTAAGACGAGGTTACTTACTACTTTTTGTTACTCCTCAATCTGTGTTCATATCTTTTGTATTCAGGAGCAGAGAATGACTGCACGTACATGTGTTTCCTGACCTTCCTCTCTTTGCTTCTGTGCAGGCTGGGCAGTGAGCATTAACAGTTCAGCATGGCAGAGCCAGACCCAGAGCCAATGGGAACAGGACATCGTCTTGGAGCCCCGGAGACTCTTGGCATCAGTACGCTGGACCCCGGGCACAGACCCCCCGCCATGCCCCCTGGGCGACTCGTCACCGTCAGGGTCCGCATGCTGGACGACACTGAGGAGCTCTTTGACATCTCGGTGAGTTGTTAAAGCCGTCTCGCTCAGGCGCATTTCTTGATGTGAATACTAATGTCGGATTGGGACTCCTTATTCTTGCACAGTGCCCAAGAAGCATTTCCCGTTTTCATTATAGCAGCAGCCGTCTGAAAACCAGTTGGCATGGCAACTGCATGATGTTAAGTTGTTGAATGCAAAGATGAAACTGGAGGAATAATTTTAGTATATCAGGGTCCTCCAGTTTATTGTAGTGGTATTTATTCTCTGTGTCCTAATCTCTCAAACCCGTAATACAGCTGTTATCTATTATTAAACACTTTTTCCTCCACTTTGGGGGACCACAGACATTATTTTATTCCACAGTTCTGTCTCACATTGATGTGTTGAAGAAGTGTTAGGAATCCATGTGCTTGTTAAGATAATGTTATGAAGGCAGGAAGGAACACAAAAGAGAGTACAACAGTTTTTTTTTTTATGACTTCCATTTGAATTCCATTCATGTTTTATGGAGTTAGAGGATACGCCTCTCATTGCAGAGATCTGCATTTAGACATTAAAGTCTTAGCTATTTGCGCAGATTATCTAGAAGTTGAGCTTGAATCCCATACTAATTGTGAACGTTATGTTATAAGCTAATAATACTTTAAATGCAAAATAAAGACACATTAAGGTAGTGGTTCTCAAACTTTTTCTGTCAGGCCCCCCCTTTGGAGAAAAAAAAAAGTCGGGCACCCCCAACACAAATAGTCAGGCTCAGTGGCGGCGCCAGAGATTTCTTTTGGGGGTGCTGTGGCTTGACGTTTCATAGAGGGTTCTCAAACATTTAGGGTTTCCCATTAATGTACCGGTCGCTACAGTGGAGTTTTCTAATGCAACCATCCCCACGCATATACACAACTGTTACCATGAAGGCTCGATAATCAGCTCACGGCATATAGGTGTAAGCAGGGGTAAAGTCCTATTTTTATAGGTGGTGTGTGGACCACACATAGGGGGGTCCGGGGGCAAGCTCCCCCGGGAATGTTTATTTTTAAATATTGAAGTTAAATGCATCAATCTGGTGCACTTTGAGAGCAAAATGAAGAGATCTATGGATACCTCTCTCAACACCCATATGATAAAGAACTGTAAACAGATTTACTTTTTCTTTATGGATATTTTACAAATCACCATTTCAAACTTTGTTCTTGTTTTACTGTCATATAGTATTTCATACCTGTTTTTCATTTATTCTCTTATTGTTTTATAACTATAATGATCATATAAACGTGTGCCTCGGAAATAATTTTTTTATATTAATGGTGACCAAAACGTTTGAGACCCACTCACTGAGTCTCTCAGTCTGACAGGAGAGGACTCTCCTCCACCTGATTGTTGAAAAAACTCCTTATATCCGTTAGCGTAGCTCGCTAGCACCAGAAGCTAACAACAACGATCTCCGGTACCGGTGCGCTCTCTCTCTCTCTCTCTCTCTCTCTCTCTCTCTCTCGATCACAAAATGGCTTGTTCCACACACACACACACACACACACACACACACACACACACACACACACACACACACACACACACACACACACACACACACACACACACACACACACACACACACACACACACACACACACACACACACACACACACACACACAGAGCCGAGCTTTAATGAAACCCAGACGTAATAGTACTGTACTGCATCATATTATTTTTCAATCAATAATTTTTCAATTTATGATTTATTTATTTTTTAATCTTTTTTTTTTTAATAACCATTTTTCCTCCTGGCCTCTACCGGGGCGCCCCCCCTGGCATGCCTCTGCGCCTCCAGGGGTGGCGCGCCCCCCACTTTGAGAACCACTGCATTAAGTTCAACAAACTACACGTAAAAGGGTGGATGCAGATTATTCCAAAATGTAAATCTTCAGGACAACTGAAACTATTCTGGAAATAGGTTTCATTGTTTATCATCTCAAAGTGTTAGGCTTATTGTCAACAAATCCCATGGAATGACCAGAACTTTAGTGAATTTTAAGAAAAGCCTGACTGTGTAAAGCCTAGAGCCAGTGCACAATACTATGTGCTCCATCCTCCAAAACTACTAAAAGTGATACACCACAGAAATGAGCCACACATACCTCATTCACACCAACGGTGTTTCAGGGCCGGTTCAGAGCTGGAGCTTGAAAAGCACCGGGTTTTCCTCTTCACACCGCAGCGGATCAGCCTCTTAGCTCCGGAATCCGGTTCATTTCGAGCACCAAAAAATTGTCCGGCTAGAGCAAAAGCACCATATACGTCACGCTTACGTCGAGGCGGGGGCAGGGGCGGGATCAACTCCTGAACAACAACAAAAAGCCTGCGTTTTATCCAGTTTGTACACAACGATGGAGAAACTTAACAAGCAGCAGTGGTCCACTGAAGAGACCAGCTACCTACTGGGAATCTGGTCTTCTGAAGAGGTACAGAGGAAGCTGGAGCACAATCGGCCATTGTTGTTGTTGTCGGTGTCAGCTGTGAGGGGTTTCCGCGCGGTTTGGCTTTATGAAGCAGGCACGCAAACGGTTACGTCATGACGCAAACGATGACGCAATAACGCAGCACCATTCGGACTCTAGGCAGTGTGAAAAGAGCCGGAGCTAAACCGAAGAACCGTTTCTGAACCTGAAAAGCTCTAGCACGGAGTTGCGTTGGTGTGAATGAGGTAACAGAGTGACCAAATGACATGTTCCTTCATTATGATGAACATGGGCTCTGTAGGCTATTTTTAGTCAGTCCCACATACAATGTCCTGCTGCCTTAAATACACACAAGTTCACAATTGGAATTCACACATGAAATTAGTCCTAAATATATACACCATTTACTCCTGTTGAATCAATATTTGCTCAAAACTACAGTGACTAGCTGCAGTTAATGAGCCTTATATAAGAAAATAAAAGTATATGTTCTTTCATTTTAAAGATTTACATCCTTGAGAACTGAGGGGGTTGGGCCTGAATGAGGGTAGTCTGGTTATTCAGAACATATTGAAATACTTACTAATGGTTGGTTGTAAAGTTTGTGGGATTTGTTGAAAGAAGAAAAAATAGAATAACACCCGCATTATCCTTGAAGGCAATGACACACGGCCCTTCTTCCTCCAGCATCCCTCTAGCATTCCTCTGAACTTGTGGTGTTTTGGGAAGGTGTTGAATCAATGGCAGAAACACTGGGTGGAGGAAGTGAAAAGACCGTTATTTGTCTTAGAATAGAAGAACAAGCCCCATTCTGTGACCACAGTCCTTCCCGCCTGGAAGAGAAGAACGAGATGAGTAGATAGAGGAACATGAAGAGTGGTGATGGAGGGAAACAGATACAGCAGCCACAGAGGACTCATTTAATGTGTATGAATGGGGCTGGGCAGGCACTGAAGCCCCGGCCACACGAGGACGATAACGGTCGTATCTGCTACAGGTCAATATCAGATAGACGGTTCGGCCACACGAGGCCGACATGGAAACGCAGAAAACGATAACGGGTCCCAGGTGGGTAGATCTGCAAACGAAACGCTCTGGGGGGGCAAACGGCTCCACTTACAGGCCTGGCATATGTACTACAGCGTCACCAGCGTTTTCGAGTGGTCTCGTGTGAACGGACACGTTTCTGGTGCCTGTTGCGTGTGGACGGAAGACTTTGTTATCGTCCTCGTGTGGCTGGGGCCTAAAGCTGCTGAGCTTTCCTGACGGTTAGTGAGCGTGCGGTGCAGGGTGGATGTATCCTTCTGGCTGCTTCCCAAGGTAGTATGGGTAAATGTTGCTCCTAAGGCAGGTGGCGGAGCTCCCTGTGCATGACTGCTAATCTTTCTAGAGGTATCATGTGTTGTACTTAATACTTAAGGCTCAATAGATTCTCACCGTGAGGTCCTGTTTGATTTCCCTCATTTAACCCACATTGCTTTTTGTGTACTATGGGTTAAGTGAGGCATTAAAGCCATGATTGTTTTTGTTTTACAAGACAAGGTTCTTGATGTCCTCACTCAATCTCACTTTCTCTTATATTGGAATATATGCTGGATCTGCTTTTTCTTTTTTTTGGGTTAAAACAATTAGTTTGCCTAAACTTACCTTTTTTAATAGGGAATATTATCAAGCCCATTTTTATGGAGTTTAGATGCCACAAAGATTTAAGATTAAGACAGCTCTACCCTCCAACAAATCAACACACTGATGGTTGTTCATTTTTCATATGATAAATGTCAGATCTGTATTTATGGCATGTTTATTTTTTTTTCTGACTTGCTGTCAGATTTCAAGCAGTTTGAACTACAGCACTGTCTCTTGAATAAAAAAAAAGTGAAATAAATCTTGTGAGTTTTCTGAGACCAGAGCTGCATTGAAGGGATAACTCATACCCGGGGTTTTTCCACTCTATTGGCCTTCTCGTGGACTTATCATGGTGGCCATGAAGGTACAGTTGAGCTGTGGTGATGGTGAACTAGAAACAGCTTTTGTCACTGCAGCAGACAGGCTGGACAGAAGAAGGCTGAAGGTGTTGCTCAGGAGACGGGAACACAAGGCTCAGGCGAACACAAAGCTTTATTCATGCTCAATTTAACACACATTATGTCCACTGTCCCAAGTAAGCACTTGAAATACACATTGAAGTTGGTTTTGCCTAGAGGTGTGCGAGGAGTACATTTTCATCCGCTTAAAGTCAGAGTGGAAAGATCTGTTATCTTTTTGAAAAAAGAATGCAATAGATGAAACATGTTCTGCATTCAATTCAGTGTTGTTAAAGTTCAGTGTTTAAAGACAACATATTTTGTGTAGTTGACGGAGAAAAGCCCCATTGGAGCCCATAGATGCCTCGAAATAACTTGTTCTGCCAAGGCTGTTAAACAGTTCCTTCCTTTGTGATTGCGTAAGCTAGATCTCAAAACTCTCCGTTTTATTTTTTTGGTCCAGCTGAGACAGAAGACGGGCGTCAAATTAGCCCAGATCTCCCTGCTGATGTTAATCTATCCCCCGCAGCAGTGAAGTGAAAAGATAGCTGCACGGTCTACAAACTACATTTGTCAAGCAATTATCTACTCCTTTATTTTCACAGCAGGAACCTACAGTAATGTTGGAGAAGAGGCAGTTCATCTTAGGTGATTTTATAGTCAGAAAGGCTCAAGGTTTGATTTTTCTGTCTATCCCTTTAAGACAAATGGTCTAACTTCACCCTGTAACTGATAGGGCAGGTTTCAGTTCCCGCTCCTCTGGTTCAGAGGGGTAAGTTTCCACCTCAGCGGGCAGAATATCAGATGGTTGAGTAACAAAAAGGGGCCATCGAGCCATCTCTTGGGTCACATACCATGCTGTGGCCTACTTAGCACTCTGGCCGTGAACACACTTGTTTTGATGCTGATGATGTCTGGCTGAGCGAACCTTGATAACGGTTGACTTGCATTGATTAATAAGCACACTGGGGTCAAAATAATGG
This sequence comes from Notothenia rossii, assembly GCF_949606895.1. Classification (NCBI taxonomy): domain Eukaryota; kingdom Metazoa; phylum Chordata; class Actinopteri; order Perciformes; family Nototheniidae; genus Notothenia; species Notothenia rossii. The sequence goes on from NC_136904.1 coordinate 81,945,143, forward strand.
CCCGGTTATGCCTTCTCTAAATTCCAATGGAATATTTTCTGATTCTGTCCATAATGCTCGTGCAGAGTTCAGCAGAGCAGGTTATCCAGACGGTAGCCCTCTGTCTGTCTTGTAGTCCTCAGGCGTACATACAGTGACTCTGTCTGTACCCATGTTTTGACGCTTATGTTTGCTGATGGCTGGTGGAGGCTGTGCAGAAGTTGCCTTTAAGGAGTGTGATTGTAGCTTGGATTAAGGGGTTGGGAGGTGGGGGATGGGATGATGAGCAGAGTGGAGAGAGAGAGAGAGAGAGAGAGAGAAGAGTCATGCTCATTCTTATGAATGAAGGAAACAGTCAGGCCCCATTAGCTGAACCTTACTGCTAGAATACCAACTAATACAACCCAACATGTGATGTCCTGTTTCCTATTTAAGGCTGAAATTAGAAACACAGACGCTTACGACTAGAAACTCAGAGACAACTCTCTCTGTCATTTCTGTTCTTTCTCTTAACCCTGTAAAGCCCAAATATATTCATAATATATATTTGACCTATTAAATGTTGTTGTAAGGAGCCTCTGGAGCAGAAATGAAAGAGTTTTCAAATTTTTTAAGTTTTGGTTAGTTTTTAGGGAAATGTTGTAATATTACATTGGGCTTAGGTGGGAGCAGAATTTCTGTATTTCTACTCACATTGTCTGAATAAATATATTGAATAACTAAGGGTTGATTTGCAGGATTGATTGCTTACTTAGCCCTATATCAGAATATCATGAATAATAATCACACATCAGTCATATTTGTTATGAATAGTCATTTATTAAATATTAATACAATGGTAGTCCCAAAAACAGTTCCTACCATCGGAAAAGCAGAGTCATACTTGGTGCGTTGTGTGTTTGTGTACCCTTTACTGCAGTGTCTGCAGCGTCCTCTCAGCGTCTTCACTGGAAAATGTACCATTAGGTCCTTGCGTACATCCAGTGGAGGTTGTGATCTCTTGGATGGGGCCCCGTTTGGTGGACTCCCATAACTTGAGGATGGTCTCTTCTGAGCATTCAACTGGCTCCTTGATGTCACCGTCGCTGCTGGGCTCCCGTTGCCTGAAGATGGTCGTCCTCTCTCGGGTGTTTTCAGAAGAGTTGTGTTCACCTGATTAGAACAGAATCAATCAAGATACATGTCAAAAATACATTAGGATACAAGTCAAAGATATTACAGTGAAATATAAAAAAATATTACAAACGGCAAATAGCAGAAATGCATTCTTACCAGGATGAGAGAGGATGCTAGATCTGCCTGAAACTGTCCTGTTCAGGATCTCCTGCTTTGGCATCTTTAGAGCTTTGCACTCCCTCTTGTAGTGGAGCCAGGCGTTGATCATAGCAAGGATGATGGTGTGCCAGAAGATGTACACGTACCAGCGTCGGGACTTCATGGGGAACTTTTATTTGGCCGTAAACGAGTCCAACAAATCCACACCTCCCATGTACTTGTTGTAACCATAAAAGTCAGTATTGGGACTGATGAAATATTTTTTCAGCCAACGATACCTGTCACAGGGCTTTGTGGATTTATGTTGTTGGGGCTCGATGTCCACATGATCACTGACTGGGGGGTCATTGGGTTGTTGGTTTTCCTTGTCCATGTGGCCACAGGCATCTTCATCTTCATCTGCCTCTTCTTCACTCATTTCAGTGTCACTGTCCTCTGATTCCATCTGAAACTCACTTTCTCCGTTTTGGATGGCAGCAATCACATCCTGCACACTGAATCGAGGACCTCTCTTTGCTGGTGGCATTCTGAAATGGAAAAAGTAATTAATAAGTATGTATCAATCATACATAATTATGCTTATTATATTGCGATAGATTACCTGAAGGAATAGATAGGGTGGTGGAACAAGTGTTCATTCTGTCTGGCTTAGCCTATTATCATACTGAAAGGAATGCATTCACCACCCCCTTCCAGGTGTCCCGATGCAACAAGTATCTGAATCCTATTTACATTGTACTCTTGAGTCACACAATACTACCTGGCTTAGCCTATTATCATAATAAAAGCAATACCTACACCCACACATGCAGGTAAACCAGTTCAACAAGTCACACAATGCTGATAACAGGATAATTATCATACTAAAAGGGATACATCCAAGTGTCCCAACACTGTTTCCAAAGAACTGTTTCTGCCAGAACCAGAGTTAAATGTATTGTTGTAACTAATTAACTGATAAGATACAAGTAGAGTTTAAAATATTGCTACAGATATAATTTCACATACTTTTATCAGAAATAATGTATTAATTTATTCAATTCTGGTCTTAATTCAAAATCTTACAGAGGACACATTTAGAACTTATTTATAGTGAATTATCAAAGGCATTATATTTCTATTAGTGTTTTATTTCCATATGTGAACATATAAGAATGGCAATCTCCATGACAGGGACACACGCTATTTTGACTACCACACTGACCCAGTGTTGGAATGTTACAACAAAGACATAAGCTGCTCAAAATAAAATTTGATGAATGTATTCCACAATAACTAAATATGTACATGTTCTAGACATTGTAATAATCAAAACATATTTGAGGCATTTTACGTACTTGAATCTGACATATCCAGGCCAATAAAACAAAGAGATGTTGCTCGTTTGAAGATTCTGAAGTTGTGTGAGTGTATGGCCAGAGGGCAGGACCTATAAACACATTTACTACCCAATAGCATTGTGAGGCTGAACAAAAGGACCTTTTGACTATGTAAATGTGGTCTTTAAAAAAACAAAAACATTTACTGACTTTTAGGATAGCTTAAAGTAATGTTGTAAAATTACAACAGTGGACCTTACAGGGTTAAACTATAATGAGCCGGAGAGGACTGCAGTATGTCCTCTCCAGCCATTACTTTGTCCATTACACTCACGGTAAAGGCCTTTTTATTAAAAGGGCAACCGTGAAGAGAGAAAATGTAGAATTCATTGATTACAGATCACTTAATCTCTTGGCATTTTCATTTGCTTTCCATATGAGATTTTTACCCTGTCTCTTTAAACTCCAATATACTACTTTTGCTTTCCTTAATACTGATTAAGTCTCCAGGAAGTTAATGCACAAGCACAAGTAAAACACAATGTTATCCACACTTGCCTGGTCCACCAGCTAAACTAAAACTAAAGAATGTCTTAACAATAATTTCTGGGTGGATTACCATGAATAATTAAGGTTCCTTAGGATAAATATGAATTACTTTAGTAGTCCTCTTCTTCTTCCTCTTCCAACATTAGCAGTTTAAGATTTTCAGTGATCTAGTAAAGTATATAATAACTATCTTATCTTATAATAAATAACATCTTAATGGATTGACATACATTCTTTTTACAGACTCTCATGGTTTCCTGAAGATGTATTGTAGTTACTTTGTTGATCCTATGACTCTATATCCAGGGAAACAACATTTAAACGTGTCCATTACTTTAAATCAAATGAATAATTCAGAAATGAATGAAATTCACTGAGCCCCGCTTAACGCCAGTACGTACTTCAGGATTGTCATTGTGAACATTTTAAAATGCTCATTTGTATCCCAAAGTGCAACTTTACCAGTAACTACAGCTTCATATACCTGATGCATTAGTCTTGTTTCACATCCAAGGCAACTTCACAAGACATTGCAGATGAATAGAGTAAAACTCTGATTGTTTTCTCATCACAGCATGTAGTAGGTGTGGAGCATCAGAGCTGATCAGTGAGTTGAGATTACACATCAGCAGCTAAAGATGTTTCTGGACGTCCCTTTTAGCCTTGTTTGTAGGCTCCAATCCATCATTATAACGTATAACACTGTCATCTGTCTTAACATAATAGATATTAAAGATACAACATCGAAGCGTAGATTACTATGGTAGCCTCTAAAATACTAATTCAATGAGCCATCTCGACCCACAATAGTATTAGCTACAGAGTCCATGTGACAGGGGGTAATTAATCTCACTGAGAAGCTGACTAGCCGTCTGTGATCTCGATGCATCATCCCCATGTCCAGATCTATAGTTTATCACTTGCAATTCGAACATTTGTCCCAGCAGAGCAGATACAGAGGCAGTGATTGAGAGATGAAACCCCCCCCTATGTCTGTGACCAGCGATATGCAGCCTATTTTGGGACACTGACATGATGCTTGGGGAGATGTTTTTTTACTTTTTCCTATTCCCATAACTCAATTGTTTACAGGTCAGTGGGGACCACCCAAGATAAAGGGGGCTATGTCACAAATAGAAGGACCTGCATGGCTTTTAGAGCACGACTCTCACATTAGTCCATAGAGCTTCCCATCATCCCACCCTTTGCCGCTCTATCCCCCATATGCCCTAACCCATTCATTGTGATTGGAAGCAATTAGAACAGCTCTAGTGTACCTTGTTGTCGGCTGAATGGCAATGAGGTCTGGAATGAATGAGTAGAAACATGATGAAGGGCTTCTTTCAGCGGTGTCTCCTGCAGCTTCAGAGTGGTTGTTCAGTGACTGGCAGTGTGTAGGAATCGCTGGGATGTTTCTGTTCTGTTGCTACCTGTAGATCAATTCCCGGATGCACTGGGATGCAAAGAGTCAGCTGTACGAAATGCATTTGTAGCTACATTTTTCAGCATATATCTGAATAGCAATTACTCTATTAATTCCAGTGGCTAATGCACTTATTACATTTGACATTTATACAATATTCATTAATAATACAATGAGATAATTACATTCATTTGTGTGTAAATTATGTTTTCAATGTGAGGAATCTACTCACCACATGCTTTCTCACTGCAGAAATTAATAATACCTCTCTTATTTTTGTACATTGAATATTAAGCTACAGCGAGCAGCTTAGCTTAGCCTAGTTTAGCATAACGATTGGAAACAGGTTGTAATAGCTAGCCTTAGTGTGTCCAAAGGTAACCCAATCTTCCTTTTAAATCACTGAATATTTTTTTTTTACAAGGGGTCATACCAGACCATTGTACACTTTAACTTTTTTTTTTTACCATGATTTATAAGCATATTTAAACCGCTTACGTTTAGATTGTTGCTTTTCTGTGTTGACTTCACTTTGTGTTAGCAACAGTGTGTATAGAAAGAGTGGGAATCCCCCATGCTTATTAAACATCTTCTTAGAAAATTAATGCTCACGTGTGTGTGTTTCATCTTCTGCAAAATTGCCTCTGCATGGCGAGACTAGCGTTCAAGCTACTTATTATTTTGTAAAAATGACAAAGCACATTCTTGTTGTGCAAATTTCCAACCTGACATGTACACGAAGGCAGAGCTCAGAGAGGGGAAGAAAGTTTAGTCTGGCAGCATTGTGCTAAATCCTGTTAAACTCTGAGCTGCTTTGGGGACACGCTCTGCTTCCCCAGCCTCACTGCTCTTTAGGGGAAGAAAACTGAGAGAGGTGGTGGTTGAATGATTTTGGCACTGAGGATGATTTGGCACCAATATTTCTTGATGGGCTGGCATTGGCAGAATATGAATACAAAGGAGATTTGATTGGCTGTAAGAGCGCTTGGAAGAATGGGGCAGCAGCTATGCACCCCAAAGCAACAAATCCAACTCTCCCACCATGTCAATGAGTTTTCTAAACCCATTAATGTCACTCCCTGTTCTCTAATATGAGTCATGCACAGCAAAGAGTGGGGTCTCTTTACATTGACTTCCCTGAGTGACTGTAGCAATACCCTCATGCCCATTTCTAGTTTTTTAAGGTGTCCTTCTGTTGTGAAAATGTCATTTTAAAGCAGCTACATGAGCAAACTAGTAAAAAGATGAAAGGAGATTGACCAAGGCAAACTTCCCCTCCCCCCTCTTACAGTGAGCTGGTCTTTACACAGAGTTGTGAATGAAAGGATTGTTAGAGACAATTTAGAGATAAACAGCGCCTCTCTGATTTTATCTCCTATGTCACCCGAGAAAGTGTTTGCAGCCTGCCCGTGGAGACAACCAGAACGATGCCTTGATTCAGTGAGAGTGCTGGGAATTACCGGCATCCAGACGTCTGATGTTTGTCACTGCTGTCTGTTCCACTAACAAATGACATCTGTTCACTTTTGGGAGCCATAAAATGGAAACATTTCTTGCTACTGTACTTGAAGACCACTTTCCCAATTGTATTGCTTCCTCCTGCTTTTATCCGTTGTTATTCTCTCTTATTCTCCGTGGCCTCCTGCCATGGAAACAAATTATTTGATGTTTATAATCCGTCCCTCTGCTGCTGGAAAAGCACCTTGTTGGCTCCACTGCCAATACATTTGAGCTGTGTGTGTATATACTCCCTCTGAGGTGATAGTTTGGATCCCTGGGTGATGCCCTCTTTGTGAATATACATCGCTTCAGCACTATGGATGCATGTTGTAAAGGCCACATGGAATCACGCTGGCCTATGCGTGGGTTGCCATGGCTACACATAGAGGTGGACGAGGAGCGTCTGAGCCGGTTGCCATGCTGCAGAGCTCTGTCTTCCTCTGATATCTAGGGGGGGGGGGGGGGGGGCGTATTCATGCAGAGCATTAATGTGAGTTTAGTGTGCTAGCATGGAGATGCGCCGCTGCACACCAATTAGGACTGACTTATTCAGGAGACACAGCCTACCTCTCTGTGGGCTGTGGGGACGTGTGCAAGACGAGTTTTCATATTCAAATTCCTTGGCTAAAAATATGACTGACAATAACTTTTTGGGGGGATTTTTAGTGTCTTGGTTACGCTGCTGATTGTCTGACCTAGTTTCCCTGAACGATGGAATTGTGTTTTGGGGGGGGGGGGGGGGGGGCAAGAATTTAAGGGGTTGAGGTGATCACCATAACATGATTTGCTTCTGTAAAACCAGCGCTGTGGTAGTTTTGAAGGCTCACAAATGCAATACAACATCACTGGTGAATGATACACATTGAAGCTGGAAAATATGAGCAGTGTTCAGTTAGAGCCCTTTCATCATTCTTGCACTTGCTGAAAATATCCTCATCCTTTCCTCACATGAACTCTGAACCCTTCATTGGCTTTCTCCCATGGCATGAAATTGAAATCCTGCTATGAGGCAGGGGATGGGGTTGTTTCCCACGTACAGCCATCTTCCTTCTTCACATCCTAAAAATGTAATTGGGTCGAAGAAGACGCAGGAGAGAAGCAACATTGGGAATTATGCGGTGGCTGATGGCTAAGAATACTAACATGCTAGAGAGGATGCTGGGAATCATAATCTTTCATTTGAGTCATACAGATAAACGGCTTTTTCATCAGTTCAATTTGTTGAAGCATTTTACATCTAAACTGGGTGGTATCTGGACAGATTGGTTTGATACAAAATAATAGATCTTAACTACATCTACGAGATGAATAGGCACGCGACTATGATTGCAAATTTGTGTGATCTTAAGTATCTGCATTATCACGACAACCAGTAAGCTTTCAGCCATGGCCGTCTGCACAGCGCATACCTCATTGTCTCACAGTCACTGATCTATGTTGGGTAAACATTAATAATGTCTTGGTAAATTGAGGATTTAGCTTAGGAAATTCAAAATGGATAGCTAAAAGCAATGCACAAATCTTTGCAACATCCAGCTACTGCTACTTCGAGTTTTAGAAGTAAACTCGTGAACTCAAACAAGCCTAAGGCAACCTGGAGATGAGCCATCAATCTAGAGTCGCTATGTGTGTTGTGCATTCTTTGGACCTGTGTTTTCATGTCGGTTAGGTCTGGTCTGCAGTGGTGGATTAATACTATGAATGAGTGCCTGTCCATCATCAGCCCAGCTATTGTGAGCGTTTTCTTAACAGCATGCTGAAATTAGATATGCATCGTGCATCCGGTAGGAATGTGCATAACTAAACGGTTTCCTGTGAGAGATACTGCAACTGAAAGAAAAAATCATTTTTGGAGCAGGGCCTGGTGGATTTCCATCAGGGGAATGAGGGATTGTTGTCTGAATGTTAATACCTCCATCATGTCTCCTTTTTTTTTCGTGAAGCACCCACAGACCTGTTGTAAACACAGATTAAGTACTACATTGCCACCAGCCATTTGCTCTGCATCATCCATGCTGTTTCCTTGAAGGACAGGCAGCTCAGAGCTACTGATGAAAGCTGTCACTATTTGCTGTCAGGTTATGTCTGCCACCATTATGCCTCAATGCTTTCTATACGGTGCACAGGTGCTCTGGGAAAAGTGATGCCTTTTTTATAATAAGGCTTGTTTCTATGGTAACAAAGATGGATGTCTCTTTGTGCAGGATCCTCATGTTTGTTTGGTTCAGACAGCAGTGAAGTCGACTCTATCTGCCTGTGTCGCCGTTTGTCAATCCACAGAGAAAGGATGAGGCAAACACAACCTGTGATCTCTTTGTGGGTTTTTTTTTTTCTGACAGCAGCATTGAGGTGGATCCTCTGACTTTTCAAGCACATACATTATTCCATTGAAGGTTTTCCCTTTGATGACAGCGTTCTGATCCTTTCATTAAGCTCTTGAGAGCATCCCATTGACTAAGCAGCAGCAGCAGCAGGGTTGGGACACATCACAGTGCATGATGGGTGTGGCAGCAGTAGTCCTGCTCCTAGCTAGCCTTCACTCCCTCTGTGATGTCCTCCTATAGTCTCAAATAAAGGGTGAAGCCCTCCTGGGAGCCGTTTAGCCTTCAGCGGCTCAACAGCTTCACAGCCCCTCTTCAATGAATTATGAATTTCTCATTGAGATTCAGAGGGCTAATTATAATGTCAGACCCGGCTAGCAGTGTGATATCATGGGATTATCCTTATCCTGTAGTGCCTTATTTTACTCCAGGTGCTCTGGCTTCCCTGCTCTCATATCCTGAAATGTTCTTATCAGCTAGAGTGGCGTGGGGCTGCTCCAAAGAGGCCCATGCTGCTTCTTTTTCCTCCTTATGTTATTTTTCTGCCATGCTCCAGTGGTAATTAAAACTGAAACGCTGCATTTCATCCCAGCTCAGTTTTCCGGTCAGTGCTGTAGCTCGGCCTGCAGTGAAGTCGATCCCATGATGCATTTGCTTGACATGCTTGCCCATTAGAATTCCTTGCAGCTGTACCTGTGCAGCTGAGTCCGCCTCCCACTGCTGCCTGCCGGTAATTGAATTTGGGGTCTCTTGGGTAGATAGAGGAGATGTGTGGGAGGGAGAGAGAGAGGATGAATGAACCAAAAGATTGAGTAAGGGACATGAATGTGTTTTGAGAGAGAAGAATAGCGGAAGAGAGTGAAATCTCAAACCCCAGCTGCACATATGCCTGCTGGATAGATCTTGACCTGACAACACTCTCCCATCTAGCCTCCATAATTAAAATGGGTACTGTTGCATAAGATACCATGGAGAATAGCAAACTAGAATATTTAATCTGTCCTGCTTTTGCTTTCCTCTCCTATAAGGGTGTTTAGGCTCCTTTTTAGATGGGGCATCACAACTTTTCTCCATCAGTCTCTATTGATGCACGGAAGTCCAGCAGCAAAAGAATCAAGGCTCTGTCAATGAGGGTTGGTGTTGGAATGCCCCTTGATAGATATCAAAGGATGTGTCCTGGGGGACATCCACTTTCACACAACCAGTGGGGGTTGGTCTGTTGTGCATTTCAGGGAGCTGGACGGCAGCAAATGACACAGAGTATGTAATTGAAAGGGCTTGCAGAATAGCTCACAGGCTGTTGTCAAAGTCGTAATGAATTATTCCTGATTTGTGTCCCTGTGAGACACAGAAGTTAAATAAGATGGACAAACATGTTAAGTGCTGACACATCCTCCGTGTTTTTGACATTCTACAGATGTTCGTCTTTTTGACATTCTACAGATGTTAATCTTTTTCCAGAGTAACAAAATGTCTAATTGTGTTGTTTTTACTTTCTGCTGGAGACAAAGGCCTTGTTGTTTTTGTGTGACTAGCTTGCTACATTTAATTTAAGTTCATTACTGAGAAATGTTGTCTGTCTGGGTGCTCTCTTACATACTCTCAGTTGACCTTTTAAACGGAAAAACAGCATGGAAGCATTTAGCCTAATACACATGTATTTAGTTAGTGGAATCAAACCTAAATGAGTAATGAAAGTGGAATGATTACATTGCAGAGTCAATTGTGAGCCATGTGTTGTAAATAGTGAAAGTGTATGTATCTAATATGATAAAATTAAACAAAACATAAGATTACAACAGCAAACGTTGGATAAATGACATGCAATATTACTAGACAGATTGTAAACACATTGTTGATCTGATCCTCTGAACTAAAGCACAGGGTAGCCAACTAGCCATGCTCCTGCACACTGTTCGTAACCATGGAGATCTGTCCCTGGTTAAACATTGAGCCAGCAATGTGCGAGTTAGAGCCTGGGTTGTGCCCAGCGTTGGCTTTCTAACCTCACTTGGTGAGACAAGCCCCAGGCTTTTATTCAAACCAAAAACACTCCAGCCAGCACCTCTTAATCTCTGCCTTAAACCTCTTAGTCCCAGAAACACTCATGTTCGCTTCTCATCTATTGTTGATGTGTTGTTAAATAAGTCAGAGTGGGTTGTTTCTGTCTCTGGGAACCCTTCACACAGCACTCTAAAGCAAGAGAGAGCAAAGAGTGTTCCCATACCTGTGTGTGTGTGTGTGTGTGTGTGTGTGTGTGTGTGTGTGTGTGTGTGTGTGTGTGTGTGTGTGTGTGTGTGTGTGTGTGTGTGTGTGTGTGTGTGTGTGTGTGTGTGTGTGTGTGTGTGTGTGTGTGTGTGTGTGTGTGTGTGTGTGTGTGTGTGTGTGTGTGTGTGTGTGTGTGTGTGTGTGTGTGTGTGTGTGTGTGTGTGTGTGTGTGTGTGTGTGTGTGTGTGTGTGTGTGTGTGTGTGTGATCCTTGCTAGTCAGCCTAAAGTCACACTAATTTCATAGAGATGGTTTTGGGTGTGCTTGAACAGGGAGTGGCGTTTACACCCCCATGTATTTTAGCTTCCAGAAACCACGGTTATGGTCGCAGTAATTGCAACATTATTACACGGCGAAATGGAGCAAAACGCAGTGCCTCTAAAAGTAGAGTGAACATTGCAACGTATAATGATTAAAATAAAAAGATAATCACTCACTATTTAACCTCAACCGCATGCTTCCCTTCAGATCCAAATGATTATTATTTTTTCTCAAAGATTACCAGTTACAATTTTCCTCATGTTGCCATGGCTACTGGGTTTCTGCTCCGACTTCCAGTGGAGAGGAATTGGTATTCTGCAGTCACTGAGGCCGAAATTCCTGCTGGACCTGGTGGCCTGCAGACATGGAGCAACAGCTGCCTTCACAGAGGCTGGGCCTGCTCTCCGCTCTGTGAGCAGGCTTGTGATTGCGCACAAGTTCTCCGGCGACAACCCTAAATGTGAGATTTCACCTCAGGATAGCGTCCACATTTGTCACGCATGCTCCTGCCACCGGGCGGCTGACGCAGAAAGCTGAAGGTTTAAACTGTGCTGCTTTAAAATGGGCAGTGTAATGCTGCAGTGAAGGTTATGTGTCAATGGGACTTGACTCCTGGACCAAGGCAATCAGGTTTGTGCCTCAGAGTCTTTCTGAATCTTAACCACCATCTTGTTAATGCACGTCTCCTACCAACGAGCTTATTTCCTTATCAGTAATACAACAGCTCAGTATCACAAATACACTGTCAGTGCCAACCCAAACAGAGGGAAAACACTACAGCAAAACTTAATTGGATTGGATTGATTTCAATTAATAGGGACACTCATGGTCCCCAGAGATACATCCAACTGCGTGTCTGTCCGGATCCCCTGACATTTCTTCTAGCATTATCCAAGAAAAAGCTACTAATTAGAAGTCTGTTGGTGTCCATCCAGGGTTCACAGAGGCACAAATACAGTATTCTTTAAGCATCTAATGACCACCTACTTTGAATTCAATAGGCATCTGACTGTACACCGGTTATAGCAGCCGCATTACGGGTACTTTATAAAACCGAGATTGCTTTCTTGGTTGTTGACCTTAATCCTCGTCCACAGGAAGTGCGGTCTTGGTAGGAGGCTTTTGTCTCTACATCTGCTTGGTCTAAGGTCACCTATATTCTGACAGGGAAATCCCAGCACACCCTCACACTGGCCACGTGATAATTAGAGCTTTATTGTAAATACATTTAAATCCTTGAATAGGATTTTTTGACTTATTGATGTTCGGCTTCTTTGCATCCCTGGAGAAGTTTGATCGGGAGCTAATGACTAAGACATTTTAAAGGAACATGTTAGACTTTGTTTTGTCGGATTTGACTGATTATAATCTTTCATATTTTTACAAAATCTGTTTTTTTAACCTGTTCAACCCGGAGGCCGGGCTGCGGGTTTTTTTTTTCTTCACGAAACTGTGTCTCAGGGCTTCTTAACATTTAAAAACCTATTAATGTGTCATACCCACTTAACGGGAAGAAACTCGGCTAACTGACGATATGAACCATTTTTACTGAAACAAAACACAAGTCTCACAAGAAGCGTCTAAATGAGCCCTGAGCGAAAAAATGCTCACACACTTAGCACAGAACTCTAGGTATAAATACCCTTATAAAACGGACAAGTCAAATCAAGCAATCTGATTGGTTCTTAGCCGTGATATACTGAGCGTATACCACGGGTAGAATTGTAAGTTACTTTTCACAACAAGTCAGTATTCCTCTGCGTCTGAGCAAAACAGTATACCGTTGGGCTGAAAAAAACTGGAACAAGAAAGCAGCGGAGAAGTAACGGGGCAGAAACCCTCCTTTTTACGCAGCGGTCCAGACATAGACATCAAACGGCAAAACATATTCAGTGTGCAGTTCCTTTGGCATTAAGGCAGGGATATCTAGATACTTTCCAAGCTTTGACATAATGAATTGTGCTACTTTTAAAGCAAGCAACAATGTTTTCAAATCTGTAATCAAAGAGGTCCGCAAAAACGCTATCGACCAATCAGATTGCTTGATTTGACTTGTCCGTTTTATAAATATATTTACATTTCTTCCGTTACGAAACAAACTTACAAAGCATAAGATGGAAACATTTAAGATTAACTTCGACCTCCGGGGGGGTCTTACTATGGAGGAGTGGATTGAGGAGTGCCTAGTATCTCCAGAAAAAATGCACCTAAACAACGACATGCAGAGCTACGTAAAGAGCAGGTAGACCAACTGGAAAAGTAGCATCATTCAAAAGCTTTCTGATGCGGGTCTTGAAACAAAGCAGAGAAATGATTACCGTTAGTGGCCACAGGTGCGAAAAGCTACTGGAAGCCGAATCTCGGGGACCGGAGAAAGTGGAGCAATATTCTCGCCATGCCAAGCAACAGCCTAGAACAGGGGTCTGCAACCTTTTTGACCAAAAGAGCCATTTTGCTCCTTTTTCCAAAACACTTTTTTGTCTGGAGCCGCAAAACATATTTCATAGCTTGATAGCTAATAAAGTTGTATTTATTGTTATATCAGACAAAAACTATTTTTTTTTTGCATTTATTAGGCTATTTATTACATTATATAAAACTGTTAACCTCTAATAAGAAACAGAGAACTCCTATAAGGAGAATTAGAAATAATACACAGGCCTACTTTAAAATAAATTAAACACAGCACTTGAGGAGTCATCTGCACATTTGAAGGAAAAAAAAATATTATTAAAATGGGCCCACTTTGAAATAAATAAAACATATAGCTGCACCCTAAAAAGAGTTAAAGGTAGGTAAGAATGGAGAAACCAGCTCGAGTGCGCTAGAATTTGAAAATACGAAACCGGAACAAATATGCCTCTTCCTTCAGACTTTCTCACAGAGTCCCTCCTCCAACACACACGAACGCACACATGACCAATGAGGGCACGGGATAAGTTTGTGCACAGATGGAAGGCTGACAGGCAGGTAGGCCATCCAATCATTTTAGCCCGGCCGGCTAAAATGATTGGTCGTGCTTTTTACAGCGCTACGGTTTCCACAGATTAATTTGTTTATGTATTTATTGTCAAAGCATTTAATATATTCATTGCTATCGGGACGTTAAGAGCATTCCATGGAATATAACAAAAACTGTTTTCTGAAATAAATGACATACCCCATTGAATTATGACTGAAGATCGTCAGCTGTCTTCCTCTCCCGTGTTGTTCCTCGACACGTAAAGGCTGCAGCACCTTTGACAACTTCTCTCCACATATCAAACATACCGGTAAACCAGCATCGTTTGCTGTGAAAGCATATAACTCTGTCCGCACAGAATTAAATCCTGTGTTCCTCCGGTACTTTTCTTTGATTTATCCATAGTTCGCTCATCGATCCGGGGGTCAGGTTATTCGCCTCCAAGAAAAGGCGCTCGCGCGGGACCGTAGCAGGATGTGACGCATATTTTAGTTGACCTAATTAAAACCGTTTTGTTTTTTATTTATGTGTCACAGTATCACCTCAAAATACAAGATACGAAACATTTTCAACCATGCAACAAAATATAAATAGTCCTACAAATACTTTTATTTTATTTCCTTCTTATTTTTGTCTAAACTCAAGGGAGCCAGAGCAGAGGGCTTAAAGGGCCGCGGGTTGCCGACCCCTGGCCTAGAACAACCTCAACCTATACAAGTAACCACGTAAGCCATGCTACTGATGCTGGACAGTTTTTCAGTGGCTGCACAATAAATGGCAACATACAAATGAATGTAAATAAATAGCCAAATAATGGATCAACGCTCTCTGTCTAATATGTTCGCTAGCTGTTAGTGTTGTCGCATAGCAATGTTTCGTGCAGAAGGCAACGGAGGGACTATTTTATTTTGAACATCATTATTTACTAATAAAAACTATTTAAATTAGAGTGTGTATTTTTCTTTCATATTGCCACACTTGGTAACCGTTTTTATAAAAGCGACCCTCCGCTTCGCGTCGGGCCGAACCACGCCCCTTAGCTGTGATATAATGAGCATATACCATGGCCTGTCGTGAGCTATTGCTTAATTATTACATATCGGATCTGCACAAACAAGATATCGATTAGCAAGCTGAGATTCCATAGATTAGGGCGATCTGAACTTGCGACAGGGGAAGCAAACACAGACATCACAACACAGAGCTTTACAGAGCAAAAACTGGACATTGTCTTACTTATGCTGTTGTTCTGATCAAAAGTTGTGTTCAATCGCATTAAAACGATAAAGACGCTGCTGAAGGTTAATCCATAGGTTAATCCAATGTATCTGAAATGATTACTGATAATCCATCTTCATATTTATGTCAATAACGGAGTTTTCATATATAGTTGCTATGAGAGCTACCAGAGTGTATGACAGCTTCCGGGTTTGGGCATTCTGGCTATGCATCACTCGTTCACCAATGGGTAATGTTTAGATGGATTTTAGGAACTTCCCCTCGATTATATTGGCTCTAACGGTTAAAAAGAGTTGTCAATCATCAAAATCGACCGAGGGGGGCCATAGATATGGAGAATGCACCCAAATGACCCCAGAAGGTTTTTTTGTTGTTATAGTTTGGATTCCTAAAGCTTTTAGTCTACTATCCCATCATTCAAGGGTGGTTTTCACTATATTTAATGTTTTCTTTTTGGACGGACATTATAATTTACATTTTTTTACTATGTTCAATCTAAATTTACTTTAAAATAAAAAAATTCTATATTGATTCTGACTTTTATACATCCAACTCACAGGTTTATTATTTCTTTGAGAAAAAAGATGATTAATTTACCCCTTTTTAGAAGTGAAGTTATGGTCATTTGTTCTGGGAATGTCATTTGTGAGCCTGAGACCTGAAAAACAGGCTCAGGGCTTAACAGGTTAATGCAGGCTGCCCAATGGTTGCCACAGTTTAACACCTCTGCGTAGATTCATTTAAACAATGCACCTGGTAATTGTTTTATATGAAGAAGGAGTTTTTTATAAAATGTTTTCCTTTTTGAGATGAGATTTTGCTTTTAACTTACAAGGTTTGGATGTTAGGTCACATTGCCTATCATCAGTACCGTGACTGGACTACATCACAGGGCAGAGGGCCTCTGAATTTGCTGCACTGAGAGATAAGTGGTTTAAGGCTAATCTCTAGGGAGGCCGATTGATTGGCCTCCCTAGTAAAGCAGCATGGGGAGCTGTCATTATTTATTACTGGTTTATTACTGAGATTACGGCGAAGGGAAGGTGCATCAAGACAGTAACAGCGACCAACACATTCCTCCAGAGCCTGCTTTAGCTCTTCACCTTAGCATTGTATCACAGTCAATTAACCTGTGGAGGACTGGAGGGAAGTGTAAATGCAAATGGAGGGGGAGAGTGTTGGTGCCACACGTTGTCCCAGGAAAGGAGTTTGAGCAGAGTGATGTTTTCTGACAGTAACGGCCCGTCCACAACGGTGGCGTGCGTTGAAGCTTCAACGCTTCTGCCCATTCACTTTGAATGGGGCGACGTCACGCTTTGCCGAACTGCATTGTGGGAGCGTTGCTTCGCTTTGCTGGCGTTGCTCGCTTCGAAAGTTGAGCAATGTTCAACTTTTGAAGCTTCGGCGGAAGCGTCAGCCAATCAAATCATATGCCAGTACAAGCTCTAGCCAATCAAACCACGTCCTTGTGTGTCCGGGGCGGGAGATTCATGTGATTGGTTGTTGGTCGAGTTTCAGACAAGCTCACCGGCAATCTTCAACGCATGCCGCTGGACACTGCGTAACCCTTTAAGTGTCACTGTTGCAGTTAAAAATCATGCCTTTTGTATTTGTTCAATTACATTTAAGTGCTCTATTATGTGTCACTTTAACCTGAATTGAACCCAATTCATTCATCAATTAGATTCCGACTGTGACTTGGAATATAATTAAATCAAGAAAGATTGAAGGACTAATTGAGAGATTTTAAGAAATGAGAATAATCATTAGTTTCAGCTTTAATTAGGAGTGGGTGATATGGATATTATAATCTGTCATGGTGTAGTCTTAAATGCCAAAACAATTATTTAATTAATCCACTAGTCAATTGCCTGAGATTAATTGGCAGCTAATTTGATGATTGATTCGCTCTTTTAGTCGTTTTTCAAGCAGTGATCAAAATGTTATGTTGGATCCAGATGTGAGTTGGTTTTATATGTCATAAATGAGAGTCATTTGGATATCTTATCATCTTATAAAAGGCATTTTTTATGATTTAAAGAAGAAAACAAACGTTTATGGGATAGCTATCTCAATAAAACAAGGTTAGGTAAACCATTTATTTTCCATGGTATATGGATCAAACTCGCCCATACGTCCCCGAGTTGTCACATTTGCTATTTATAGTATTTAAGTATCCAACCTCTTTCTTGTTTACATTTTTCAATTTAATGTAGCTGCTATTTTTTCATCAAAACCTGACAGGATTATTAATGTCTTTGAATTTACAAGCCAGGATCTACATAATAATTATGTTGCTATTAATGCTTAAACACCACATGTTAATGACATCCCATATTATTTGCGTGCTCTCTGTGTCTTGATCCCTCCACCACACAAACACACACACACACACACACACACACACACACACACACACACACACACACACACACACACACACACACACACACACACACACACGCACACGCACACACACGCACGCACAGCTAACAAACAGCACATTAGCGACATCACAGTGATTATGTAGATCAGTGGGTCTGCTCCAATATCAGCAAGCTTCTGTTAACACAGGCAGGATGGTACATGGACTTATGTTAATTAACATACACGGGATATTAATGTTTCTGCAAGTATGTCCAATCTGTTTTTGTATCTTTTGAGTAAGTGCAGTATATACCTAACCTATCTTTATCTGTCAGGGTAAATTCCCATGTCGCTTATTCACAGCTGTTCCTCTAACTTTTAAACATAGTCTGATTTAATTTGAGATTTCTGACATAATCTTACAGTCCCAGCAGTGTCCCATTCTTTAATTAGGAAACTAAACATTGCAACAGTTGCCCATGCAAATACAGACGCCCACATTTCTGCTAACTGTTCCACTACTGATTGAAAATGTAGTTCTTAGGGGTGTGGCAGGCTCAGAGGAGACGTAAATGATACTGGTGTTTACTGGTTTGGTTTACTGAGAATATAGGAGCCTGAAACTGGAGCTCTGCTATGCTCGTGTTTGGGCTTGGTGGACTGTGACAGATTGTGGATTGGATGTAACTTTTCAAGGTTGCAGTTTTTCCAGTTTGCAATGCAGAGTGAGAACTACTTTGGGAAAAAATCTAATTGCGATTTTTCTGACAAATATTGCGATTCGATTTGCGATATTTGTTTTTAAGCGACCCAACGGAAGTTTATTGTAAAATGCGGCCATATCGCCGGCTAGGAAGTTCGTATCAACGTGCTCCCGTCTCTAGCACCCCCGCAGCCCGAGCTACGAGTGAAAGAACTAAACTTACATGAAACTTCCGTTGGGTTGCTTTAAAGTCAATCTTCAGTTTAAGATTCACCCTGTAATAGATGTAAAACATGTGATGGTTTGTTTCAACAAACGATCTAGGAAAGCTCCATTGGAAGCCATTTGGAAAGGGCAGGCACTTTCAAAAATACTTGGCAGGTGATTGGATGAATCATGGGCCACTGATTGGTTAACAATGGCTGGTACATGTGGAGCACAGCACTTCTGATTGGTGTGGATGACACACAAGAAGAACAAAAGAAAAAATTGCAGGCTTTGCGATTTGATAATCGCATCATTTCAAATCGTGATTTCGTTTTAAAATCAATTAATCATTCAGCCCTACTCCTTGGTTCTATTATGTCTCTTTTAATCTCTGTTTTTCCTAATTTTCTTGATTTCTGTGGTCGGTTGTAACTGCCATCTCAGACAAACCTCATCATGTTGCGTTTTTTCTTAATCTTTTGGCCCACACTGCTAATGTAAGATGTAATCTTGAACCTGCTCTACTGTCATAACTGTATTATCCACTAGATGATCTATTAATTCAGCTCTCTGGTGTTTTATAATAAGACCATCTGTCCTGAGGGTGAAGCAAGGCAGGGCCGGCGCCTTCTGGCCGTTTAATCAATCAAAATCATTTAAGAATTACCCCGTTGACATGCTTTGTGTTCAGACTATATGAAAGGCTTGTCTTTTTCTTGGCCTGACCTTGTTGGAGTTGTCTCTCCCAGTTACACCTAATTAATCTCTTAATTAACCTATTGATTGCCTTCGCTTTCAGTTACAGTGCTCTACAGTACTCACAGTAGTCTCCTAATTCTGCAGGTAGTGGGTGGTTCCTTTCACACAAACATGACTAATACACTTTACTTTACAACAAATATTTGTAAGAAAATAAAAATATTATATGAGCAGTCAACCTTTGTCAGTTTTCCTTTGTTTTTGAGCTCTCCAAATTGTTGCACTTTTAAAAATGTTATTAAGAAACTTAAGGCAAGTATTCTACAGAGTTGCATGTCCTTTTAGGTTTGTAGATGAAAAAGATATGTTTAGCAAGCTGTTTCAAAATAATCATAATTTATAAACTACATAAAATGAACTAGGAAGTCTTTTCAAGTCATTTTATTCTTGAATATCTTTCTGTGGTAATTCTATAATAGCCGTTTAAAATGTATTATTCAGCTCTTCAGTCTGCTTTTATCTAGCTCAACTAAATGTGGAGTTTCTGCCTAAATGTGAAGTGACGTATCCCCCCCCCCCTAAAGTGACAGTAATCCTGGCTCTGGGTCGGGGTGGTGTTGGAGAATAAGCAGCATGGGCTCAAAATGTGGAGCGCCCTGAAAGGGCTTCAGACAGATGAAGGAAAACGAGGCCAATCTTTTTGGTAATTCCAGCAGCCTGGAAACCCCCACTTGCCCTCTGCTTATTTTTAATGATTCCCTACGTTAGGTTCAGGCATGAAAAAATGTTGTGGTGCATGTTTCACATAATACCGTGACTTAATATGTGCAAGCACAGCATGTAATGTTGGGTTGAATATCTGTTTCAGCTTGTTTAGGGTCTGCAGTAACGATGCAAACCCTTAACATTTGATCTGTCTTCTGATTGATGGCGCTCTGACTAACAGTGGGAGGTCATGTCACCAACGCACAGAGCCATGTGCTGTTAGGTATTCAGCAGCACAACGTTTTCAACAGGACGCTTAATTATTTGTATGCAAAATCAATATGTTACTAGCAGCCCATACAGGCGGGCGAAGTGGGGAGAAATGTCCAAGAGAGGATGAAGGGGAGGAGGGGGAGGAGGTGGCTGTAGAGGCGGCTGTAGAGGCAGGGGATATTTTTTTCATGGTTGTCCTCTCGGGGCCTGAAGGCTCGCGTACTGTGACAAAATTATTCTGACAGCAGTGGCAGCCAAATCATCACTTTTCCTTTCATTGTATTGTTGTTGATATTTTCCTTGGAAGATATAAGAAACAAAGGAGGGAGAATCCTTGATACTTAAATAATTAAATGACTTCTTGTCAATCTAACACTGCTTAAGATATTCTAGTATAGAGCTAGATTAAACGGATTCATGTTTTAGTTTTGTTCTAATTATACTAAGGCTGTCCTAATTATGAACACGCCACTGCGAACATATGCGTGGTCACACGTCCATATGTGCTGTGTGACGGTATGCAGGTGATTTGACAGGATTGCCTCCCTCCACTGTTCTCTCTTTGGCAGCTCCTCTCTGCAGCCGAGTCACCCTGGGAACCTCTGCTGAACATGACCTGAATCACAATGAGCTTCAGCTGCCGTTGACCTCCCTGTCCTACCCTGTCCTTACAGCGCACTGTATACATCTGCTCATGCGGATACACAGTTTTCACCACAGGACGTGCAAAGATGCCGACATGTGATGTGAGGTACTTTAAATGGCTGTTTTTCTTTTTTTTGCCTTACGGTGAGTGAACCCATGGGAGGATAGGACGGGCAGTCAGTGCAGTCTCCACATGTGTTTTCAACAACGGCATAAGGAGGATTTAGTGTGGGAATGTATCTGCCTGCTACTGTGTGCAGTTCTATAATCTCAGCCCGACCCCTGAGCAGCACTTTCAGAAGAACCATGATTCTGGTTTTGAATATAAAGGGCAACATTTTAAATAGTAAAAAAGGTCACCAAAAGTCGGTTTGAGAATGGGTTTTTGTTAAGACATGAAACATCTACAACTTTATTTTGTATAAGCGTTTTACTGTCTTCAGATGAGCACTGTAGATAGTTTCACTCCAAGGTTGACCTTTTCCCCACTTATCCATCTACCTATTCCCTTTAAATCACACAGTCTCTTTCATCTCGATCAGCTTCCTGTGATGATGCTGTATGTCACAGCTGAAAATCTCCTGCCGTGAGATGTCATCTCCTTTATATATTTTAAAGGTATAACTGAACCAGCAGGGGCCACAGAACCAACATGGCCCCAGACTATGGCAAGACAAGACTAAATGGAATAAAAGGTTGAAATCCCTGCTGGCATCTGGTCCAACAATGGCTGACCACTTGGCTTGAAAAATATCATCAACTCCTCCTTTGATTGTACTCCAAACACCATGAATCCCATATTCCCATATACCCTTTGTTCTGTCCATCTATCTGGCATTGGCAGTCCTTACCCCCCCACCCCCCCCCCCCCCCCCCCCCCCCAGGAGGATTTGGGGAGCACTGCCCGCCTTGGCTTATTTCAAGTGAAGTGGACCTTACCAAGAACTCCTGGAGGGAAGCCGTAAAGCAAACACAAAGCTACTTTACACCTGACCTTTATGTGTTTCTTTTATGCTGACAGGAGCTTACTAACAAGAGGTGGGGGTTGGGTGGGTGGTGTACCCTGGTCTACCCTGTAGCAAAAACCCAAGTGGACATGTGTGTAGACATCGCTGTCATCTTAATTTAGCCTTTCTTCTGTCAGTGGGAGCATGTGGAGGTCAGTGTAGCAATGCATGCATGCTAGCTCTCACACACATGTAAACAGTGGTAGCATCCTTCCAGCCTGCGTTTCAAACCAATAAACCCAGACGGACAGGCCCGAGACTGAGACCGCTGAATCAGGATGCGTCGCCTCACTCTGCAATTGGCTGCTCGTGTGTAAACCAGCTCCAGTGCTTTTATAGATAGAGGTCATAAAAAGGGAGATTGGTGTAATTTTCTTGGCATTGCAGCTGCTGAGCATGATGTTTCTTTAGGACTATAACCTTTCTGCTGGGGGAGGGACAGCGTGGCATGTATGGAGAAGAATAAACAATAATGCGTCATCTGCACATCATGTACGTGTCAAGTAATAGCTTCTGTTGTCACAGAGGGATTTCTGTATGCCAGGATCAGAAGGAGAAATTGCAGTTGCTCTTATACTCTTTGAAACGTATTGGTTTAAAAAAGTAGAATGACAGAGTACGGTAAATATTTTTTGGCTTCAAATCTCAAGTGTTACTTTAATTACCTCAAAACATTTGATTAACCGCTAGTTCAAGTAAGTAAGATGATTAAAATGGCGATGTTAGTAAGTTGGATGGTCTGAAATTTGGTCTAGTCTAAAATATTGAAAAACCAGTAGATGGATTGCCATGAAATTTGGTTTTGAAAAAAAACAGTTATCACACATTTCGAGTGCATGCAAAAATGAGTGGTATATTGTATTTAGTGTTAATATAAGCATGCTAAACTACCATAGATCATTATAGATCATATACCTGATAAACATTAGCTTTTAACATTGTATTGTTGAGCCTGTTAGCTCACTGACATTCGCATATATCTAAAAAGCAGTGTCTCACACATCTGCTGGCCTGGCTGTAAACCCTTAGTATTGTGAGAACATTTGGCCGTTGCATTTGGCAGCCATTACCAGCTATCAATAAAGTGTTCTATTGTCACTGAATGCTCCTTGAACAGACATTGTTGCCTACACAGATGGAGATCGAGATAAAGTGCCAAGATACTGTTATACGAGGCGAATAAGCAGTTTTAACCTTTTTTGACATCAATGTTTTTAATCTAATTGTTCAGAAAGCACTCGTGGGGCGGCTGTTGCAGATGGGCATAGGCTATAAACTAAAGATACATAAATAAATAAAAGAGACGTTTTTATTGCACCTGTGCTTTTCCTTCTATCAGAAGTCACATCTGCTGGGATTCAGTACGGATGAAAAAATCCCTTGATACACCACTATCTACATACTTTTGTAAGAATGTGTTTTTTTGATGTGTTTTGACCAGAGTGCAGTTGTGTAAGACATTGATGAAACACCAAGTGTCATCATTACATTGTTGCAATTAGACTTTAGAGACTTTAGAGAGAGGTCTGTGTTACATGGTGTCCTCTGACTGTCTGCGTCACGCCTTGTGCTTCATTAACGACAGTGGCCTTATTGTGTTGCTGCGGCAGTGTCACATGACAGCACCATAACTCCACTCTGCAACAGCTGCATTTAATCAAGCTCTGGCTGCCTCTAATCAGCCTCTGCCTTACCCATCTCCGCTTGGCCCCTGGTCATTTCACACTGACAGCTGATGTATAGGGCTGGATATGAGAGTGCCACAGTAAGAGAGACACACTCTTCAGCTTTTACTGTATTCAGATCTGCTGTTCTGATTCCTGCAGCCTCTACATTGCACATTTGTTCAATTCAATACAGAAGACATGACTCGCAGAATTCATGTAAAGGTTGTTTTGCCTATTAGGAAGCGCTCGGTGTATGGGAAGGCTGTATTTTGGCTGATGGCTTTTTCTCTCAAGCCTCCTTCTGGCCTCTCTCTTCATCACCATATCTAAACAGCTGGTGCTCCATAGTGGGATGCCCTCTGCGCTGCAGGAATCAGCACTGAGAGAGAAAGTGGTGCTTCACACAGGAAGGACCGACTCTGGGAGGATTGGTGACGTCTTGTTTTAAGGAAAGATGATGGATTTGGCTGTGGAAGTGTAACCCTCCCTCTAAGCTGGTAGAGCTTAAGTTTTTATTCTCTAAGCATTAACAGGAACACAGAGAGAGTCATTTCTTAGAAACACCACAGATTTACAGCAACACAGTTGTCTGAAGGGAATTCTTGTAGCTTATGACTCGCTGTCCTTTTGTCCAAAAAGTAGAGGAGAAAGTCATTTAAACAAACGCAGACGCAGCCCTGGATCATTATCCGGGCCAGTAGGGACTGCTACTATAAACACATTCTGTAGCTGTGATACGCTCCACACTGGTGCAACCAGGCAGCCACGAGGAAGCAGCCATGCAGAAATGCTCTTGTTGTGTGCCTCACAGAGCTCTGTGTCTCTCCCTGGGGCTTCTGTTAAGGCGGCCATGTTTCAGTGGAAATCCCTGACATGAATTTGACCTTCCATGGGAAAGTTCTCGCTCCAAAGTTGTTTTGGCTTTTTGAGGTTTTCATGTTGTCGCTTTGCAAGAGGGAGGCTTAGTCAGTCTTCAAAGTGTGTATGTGTGCTGTGTGTGGGGTGAGTGAGGACAGAGGTGGTCAGGGAGACTTTTTAATCCCATCCTGATAATGTATCAGCCTCAAAGGCTTCTGGTCCATCATCAGTGACAGCAATGACACTGAAAACTCAGATCAAAGACAGGTTCCAACTCCCTCCAGCTGCAGGAGCTTTTTGTGGCCTACTGTGCTGTTGTGTGCCAGGATAGGAGAAGGGAGGGAGGACAGCAGAGGAATTTAAACACACAGTTGCCATCTTTTTCACTGACAATGACTTTCACAGGCTTTGACGGGACTAAAGAGCAGTTGGTTTTTCGCTGCTCTTCTGTGTCAAACTCTTATTGAGGTTTCATCTAGTGTGGCTGTCCTTCATTTAGATAAGAACATACAATGTCTCTCACTAGTTTTGATATTGCTGAGACGAGACGTTTTACTTTAATTACCTCAAAAACATTTGATTAACCGCTAGTTCAAGTAAGTAAGATGATTAAAATGTGTATGACGAAGTTGGTAAGTTGGATGGTCTGAAATGTGGTCAAGTCTAAAATATAAAAAAACCAGCAGATGGATTGCCATGAAATTTGGTTAGGAAAAAAAACAGTTATCACACATTTCGAGTGCATGCAAAAATGAGGGGTACATTGTATTTAGTGTTAATATAAGCATGCTTAATTACCATAGATAATTATAGAACATGATAAACATTAGCTTTTAACATTGTAACGTTGAGCCTGTTAGCTCACTGACATTCGCAAGACGTTTTCTAAGAATGTGTTGTTCTTCCTGTCCACAGCAAAAAGCCTCAGGCAAGGTGCTGTTTGACCTGGTGTGCTCCCACATGAACCTCGTCGAGGGCGACTACTTTGGTCTGGAGTTTCAGAATCATCAAAAGATGATGGTGAGTGAGGATAAAACATGTAGCCTATTTTTATACATCTCAGAATAAGTGTTGCTTATAACCAGTTACTTAGTGATGTTTTTATAATCGTTTTCCTTTCCCCCACAGGTTTGGTTAGACCATATCAAACCCATTATGAAGCAGCTCAGACGTAAGTGTTTCTAAATGGTTTACACAGTTTTTATCAAGGCATCTTTCTTGTTGGTTGTTTTACTGTGTTATGTGTAGAAAATCGCCGGCAAATCAGTTAACGACAACTTAACAGTAAGGTCTATGCGGAATCTATTTTGTGTTTTATGTAACCAAGCAAAGTGAAATGGGAGACCCACACAGTTTTGTAGCTCAAAACAACCAAGAAAAACCTACTTTTATGAATGCCATAATGTTTTTGGTTTCGAGTAGTTTTAAAAAGGTTTTTATTTGACTATTTTTTGAATGATGACTGCATTAGTTTTATCCAGCCGCTGAGTGTATTTTGTATTATCATTAATCTTATCTATCCCACACAGGGCCGAAGCACACGACCCTGAGGTTTGCTGTGAAGTTCTTTCCTCCGGACCATGCCCAGCTTCTTGAGGAGCTAACTAGGTGAGCTCCTTTTCCACACAACTAAACTCCTTTTATCTCTGCCTCATGTATGTCTTCCAGTTGAAATACAAATGTGCATTTATTAAAATGTTGTCACTGTTAAAGACTTCTGCTGTGACTGAAACTGATTGTTGGAGCATAAATGAATCACAAATGAAAAATGTGCTCCAGTTTCCCAGAAGATTTATTCCCCCCTCAGCTTTGCACTTGTGTCATGGCTGCCATGTACTGATTTAGCCCTCTGGAGATTAGCGTGGAGCTAATGATTTTCTGGTTCCTCTTTCCTTGTCGTGGAGCCAGCATGTTTTAACATGTGTATATAATAGGCGTACTGACACTCCTGTGGATGTACTATTAATGCCTCACCTTTTATTGAAAAGCTTACTTTAGATATATACTTAGTTTTTCCTGCCAAAGGGAGGCTTCCATCATCATGAGGTCAGGGAGCAGAACTATGCATTTACCATAAACATTTCATCAGGTCCATTGACGGAATTAGTTTACTCTACTCTGACTTATAGGTATGCACTACTCCATTCAATTGTATTTTAAATTATCACTTAATAATCATTTTTCAAAGTTATTACTATACCCTTTATTAGGACGAAATTGGTTCCTGCTCTGGCTTATATCCAAGACAAGCTGCACCGTAACACCAGGCAGTCAGTCAATTTGATTAATGACCTCACTTAACTTATTATTATTACTGAATCAAATTGCGCACCTTTGCCAACATCCTTTAGACGTCTTGTGTGAAATTAACAGAGCCAGCAGGATACATTTGATTTAATCAGATATTTCGTTACAGCAACTCCCTAGGATCTCCTGTTTAAATTCAGCAGTACATGGTGTTTCTAATTAAGTTTCATTTGATCGTGCACCGATGCTGGAAACTATCATCATTCCTTTCTATTGAAACGGCTATTTGTGTTTGTGTCCAGATACCTGTTTGCCCTCCAGATCAAGCAGGATATTTCCTGTGGACGTCTGACCAGTAACGACACCAGCTCCGCTCTGATGGTCTCCCATATCGTCCAGTGTGAGTTCCCCATGGCTGTTTCTTAATTTAGCTCCAGAGACTAATCAGATAAGTCTTTGATGACACATTATGCTTCTTTTTTTTCCCACACAGAGCTTATCATCAAACATTGTCATATAGCACATTGCGCACCATTACAAATTGATTATCTGTGTGTTGCTATGGATACCTTTGAGTCGGAGGCTTGAAAATAATCTTGCAAGACTGCTTCAGAACAAACTCGCACATAAATACCGAACATTTTCCTAACCTGATATCTCTGTTTCCAAAAAGGGATCAAAGACAACATACATGTTGACGTGGATCAGTTTGTGCCTATATATGTAGATGTTTAGCCAAAAGAGTGTATTTTTACCACAATTATGTTTTACAAGGACATTTATGTTGGTGTTTATCCCAGTAGAGTTCCGAGACTTGGAGAATCTGTGCCATTTAGGCTACTACTGAAGGCATTTCATGTTATTCTTCTCTTAAATTAATCACCTAGCTTTATTTAGCAACATATATTGCTTCATTAAAATATGTGTTTCCTTTCTGCTCTCTTCATTTTCAGCTGAGATTGGGGACTTTGAGGAGAGCCAGTCCCGGTCCCACCTCCTCAACAACAACTACATCCAAGATCAAATGCCCCTGATCGACAAGATAATGGAGTTTCATTCCAAAAATATGTGAGTTTCTTTGATCCACTCTTACTTTCTTAAGCCCTGCTCAAAATGTCACTTGAACCATGGCTGAATGAACGACCATCATTTCTCTTCACCCATGAACAGGATCAATTGTTGCAGAGCCTGTGCATGTCCCACGGGCAATTTTTATTATGGTGACACGCTCAGGAAGTCAAACATAGAATGAATGAGTTATTTTTCTCAAGAGTGCTGTGTGCAGTTCTTTATACTACATCAACTTAGAAAAAGCTTGTCATTGTGAGTTATTTTACAGTTTCTGGCCAGAAGTGGATATGAGTTTCTCTAACACTCTATCAATTTAAGGTTGCATTGCTTCTGGAAAAATAACTCACATCTTCCTCCTAGCAAGCGAATGACTCACACAGCTGTTGTGAGCTGGGTTAGTAGGTTAAAAAACAAAGAGTCTAATGCAGGAGTTGGTGTCAAGTTAAGTATCAGCCTTAAGTTTAAGAGTGGTACGCTGCTCGGAGTATGTTGCTGGAAACTTTCCAGATTTCCTCCTACCATCCTGACTCAAAGGTCCTCATCAGGGCACATATTTGAATCCAAGCTTTGCCAAACCTTGTCTCACCTCTACGTTACATGGGGGCATGCCAGAGGTGAACACAAAGTGGGTGGCTGCTACATGAAAGGAGCTCCATTAGATTTGACTGTTGTCTCTGACTTGCCCTTTTTCCAACCAGGGCTCTTCTTAGTTGATAACTGTAACTGTGGTTCTTCTCACTGGGTTCCAGGCTGAGTTAAACCTCTCATTAAGTAACACACAGGAAACAGGAAGGCTTATCCACCGATAAGTGGATGGTTGATTTAGAAATCAACCTTTCATCATTACTCCAAAAACTCTGATAAACATTAGAAACCTCGATTCCACCCAGACTTGCTATTTTCACCTCAATTAGTGAGAAACACAGCAGGAAGACAAGCCAGGATTTCATTTATTTGTCCCAAAAAAATGTGAGGAAAGGATAATGAATGCTACGGTTTGAACTCCGTAAGACATATTAAAAGCTCTTTTAATGTTGCTGTGTCTCTAGTCACCCACTGACTTTTGTACAATACCAATATATAGATTTACGGATAAGGTCGCTTTTATTCAGTATATTTTTCTTAATGTCAACAATTCTCATGAAACAACTAAACCCAATAATGAGCTCGTCCAAAATGCAATACTTCCTGACTTCCCTGCCCTTTCTGTGGCTCTCAACCACCAATTATTCTTACATGTAAATCTTTAAAAGCCCAGTAAAAATATATGGTTTATGACACAGCTGCAGTGCATTTGTTGAGGACTATTTTCAGCTGCATATGAATAAATGTGGTGCTCAAGGGGGTATTAACAGCAGCAGGATGATGTATTTAGAATAAGTTTAAATAAACTAGCGTGCCCAATGTAGCATTCAGGCTGAATTGTGTTTCCAACCCTTTTCAGACAACATTTAAACTGGTCTCTGTTGTGTTTTGTGTTTCCAGAGGTCAAACACCAGCAGTATCAGACTTCCAGTTACTGGAAGTGGCGCGCAGGTTGGAGATGTACGGGATTCGTCTCCATCCTGCCAAGGACCGAGAGGGCACGAGGCTAAGCCTGTCGGTGGCGCACACCGGTGTCCTGGTCCTTCAGGTCAGTCACACGTTTGGAGATCAACTCGTGGGGTGTTTAATGAAGGTTATCGTGATAAGTTGTCTCTATGGTACAGATGTTAAAAAAAAACCTGGGGATAGAGCTGTAATGATTTGTCAAATAATCAATGAATCGATCGATGACGACGATTTTGATAATCGATCTTTTAAGTTCTTATTCCAAAATTGCCTAATTTTTTCTTCTAGCCTTTCAAATATGGAAAATGTCCTGCTTATATCAGCTTTGCATAATATCAAACTGACTATATTTGGGATCTGGATTGATAGAACAAGACATTAAATACATCATCATGAAATCTGAGAAACTGGGATTTAAAAAAATGTTAACCATCAAAGATGCAATATAACTGCTTGTTGCAGCTTTACATAAGTTATTTGTGCTTACCTATAAAGATAAGGTTGGTTGTGAAAGTGTATTGGTACATGTATTTATCATTTTTAAATGTTGAGTTATAAAAGTTATTTTTCATCCCTGCAGGGACACACAAAGATTAACGCCTTCAACTGGTCTAAAGTGCGTAAACTGAGCTTCAAGAGGAAGCGTTTCCTCATCAAGTTGAGGCCGGATCTAAATGTAAGTGATGTCTCTGAATCTCATTGTGGAAAATATAAAAAACCATCAGTGTTTGGTGATTTAAGTTATCTGTGTATGCCTTCCCTAGAGTTCATATCAGGACACTCTGGAGTTTATGATGGGCAGCAGGGACTGCTGTAAAGTCTTCTGGAAGATCTGTGTCGAATACCACGCCTTCTTCCGCCTCTTTGAAGAACCAAAGCCCAAACCCAAGCCTATGCTTTTCACCCGGGGCTCTTCCTTCAGATTCAGGTGAGATTTTATTCCAAAGCTGCTCTTTGACTATCAGAGCTGCAGATACACAGCTCTCCCCATCACTTAACAGTCTACTACAGAGAGCTCATTATCTTCCCTCCTGTACCTGTCTCTGCAGCGGCCTCACTCAGAAGCAGGTGATTGATTATGTGAGGGAGTCTGAGTTAAAGAAAATCCCGTTTGAAAGGTAAAGACTGCAGACATTTTTTACACATTTAGTGTAGGCGATGATGATGTGAGTGTTTAACACTGACCTCCAACATCCTGTCTGCCAGAAAACACAGTCGGGTCCAACAAAACATCCGCCTGTCGCCGCTGCCTTCGCCACGCCACCATGAAGGGCCAACAGAAGTGAGTGTCTCCGTTTTCAGTGCATCTGTACCACACATTTATCAGCATTATGAATCTCAGTATGGTCGTTATATTTGCCCTACATTTACACAACCAAGGCCTCAATGGTACCCTGTCAACCTTTTTTTTTTTTTTTACTAACAATCAATATTAAACTTGCATCCTGTATGTAGTATTTTGTCATCTGAAAAGAACTTGAAGCACAGAAATCTAACGTGCTCATTTAAACCGCACCACATGGCCCCACAGCTGGTCCTCCACAAAACACCAGCTTTAAGTTACTATAAATAATCAAATCAAACATAGTCATGAATAAAATAAAACCTTTAAATGGTTTAATGTTGTTCCTGTTTCTCCCTCTGTCAGAGTGGTGCTCCCAGGGACAGAGTAGACTCTCCTTCTCGGAGTCACTGGAAGGAGTCGGCGTTGGTGAGTGCAGAAGACCCCTCCGCTCTGAGGACCACGAGGGCCAGCCCGTCGCTCCAGAGAAACGGCCACGAGAACCGAGCAGGGTCCGTGTCCAGGACCGAGGAAAGAAGAGGCTCGTCACGACAGGCCCACCAAGATCATCCGAATACAGGTCCAGCAACTCGGGGTGCTAAAAGCCCCCTCCCCTTCTTTGACTGCGCTGATGTAGATAGTGAATATAACCAGACTATAAGGTTGAATCACAGCCATAGGGAGCCGCCCATGGTCCTGCATGGGCCCGGCTCTGGGAGCACGAACGGGCCTCTGCAGGTCCAACAGAAGCACTTTTCTTGTGGGTTGCAGTACGGGGAGGCCCCTTCCTCTTCTAAGCAATCCCTCAACATGCATGTAACTTCCACATACCAAAAGTTTGACCAAAATCCTCTCCATATGGCTAATCTTAGTGGCCATAAGACCGAGAGGCACATTAGCAGCCCTCTCACATCCCCCAGTTCGGGTTCAAGAAGTCCCGCCATGGACAATCATCACCCCCTCGATTACTCCGAGCAGAATGGCTACAGCGCCACTCCGCCTCACTTCGAAGAGGGTATACATTCCTCCGCCTCAGGCCACTATCCTCGCTTACAAAAAAAGCGCCACAAAGTACGCCAGCATTCTGAGACAGACCCGGGAACGTCCTCCCAGGGGAATGAATTAATTCCCTCTCTTTCTCGGGCCGAACGTATGGCTGCCCTTGAGCGACGCATGGTGGCCAATGGCCTCACGGTAGCTAGCAGGTCCAGAGCCAGTCCGGGGAGGAAACCCCTAAGGCATGCTGGGACACATGTGGGAGCGGTCCAAATGAACGACTGCTTCTCCACCAGCGGGTCAGAGTCCAGTGAGTCTGAGGTGGAGACCAGCAGGGGGCGCTGCAGCAGCCCCCTGATGGTCGGTAACCCAGTGGGGGCTAACTCCACGTCCCCTCTGCCCAGGAACAAGTATTCCTTTGGCAGCCTCCAGCTGGATGACGAGGCAGATGAGGACGAATACCAAGCGCTCAGTGATGAGGATGGCGGACAGTTTTTTAGCTGTTAGTGCACAGAGAGATCTCTTCAGGAGGGTTTGGATCTATAGAGTAAGGAAACCTGGGTTCAATGGGGGACAGATGTTCACAGTAGTCTTTTAACGCACAGATACTAGAAGCACTTTTTGAGCAAAGCATCAGTCTCTCTTTTATAAAGTGGAGCTTCCCTTTTGCGAGAGATGATGGAGTGAAGAATCAGGATAGGGGTTTTCTTGTTTGTTACATAGAGGCGGATATCTGTCAGCCTCACAGTTCTTTGATCGTTTCAGCACGTTGCTTCAGGGATAACATGTGCCATGTTAGAACACCAAATAGCTACTAATCAAAAAGTACAGAGAATTAGTGACTCTGCTCATGTCCGGTTTAAACTTGATTGATCAGAAGACTATTCATTATTACTGTTGCACTTTACTCACATACTTTGCACTCGCTTGGATGTTAAAAAGGAGGCAACCTTAGTGAGAGTCATGTAATTTCTATGTCTCCAATGCCTTACAACTTTCCATAGGGAAATACATATCATTTCTTTATTGTCCGTAGATATTTATGTTAGAGATTGTAAAATCTTGTACAGTTTTGTGCATTACACACTTTGTACTCATTACATGTCTACTGTGGAGTCCTAAAAGCCTGTGGATGTATAATTGTGCCGCTAATGGTTGACTTTGTACAGAATAGTCCTGCTGTCTTGTTTGATTTATTGACACTCTTGATGCTGCATCTGGCTTGTGATTGTTGTGAGAGTAGTCTGAATTATTTGCTGTTGAGTGGATACTAATTTATATGGCATGCTGCAAACACTAATTTGTACTCCTCATTTGTATCCAATGCCATTGACAAACAGAAACATCATGTTTTATTCACTGAGGAGGCAGGAATCTGTAAGGAATTCACCAAAAGGCGTAAATATAAGCTTACAATAGTGTTGTGAATATTGTCTCATAAGGTTATTGGTCATGCTGAGGTGTTGCTGAGTTAACAGCGTACGGCTCTTTACTCACTATTGACATCCCCCCTGCTTTTGACTCACACTTGAATATCTCTGGGTGTAATTTGATATCAAGCTGAGTCCTCCAACAGCTATGGTGTCCACTAACAATTTACTCGTTTCCAAAGAGTGCAAAGTTCTCAATCTTCATTACAAAACCGCACAGCACTTTCTTTTTTTCATCACTTTTCCAGATTTAATTTGCACTTCTGCCCTATGTGTGTTTCTGACAAAGTGTTTCCACATTTCTTTTCTGTCTTTGTCCAATGTAAGCACTTGTCTGTCAGCATGAAACTGTCATTTTATTTCTGTTAAGTTTCTTTCTTTTTCTTTCCAGCTGCATGTCAACTTGTTTTGTTACTCACTTCTGTCTGTGTTGTGGAAAGAGGTGAGATTACCAGTATCTGGGTTGCCTGCTCTGCAATGATCCAGCTCACGGATAATTCTTCCAGAGCAGATATAACGTCAGGTTGAACATGACAGGAGCTTGGAAATATGCAGGGAAATAGAGGAAGGCTTATCGTGCTCTGTATGTGTGTACACATGTGTGAAAGGCAATTTAAAGGTAACAGCATTAAAGCACCGAGTCTCTCGGCTCATCCATCACTGTCTGTGCTCCCAAGCCATTTTTAGCATTGACGTGAAGCAGCTTGTGGTTTTATTTCTATAGGTCAATATCTATTCTCTATTTTCCTTTTTAAATACAGATACCATTTAAGTGGCTATTGACTACATTACTATTTTCTGTCTGCCTCTCCACTTTCATCTATTAATTAAATGCAACAAAAAAATGCTCTTTTGAAAGTAAGTCAAACATATGACAAATCCAATATGACAAAGCAGCATTTCATTTTGCAGCTCCTGCAAACAACTTGGACTATGCATGCTTCTACTGATAATATGATTATAGGCAATAGCAAAAGTTTCAAAGTTGCACGAAATAGATCAGTACAGCTTTAAGAAAGCTAAGAAAATATCTCCATTTGTGTGAGTAACTGGATCACTGCAGTGTTAGGAAACCCTCTCTGGTAAACAAACCTCAACCATATATCATAGGGAATGACGCTCTGCCACACAAAGACCCAGTAACTTGGAGCACTTTGAAAATACCAGTGTGTGAACTTGCTCCTCCTGACCATCAAATATGTTGGTTTGGTTCAAGGTCCCGGGTCTGTGGGTTTATTTTTCAACCACTGGTGTCCTTCAGGGTGTTTTTCCAATGCATGCTGCGCTAAATCAGGACTGAGGCGTGGTGCACATCGTGTTGTTCCATGTCTGCTCTCTGCATGTACTCTATGTCCTTAAAGGTAACGCTGTCAGTCCTTTCACTCTTACTTCCTAATTTAGTAGAAGAGACTGGAGAATGTGAGGTTAAAGCAGATTTCATGACTAGGAAATCATGCACAATGAATAGAGACTGAATTTCAAAACAGCTCATTAATATCAAGTACTTTGACGGCTCACTGTTTCACTATTACAAGTAGATGGATTTAAAACCGATTTGTATTCATGGGCTGAATAATGCATATTTCCCCCCATTGCCAACTGACTTTTCAGCACCGCAATAACAATCGTAAAAGTCTCAAAATGCTGTTTATTTAAATATTCACCAAGGTCTCTTTTATTTGTAATGTGAGGTAAGGTGAAGGAGACTGCGGGAATTCACACTTCTTTTACTAAACCTTCCCTTCTGTCTCTCACACACTGACTGTCTCTCTTATGCTGCTTTTTCTCAATATTAATAATCATTTAACCGTGTACATATATGTTCTTTTAGAGTCAATAAAGATGACCTTTATGAAGTGAGGATTTTCTGAATCTTCTTTTTGAGACCCCAGTTAGTTGTTGTCTGGTACTCGTATTTGAAGCTTATCCTCCCTGTCGTTTTTTAGTGTTGGTTGGTCCCATTTCTAGCAATTGTGTAAATGTGCATTAGTAGTTTCCCTCCGTAGAGTGTATAGTAAATCCTTCCCAGAGTTGTGCTGGTGCTTTTAGCTGGTTTGTGTGCGAGTAATCACTGTTTGTGTTTGTTTCGACACACCAGAGGACAGCAGAGAGAGGTGAGCAAGTTGCATCTGGAACATAGTAAGTAATCTCAGTGAAGTTGTCCAATAAGATGACACTAAGTAAGCTATTCCTTTTAATCATCCTGCGGTATGTGTCTCGGCTCACGTATTGATTGGCGTTGAACGGAGACTGCCAGAGCTGTCTGGACTGTAGAGTGAGTCATGGCGGATATTTCACTTTCTGAATGCAGTTTTTCGTGTGTGGCATAAGAAGACTGATCCAGGGTCACTGTGTGTGTAAATACTGAAGAGAGTTTGGTACTAGCCTGCTAAGTCTACCAACGGGTGACGTTTGCCTTGTTAGAGTATGAGTTCAATCAGGGGCAGACTGGGACTACAAATCAGCCCGGGACTCTCGACCGGCCCACTTCGGTACCGCCGGCCCACCTCGGTACCGCAAGTAATTACCGCTAGTAAATTGTCAACGGGGGTTGGATGGCCAGTCCGCCGCTGAGTTCAATGTTGGAAAGCTTCATTATTATCAACATTTGACCAGTGTCTTTTGAATTTACTTTACTTTCGAGCTGCAACCAACTATTTTCATTATCTATCTGCTGATTCTTTCCATCACAGTTTCAGTCTTCACAATGTCCAAAAATAATGAAAAATGTCCAAGGTGACGTCTTGAATTTTTGGTCTGATCAGCAATCCACAGATATTAAATAATATATAAAAGGAAAGCGATAGATCCTTTTATTGCAAAAGCTGGAACTGGAGAAAGAAAGGAGCTTGTACTTAAATTACATCAGGGATGATTTGCCTTTCACAACAGTAGCTGCTTTTGCTGTAACTTACTGTGGCCTTGACTTCATACGAATTCTCACAGTGTCCCAAACTCCACTCATCTGAGACTGAATGCAAATGATAAGAATGTATCTGATCTCCTGTTGTGTTTCGATCTCTATCAGAATAACTCACTTTTTCTTTATTTGCCCTCGTGCAGCTGCAGGAGTGGTGTGTAACAGCCCCCACCTGTCTGCGTCCTCTGGTCACTCCCATGGCATGGTCAACGGTCAGAAGTCTCTGGATCTGGGCAGTCACAGTCCCGACGGCAGACTACCTTCCCCCCTCACCAGCCCACTGCTCAACGACGCCGGCAGCATCCGCACTGACGATGAAGACGAGGTGCGGAGGAAGGTTTGTGATAAAATGCTTCAGCTTCTGTTGATAAAAGTACCAGAAAACACCCCATTTCATTATTATGTCACTTAGTCACTTTAACTCAAAATAGCATAGACCTAGATTACCTGTCCTAAATAACTCCACAGGGAGTAAAGGAGAGTATCTTCTCCAAGTCTACTTACAGAAATAGGTTAGGCAATACACCTAACTTGAATTGCTTAGTTCCTGGGTGTCCAAACTACGGCCCGGGGGCCAAATGCAGCCCGCGGCCCATTTTGAAATCGGCCGCGGGCATGAGCTGCAAACTAAATTAAATGAAACCCTATGGAAAGCTGTGATGAAGGCTGCTGTGTTTCTTACAGCATTTTCAAGTGTCAAGATTACTTTACCTACATTTTATTGATTTTGCTAACTTATAACTTACCATATGAGGCAATATACCTCTAGTGAGTGGCCCAGACCTTCATATATATTTTTCTGTATATGGCCCTCGGTGAACAATGTTTGGCCGCCCCTGGCTTAGTTGCTCACAATTTCCTCTCTCTTCTGTTTTTTTTGCAGAGGTTCCCAACAGATCGAGCCTACTTCATCGCCAAGGAGCTGCTGACCACAGAAAGGACGTATGTGAAGGACCTGGAGGTGGTGACTGTGGTAAGAAAACAAAAAGTCTGCTCACCAGCGTGCTGCTCCACTGTTAGTTTTCTCCTGCACTGTCCTCTGGGGAGAAAACATTGATTATTCCGCTCAGCTGCTCCATTGCATAAGGCCCGCCAAAACACAGAGTCAGGCAGTGACATAGGGATATTTTGGCAGATCCAATTTTATTTTTTATTCCACATCCGCGCTCTGAAATGCATTTATCGGTCTAACTCAAGGCTGTGAATACTAATCTGCCGCTTGTTTCCTCTGCATGTGACTCGTCATTTCAGTCTGTTCCTTTAGATTTCACCGGCTGGTTACAAGCATATGGACACCATTTCATTTGATTGTATCCCACAGGAAATGCAGCAGAAAACAGGATATTAAACGCGCGCTGCTGCTCATTTAACAACGAGCAAGGAGTTCTCACAAGGCCGTAGTGAAGCGCTGCTGATTCGGCACACACATGTTGGGGAAATGCAGCACCCCTTTTATCTGGCTTTCCTAAAAGTGGCAGCTTCTTTAGAGAATCCTTTCACACATCTCATCAATATTTGGGTTGGCTTGTGTCGTGGTTATTTTAACAGCTGTGTGTGTGTGCAGTCTCTCTT
Organism: Notothenia rossii; assembly: GCF_949606895.1. Classification (NCBI taxonomy): domain Eukaryota; kingdom Metazoa; phylum Chordata; class Actinopteri; order Perciformes; family Nototheniidae; genus Notothenia; species Notothenia rossii. The sequence continues at coordinate 81,982,438 of NC_136904.1, forward strand.
CTCATTCACCGGTTGGGGCTGCTGTTGGGATGAAGTCATCCCGACAACAGCTGGCACTTCTTGTCCAACCCTTTTAGGAACACTCAGATTTCCTGAAACCAACTTCCATTTCCCATCACGTCAGCTAAATAAAGCTATTTTCATGCCCGCTGTGGCCAAACACACAACATGCAACATTTGACTTAGATCTGACTTCATTGAATAATAGTGTTAGGAGTGATTGGATATGGATTCTCACATCAGTCAGGCAATTAAATGATTTAATCGACATCATGAGACTGAAGTGCAACAGCAGAAACAGATAAAGGTATTTAGGTTATATCCTGGAAATATCTGATTTAACACATTGTCTTGAGGTGTCCTACTCGGGAGAAATATTATCTTTACAAGCTTGTGATCAGAAAGTCAGAACTTACCTGATGTCATCAAAAGATACCCGTGCACTGCAATTTAACACTTAATGTTTCACCTTTTACAAATTAGGAATAACTTTGGCTTTGCTACATGGTCTGTTATGAGCTGATCACATGCCACTCAATATTGTTACTTCACATGTATAATATTGTGTGATGACAAGTGTGATGTGTCAACTGAGAGTTTACTTTTTATAGAAGTAGAAGAATTGTTATCTTTGAAATGAAAAATATTTGAATATACAATCTAGTAGGCGATATCATTTTCATAATTATTACCTCTGTGGTTGAACTTTTTTGTGGGAAACACATCAGATATTATATTTATATTAACAGCAGAGTATTTGTATTTACCTTAAAACATGTCTGGAAATGTATCTAGCTTTAGGCCATGTTTCCCTACTTGTACTCTGATGCATGTTTCTGTAATCTTAGTCTTTCCAGAGCGCTGTAGGACAAGATGAAGCGACTCCGGAGTCTCTGAAGAACACCGTCCTCTCCACCTTCGAGCCGCTGCACAAGTTCCACACAGGTTTTCTCAGGGAGGTGGAGCAGAGGCTGGCGCTGTGGTGAGACTCATTTCACTCCCTGTGGGTTGAAAACACATCCAGAGATGGGGTGGTTTGGTTCTAGCCCAATTTATCATCATTTTATTAATGAGATTTATTGGCATTTAGTCTAAGAGAGCGACCCAGACCCTTTCAATGACCCGAGGAGCTATCATCTCCATGGCAACAGTCTTACTGCACCAAGGCCGGCCTTTTCCTGCCTGTGGGTTTTTGCTGTCTGATCCCCTTTAATGATGTTGTGCTTTATTTAACACACACTAAAACACACGCACACACATGCATACAGCCATGCAGGCAGTGATGCAAGAAGTCTCTTAGAGTGTCAGAATGTACTTTCATTAACTGCAGACATAAATTATTTTTATTTCAAAGCCTCGCTAGTCATCCTGAGAACTCTAAATTAAAGCAGAGAGTGATATTAGAGGCGAACTGCTGATAAGAACCGCATTTAAATGTGTATGCAAATGATCTAGCGCTGCATGTGTTTCCTTTTTAGCTTTGCATACTCAAAAATTATACGAGAGATGAAAGAAAGCTTCCTATCATAGATTAGGATGGAGGTGTTCTATAGACTGGATATGTTTCCTTAAAGTAACTTCTGGATCAAACAAAAAATATTCTGAATGGATCCAGTAATGGCAGCCCTTCACTCTGCTCGAGGGAGACACCTGCTGGTGGATAATTTTATCAAAGTTAAAGAGCCCGTGTGAACTCCATTGGAATTTCACTTGCCTAAAGTGAAGCTTGTCTAAATAATCAATAAGCCTAAAGTGCTTTTGCGCTGCTTAGTTAATTAATTCAGTGTCTACAAATGGCTGCACAATGTCTAAGAGATAAAACAACTTGCTGATGTTTATCTGTTTTAGGGAAGGACGCTCCAATGCTCACATAAAGGGAGACTACCAGCGCATTGGAGATGTCATGTATAAGAACCTTCAAGGCTTAAAGGTGAGGCCTAACTCCTGAACATCTGCAATTACAGTTATGAATGATATTGTATTTATATGTGCCTTGTTTTGATGTTGTCCATAGCCCCTGACTGCAAACCTGCATAAGCAGTCGGAAGTGTTGTTGGAGCTGGAGAAGGCGACCAGGGGGTCCCACAGGTTGGAGGGTCTCTGCAGGGACTTTGAGCTGCAGAAGGTGTGCTACGTCCCCCTCAACGTCTTCATCCTGAGGCCTCTGCACCGCCTCAGTCACTACAAGCAGATCCTGGAGCGCCTGTGCAAACACTACCCGGCAACTCATGTGGATTTCAGGGACTGCAGAGGTACTACGCTCAGGCTGGTGAACATAGAGGCATATGTAGGTGTTCTGGAGCTGTAGCATGTATCTCCAATACTCTCTTACCCCTGATGTGTCTGTAGCTGCTCTGGCGGATGTGTCCGAGGTGGTGGAGCAGCTCCAGGGAAGCCTGAACAAGATGGAGAACTTCCAGAAACTTCTGGAGCTGAAAAAGGATTTGATTGGCATCAACGATCTTGTTGTTCCTAGTCGGGTGAGTTCAAAGCTTAAAGAAAAGACGGGCAAATCTTTTTTTGATTCTCTGAAGATAAAGTAAGTCTGATAAATGATGCATGCTTTTTTTTTTACTTTCCCAGGAGTTCATCAGGTTAGGCTGCCTCAACAAACTGTCTGGAAAAGGCCTACAGCAACGGATGTTTTTCCTGGTAACACCCACTCTCTTTTTAGTTCATGTCATATTGTTTATTGAATTATTTAGTGGAATGATCTCAGTAGAAAAGTAATTAGGCTTTGTTCCTTTTCAGCTATACAACACTCAGGTGGTGATAGCAGATGTACTACAACATTTAATTATGGGAAATGTACCGCATGTTACTTTGACAGTTGTTTTAAAGTATTTATGTGGTTGAGAACAAGTTGTTTGTACTTCTCTGGGATTATAAATAAGATCATATACATTCAGTGTAATAATTCATACAAAAACAGGCTTAATGGCACTTGGTTTGAAAGGTTGTTAATGTACATTTTTCACTTTCTTTCTCCCCGCCTCTCTCGTTTTAGTTCAACGACGTCATTTTGTACACGAGTCGAGGGATGACTGCGACGAATCAGTTCAAAGTGCACGGGCAGATGCTGCTCAATGGCATGACAGTAAGTGCTGTTTCTCTCAATTGAAAACAAAGTGCTTCAAACAGCTGTCACCAGTTTGTCATTACTGCAAATAAGCCGCCTCAAAGAGCTGAGCTCTTTCCAATGTCTTCCCACAACCCTGCACACACACACACAGACGCAATCACACACACACTTTCAGGATAACTTCACTTGTCCTTCTGTCTCTCTTCCCTTTCATCATCCCTCCCTCCGTTTCTCCCTTTCAGTCTATTTTGGTCCTTGCTGTCCCAGATTCCGCCGCTATCTAATGTTTTTTCTGTGTTCTTCTTCCAGATCAGAGAGAGTGAGGATGAGTGGGGCGTACCACACGCCTTCACGCTGGTTGGACAGCAGCAGTCTGTGGTGGTAGCAGCAAGGTAAGAGCGGCGTTCGACACCTTGTACCTGGAACCTAAATGTGACACCAAAGTGGCTGTGTAGCATTTTTTTGTGTAGAAATGTTGAGGCTTGTCGCATAAATTATTGCGGGAAATGATTTGTTATGCACATTGCTCTCAAGTACTTTCATTTCCACTTGTTTCAGTTAGATGGAAAAAAACATTCCTTCTCTTTACTGCTTTTAAACTACATGTTGCTAATCCAGTCTTCCATGGATGACCAGATGGCGTCTAAGTGTCTTTTGAGCAAAAGTTGGGAGGACACCTGGACGCACTTTGATCAAACTTGTGACATTCTTGTTCCCTGGACTCTTTCTCACTTCAAGGCCATCCTGCTGTGAGTAATGATGGGACACTTTATGTATTTGTGTTTTTCTTTTTTACTCTAGTTCACTGATAGAGAGGGAGAAGTGGATGGAGGACATACAGATGGCGATAGATACGTCGAAAACCAGCAATGGGACATCGGAACTACTGATCTGCAATCTGATAGACAACAGTAAGTTACTACATACACATACACTCACGTATAAAATGTATACTACTAAAATGAACAGTGGATATACACTAGCAATTCGATAATACATTTTATAGTACCAACAACTGTAATTCCAGATACATGCGACCATGTTTGATTTGTGAATGATCTGACCTTGTGTCTGCTCTAGCCTCCTTCTCCCCTCATCACCCAGCTTATTGTCTAGCAGTAACAACCTCCTGACTTTCCCAGAATGCCCTGAGGACTCCTCGTTGGAGGCGGAGTCTGAGGACGACATTACAGCGTTGCACACGGCGCTGGAGAAGCCCGGCCCTCACCGTGGTAACACCATGGTGCACGTATGCTGGCACAGGAACACCAGTGTGTCCATGGTGGACTTTAGCGTAGCTGTGGAGGTACCGGACCAACCTCAGCGCCTCAGACCGCTCCCCTCCTGCTTCTGTTTCCTCTCTCTGTGTCTGAGTGTGCTGTGTCCTAATTCACTTTATTCTCTCTCAGTGGGAACAGTATCCTCCTGCGCTGTACTCCATAAACTAAATATGTATTACTTTGAAACATTTTCTTGCGAATTGTGGGCAAATGAACTGAAATGAGTTCAAGGCTCATCAATTTCAATGTTTATTTTTCAAAATACGTAGTCACATTTTTATGATAGGAAATTGGTGACAAATTTCACATTTCTATAATTATACTTGGTGCAGTTTATTTATGAAACCAGTGGTTGGATAAGAATCATAACAACAGTTTGGTAGCACATATGAATTTGTTTCCTCATACTCTTGTAACAAAATATGGAACCACTACTAACGGACAAAAACTCCATACGATACATTCTAAATTCATCTTATCCCGAAATCTGAAAATGATTGAACTTATACAATTTGAATCAATTTAGTTTTTGCAATCTTTATACCAGATAATATGATGAAAGCTTCCGATTTGCTCTATTTGCAGCCTCAGTGAGAACACTGTTCCCCCTTCCTTCTTCTGGCTAACAGCAGCCTGCGTGACGTCCTAATCTAAACTCAGAGTGTGGCTCTCCTGTGTGGTTCTGTATTTTCTCTCCTCCCTTGGCACCTGAAGTCTCCGACCGTCTATACAAAGAGAGAGAGAGCAGTACGTAGATTTGCTAAAGGTCCTAATCTAACACAGAATGGATCCTGTTTTGCCCTGATCTACTTCTGCTCTTCCTCTGTAACCACGTCCTCTTCACAGCTTTGCCTGGACACACTGTGGTCGGCCTCCGTGTTTACCCTGCCACTGCATGCCTGTGTTTCACCGACTCAGTCTCTGTGTTTCTGTCCTTCCCTCCCTGTCTGTTTTTTCTCTCTCTCTTCTCCCCATGCGTCTGTGCATTCCTCCGTGGTAGAGGACCCTAGTCCAGTCAGTGTGAATAAGGCCCCCATGGTGGGGTCCCCCAGTGGCCAGGGACCAGTTCCTCTGTCTGTTATCTGCTGGTACCGAGTTCAGAGCCTCTCCTTTAGTGAATCCTGCAGGAGTCTAGAGGTAAAGTAGTCAGGCAGAGAGGAGAGGCCCTGTGTATGTGTTCCCCTGAACTTCACCATAGGAAGACACATATAGATCAGTGACACATTCATTAGTTTTATACAACCTTGTGGTTTACAATAGTATTCCTATGATTATGAAATATAATGTCATAGAAGGGCCAATAATTGTTTGATATTGTTCTCAGGTCAGCCCTTGCTTTAAAATGACTTTAGCTTGGAAACTATTCAAATATAAACACATTAAACATGCTAGTAACAGTAGATTTATAGCTTATGTAGAAGTACAAACAAGGAAAATGGAGGCTGGCCATATTTTATATTTATTTAATCGTCAGCAAATGCATAAAATGACCAAAACCAACAAGATATTAGCTGATCTTTTCATACTTTCTGATGTTCCTGGAGTGTTTGCAGCATTCATTCTTTAAAATCAGGCCACAAATATATTGTCCACAAGTGATTTCCTTTAACAGCTAGGCGATAGTTCTTACCAAAGGTTTCTTAGACAGGTGTTAATACTGTATTTGCAGCATGACTATTTTCAGCAGCGGATTAACTCACATTCGATCCTCTAGTCTAGTGAGTATTTACAGCAGCAGGAGTGTGAATGCGGGATTAACTCAAAATAAACAACAGTGCATATGTTCACTCTCACGCATGAATGAAATGTGTGTCTTTAATCATTTTTAGACAATAACTGAGGTTTATGGCACAAGGGAATAATCTATATCAGTCTTCAGAGGATCGGTCATCTTTTGGTTTTGGCTTTTTATTGTTAGCAATAAAAAAAGTATTGAAAGAATAACCAGACATATTCTTTAATAATCCTTCTTTCACATTTTTAGTCAAAATCAAAGTATTTAACGCTAGAAATGATTTTATGATATGTATTTGTTTTCCATAGCTCTAGATGTAAGGCTGTGTTTTGTCTTTGCAGAATCAGCTGTCTGGAAACTTACTGAGGAAGTTCAAGAACAGCAACGGCTGGCAGAAGCTCTGGGTGGTCTTCACCAACTTCAGCCTGTTTTTCTACAAGTCCCACCAGGTGATGGACATTCACTCTCAGTTCTGTCCAGCGAACGCATCACAGCCCCCCCACACCCCACCCCCCCCCCCCCCCCCCCCCCACACATTTACCTCCCTCCCCGCTCTGCTGTGTTTACTCTCCTCTCATCACATCTCTGTGTAGAATGTCTCATCTCTGTGCCATGACACAGGGTTACAGGCTTTCCCATGCAGTTTTAACTTTTTTAAATCTTACTTCTTCCACCAAAACAATTATTGGCTGGTCAATTTTCCACAAGCAAGTTTGATTTTCAATCAAATATATCATGAAACTAATACAAAACCAATTTTCATACTTGGAAAGAGTAACAAATGTTCTGAACAACTGCTTATCAAGAACCAACAAATCCACTGTTTTATTTAAATTAAAGGTTCCAACATATTTGAAATATAGGAAAGTCAATGTCGCTTATAACATAAAAGGCTTATAACATAAAAGGCTTATAACAAAAAATGTCATTTCTAAAGATAAAACCAGTTTCTTTTAAAGGCTTTACCCCTTACAATATCGCATTGAATAGTTGAGGCTCCATGTCATGTTACAGATGTGTTTGAGTTGATGGTTGAAAGAGACATTTCCCTGATTTTAATAACTGTCTAAAGCTCACAGAAGTAAAACCTTCCAACCTTTTTTTTCCAAAAAGAGAACAGTTGGGGAAACTTCCAAAATGTAAATAGAGATTAGTGTAGTTGGGCCTGTCTTATATTTGTATTATGAAAATGTATGAGTTGCAGGGGCAGAGTACTTCATTGATACTTCATGTATACTTCCTCCAATGTTGGATGATTTTTTGATTAACCGTTTTATTGGGAGCAATGGATCTGTTTATTGTTAATTTTTTAAAACAAATCGTTTGTGCAATTAATAACAGACCCAAATAAACGTGCATCTTAATTTCATTTTTATTTTGTTCCTCAGGATGATTATCCACTGGCCAGCCTTCCTCTGCTGGGTTACTCAGTCACCGTCCCCAAAGACTCTGAAAACATCCACAAGGACTACGTCTTCAAACTGCATTTCAAGTCCCACGTCTACTATTTCCGATCGGAGAGCGAATACACTTTTGAGAGGTATGCTATTGTATAATCATTCAAATGCACAGTTATGTTGAGTCCTGGTATTTAGAGGACGGATGAAAACCCCTTCTCCTCCCGCAGGTGGATGGAGGTGATCCGCAGTGCCACGGTCCCCACCGGGGGCGCTCGTGTCCCGAACAGCAAAGAGTCCCATCCTCTCTGAGATGGCTCACCTTGTTTCAAAAACAACAGATCCTTCGGGTGTCTTCTGCTCTTCCCCCTCTGGACTCTTTGCTTTTATTTTCTACACATATCTGGGACATTTGTATTATGTGTCCATGCACATTTAGTGCTTTTTAATGCTTTAATGGTGACATGTCCGCTGGTTTAGACTGCATCAGAGACTGCATTTTTTGGCATTTTTACTCTCAACTCTGAAACCTCTTTTGAAGGATGTCATTTTATACTGTTTTCTAATGGTCTGAACCACTTCCTATCTTTCTGGTTTTACATTTGATCATTGTTGTTTTACAGCAGGATATGTTGATATTTAGATAGTCAGCATTCCCTCTTGGATGGTTAAACTATCACTGCATTGTCATAATGTTTTTTCCACTTTTTCATCTTATTGAAAACTGCTGCTTTGAAAATATCCTGCAACTTCAGTGCCAAACCGGTTTCTATCAATGTCCTGGACTTTTTAATGCTATTTTATAACATTGGGGAGTGTCTCCTTATACTGTATTCTATGACATTTTAAACAGGCAACCCTTTAACGGTGAATGCTCTGCTCACACCTGGCCCAGCACAATGTGTTCGTGTTAAAAAAGAAATAATGAAAATATTATTTTGTTGTATTATTAAATTACCCTTGAATTGCTCACGATGTGGCCATGGGTAGCTGCCATCCCAGGTTAATGCCATTTCAAGTAAAGTAAATATTCTATTCGCTGATATTTGTTGTATGAATAAGTCTCAGACTGTTTAGATTTTCTTTTTTATCAACTAAAGTTCGACTTCAGCTGTATGAGGAAATGTGAGACTTGTTCGGAATCGTTGTGTGATGAAGGTGAGTGTAAGTGAAAGCTTTAAAGATTATGTGTTAAACGAAATAGAAACTTTCAGTTCCAAGCGTTGCCGCCCTCAGTGAACTAGGCTGCCTCCTGTATACAGAAACCAGATCTTTTTATGGGTCGAAATGAATGGAAATATGCATTTAACAGGGTTTTGCAGTGACGAAAATGAAATGGAAAACCTCAGTTCTTCTTAGAATTGCAGCATGTTTTTCGCAGACAACAGAGAGCTCTTTGGAAATGAAAGCAATAAAAGAAACGTATTCAAACTTGGATTTGTGCTATGTGTGTCTTTTTGATGAAGCTCCAGAGGCTAGGATGATGTTTTCAACAGGGAAAATATGTTAAGTAAATCTAAAGCAGGGCAGCCCTTCAGTGTTTTTACACATGTGACCTACAGAGGGCATCATTGATCAAGTTTTTTGGTTCAGTCAAACCATAACCACAGCCTCGTTTAGTAAACACAGTAAAACCAATAGAAAGTATTATTTTTGCTCTGCACACTGACACCAATACTTCATGTGTATGTCATTCTGCATCTAGTTCTTCATGAAATAAGGGTCAACGCATGTTAAAGCAACAATTTAGCAATGTTGAAATATGGAAATTAAACGAAGTAAAACTATTTAGTTCTGTGATTTAGGCTCCACATCTTCATAATGAACCTACTGCCTCTAAATAAGAAATATGACCAGATTTAGCACCTCTTTTCTTAAATAGTGCTTCTCCTCAACACCAAAATAGTTAATTGAAGTTGTTAAAATATGTTTTACCAATGACATCAGAAAATAATCCTAAAGCATGAACTTACAAGCAGAGAAAATAGTCAATCTTATCTTATCTTGTTTTAGAATCTAATGTCAGTGAACCAGCTACTTCATATGACCCAATTTGATCTGGCCTTTTATCTGGTTATTCTGTGAAAGTGTAATCTAGTCTACCCTAATTCACATGCCACAAGGTACAGAGGTTGTAACACCAGAAACTTGAACTCTGGTGTAATTGTGGTGGTATTATGATAATATTGGTTCAGTCATTCAGAGTGCTGCCAGTCCAAAGTCCGGGCCCAGCAGCTCACACAGCCGGCAGTGGGCAGGCCTTTAAACCGGTGAGGGGCGGAGTGCGTTGGGGAGACAGATTATACACCTCCTGTCTGGCGCTGCACGGCCAATGAGACACTTCTCAAGAGGATACTTTGTTATGACAACATTAAATCCGATGGAAAAAGGTAGCGCGCCGGAATAATGCAGCACGCGTTGTATTTTAAAAGTGAAAAGAGATCGAGAGGTGGGAGTGAATCAGCCGAAACACCACAACATGACTCAGCTTCAAACTCGTGCTCACTAGCGGGGATCGGGGAGGCGGATACACCGGGAATGATTCTGCTCTAAACCTTGTTTAACTTGTGGATTGGACGGTCATTGATGCAAAGTGGTGCGCAACGATGGGTACTCCAGCGCATCCGGAGACCAGGAGGTTTACGCGGGGTTTGGGGAAGCCTGGCACCGCGGCTGAACTCAGGCAAAGTGTCTCTGAGGTGGTTAGGACCTCCGTGCTGATTGTAAGTACACACCTTATCTCTCCCCCCCTCCCCTCTTCTTCTTGTCCACCTTAATCTCGGTTAGTGGTATAGTGTCAGTTTACACCTTTGTTGCCCTGGGGAACTACCTGCTTTTACTCACATTTTGAGCAAAAAGTCAGCTGACTTTAGATCAACTTGGTGAGCACATGTGGGTTTTGCTGGGTGAAAAGGGCAGGTCATGTTGTTGCGTGTGTGACCTTTACACATGTGTACGCCCAGAAATGTGTAGTTACCTCAAGAGAGTGGTGAGGAGTGGATGGATAAGGGCGTGTGCCTGTCAGAAATATATACACAAAGGGGAACTTTTACAAAACGAAATGATGGACCGTTGTATAACCACATCATAAAAAGTATGTTCAACTATAAAGCAGTGTATTAATGGTAATGTGAGCAATGATAGGCTACAGAGTTCTTTACATCCTTTGAATCCTCATACAGCTGACCTCAGATTAGCTGGGTGGGAGCACATGTTGGATTTCTGTGTGGAAAAAATATCATATTATTGATTGTGTGCCCCTGATCTACAAATATGTGAGAGAGAAACTGAATAGAAGTGAACAAATGATAAGATATTGTAAGATTTTTTCATACACTGTTGTTGCACAATACAACTATCTGTCATGATTGCATTTCTAGCATATAACCTCACTTCGTAAAAAGCCACAATGTGGTTGAAAACGTTCAGGCTTGCTTATTCTATTTATTCCAAGTGTTTTTTTTCCTGGAAAGTCTACCGAATCAGTGCCTGATCGAGGTGTTTTGTACTTGGTGTCAATGAGGGCATCAATTTCAACGAGATGACATAATGCCTCCTCACCAGAGAAAGCATGTGGCTTCAGTTTCATGCTTCAGACACATCTAAAGGGTTCAGTGACAGTGACATGAAACTGAATTGGACTGTGCACTTTGGAACATCTGGGGGACGAGGACCTACCTCCTCAGTATCAGTTTTCTTCTGCGCTCAGGAGGAAAAAGGAGTCGGCCCTTTTGTTGCCTCTGAGTGTGTTTGGTGCTCCGGCTGATTGTTCCAGCTTTCCTGGAAGAAGTTGCTAGGTAACAGAAATGGACACCGTCCAGGCTCTCTGTCAGGGAAATGGAATCCTGAGTCAGGATCACAGACATCCAACCAACCACACCTTTGTATTATTTATTCATTCTCACTGGGGTCCACTGCCAGAGAAGCCTGAGGGAGGAGAGCAGAAATGAATACAAGAATGCATGTTGGGTAATCAACATATGTAAGGAGGACTGAGCTAATGTGACGAAACGGCATTGAACTTTTTTTTTTGTATTATTATAAGCAGGCATCCAGATATCTTATGGGGAAAGGTTTAGACACTTTTAAAAGGTGTACAGTGTTAAAGAAGTATATAGGAAACATTTGTAACATTTGCAAAAGTAAACTGAAAAGTAAACTCAAAAGTAAACTGAACATTGTTTAGTCCAAATATACAAAAATGTATCAAATGCTCCTACACAGAAGCAGAAGAAGACACAATGATTCTTCATGGTTGTTTTGCATCGTTCTCTGATCATTTTGTGTCTTTATCGTTGTTTCGCGTCTCTTAGGAGTTGTGATGTGTCTCTTTGTGGTCACTTTGAGTCGTTTTGAATTGTTTTGCATCCTACCTGGTAGGCCTGTTAGGTAATCCTTCCATGTTACTTATAAACCAGTGAACTACCTGTCATCTTCGCACGGTAGTGGGGCATCAAAGGGGCCAATCTGATTTCAGAGGGGTCCATGTCGCCTTTGGCCACCCCTCTGGCTCTTGGTGTGGATATGTAATCTGTTGGAGTGAACATATTGCTGTGTTGTTCAAGTGTTTCTTACAGCTTTTCAGTGGGACAAGAATGTGACTGTACACGAGACCGCCTTCCACGCAATTTTAATTAATTCCTCCATGAAACATGTAAATACCTCTGCGGGAATAGAGGGATCTGTTCCAGGGCTATAAAGGGGGGATTGTAGCTTTAACCACACACACAGATTTAAAACACACATTTTTCTGTCCTTTCAAACTCCCAGAAACATATTATTTAGATTATAACATACAGTATAGTACATGCATACCTACTGACAATTACACTACAATTTCTCAACACAGTTTGAAGTCAAGTAAGCGTCTCTTTTCCTCTTCTAACAATGTGTGCATTTTCGTGAAGACACACACTGGCAAGAGCCTCTTTGTTTATTGTTGAGTGCAGAGTGAAGAGACTAGTGATAGGTCAGAGCTCTCAGCTGTGCCTTCCCTCTATTTCTCCACACTTACAGCATGCTGAGAACACTATTAGCTCCATGATGGCTGTCAACAGCTTTGAATTTGTTTTACTGCCGATTCACTTCTTTAAAACACATGATGAGTTTTGTTTATGTCATTTTTTAATCGACTGATGGGTACATAAAAAATCAATAGCAGTTGGAAATGTTTAGTTAGCGTATTAGGTGTATGAAACAGCTGGAGGGCAATTGTAATTAATAGTCCTAACTGCCACTCAGATCCTCAGTGCTCCTGACCCGAGGGAGCTGTACACCAGATGGGTATCATTATGTAGGAGTGATGCCATTAGCTGCCCATGGCCACTGAACACACAACTGACTAATGTGAAAGCAGTGGAGGTCTCACGTGTGCTTCAGAAAATATGAATAAAATATTGACAACATGGTCAATATTCAATAGAGCACACATGTTGCTGCTTAACCTCGCTGTGAGGAATTAAAGCCTGTGGGAAAAGTCCTATTTGCAAACTCAATTGACAAGCTTCTCTGCGCCTCTTAGGCTTTTTCGTTCTTGTCAAAATGGCCGATGGACAATTGAGATGCTTCTTAATCTGTTTGGCAGGTGGACAGCATTTCCTGTCTTGTGGTTTCACCCAATTACAATTTGACTTAAACAAGTAGAGTTCATTGATCCTTCCTTCATGCATGTAATCACCCCATGTCCTCTATCTCATAATCCCTTTTTCTTACCTGTTCCATTTCCCCTTGAATCATGTGGCTATATTTTGAAGCCAGCGTTTACTCAAGTTAAACATTGCCGGTAATGACGAGCCGCTTTTGCAATGCACAGAATATGAAGTTTGTGCAGTGACCTCACCAAATGTGAGATCACTGCACAAACCATGGCCTCCCCTTCAGCTTCACATGATAAACACCCCTCACTTTAAACAGCCCTCTTGATCCAATCTGTATCGCCTCTGCTTTTATCTTCATAGTTCTGAAATGTCCCAATACATGTACTGTATGTGTGAGTCCTAGGATTACCCCAAGTGCTCAGTGTATTTTTCAGTAAGTGTGCCATGAACTTATTTTCAACTTTGGTTTTGAAAGAACATGTTTCTTCCTAGTTTGTTCACTGAGATGAAGACATGTCCTCTCATGCAGTGAACCGGATTTGTTAGTCATGCCACTCACCGTCATGTGCTCAGTCGATTTGATTCTAGGTCTAGCAGAACTGAAAATAAAACAACTTCTCTAGTTGTTTGCATGATGGGAGCAGGCCCCAAACATATGCTGCCGGTCAGAAGGTTGTCAGTGTTTTGTGAGGCCTTCACAGCTTGACCTCCCTCTTTATTCCTCTACCTCTAAGGCCTGTTGGTATCAGGCTAAAAGGGTGCATTGCCTATCTCTGTTACTGTGATGGTAAATGGTACTCCACACAAACAAACCCAGGGGGCTAGGAGAACAGATGAGTTCTCTGAATGGGTCAATAATACATGAGGCTGCTCCTGTAACCAATTCACCGATTAAGAGACTCTCTCGCTCTCTCTTTCTCTCTAATTAAACAAGCCTAAAACTACCACAAAACCTATCAAACTCTCCAACACCTCATAGGTCACACCATAAGTCTGGTTAATGCTTGTTGTAATATCCCCAGTGTGTAAGGGCCTGACATTATCGCATATGTTGTGTAAAGCGAGGAGGATTTTTTTTTTCTGTTACTCTTTTTCTTTCAAGTCTTTCATGCACATTTGGGAAAAAACGAATGCAGTCTAATACAGGAATGTTTGGTTTGTTTGTTATAACAGTTTAAGCGCGTCATTGGTTTACCCTGTTGATCATGTTTGTGGTGCTGTTGAGTTGTATTGCATAATACTGACGGGTACACTTTAACAGCTGACGGGTGAATGTTGTAGCAGGGATACAGTCCCCTCTTGGCATGTCAAGACACATGTTCCCCTGCTTTTCCAACTGTCAGCTGTTATACAGTCCAGTAATTACCCACTATTGTCTCTAAACGTTTCTGAATGTGTAACTTACAGTAACTGGAATGGAAACATTTAAACTCCAGATATGAGCAGTGATAAAACGCTTCAGGGAAAGTGTGAAATAAAACGCACCCATCAAATTCACTATAAAATGTGTCTGCTTGGGTTTGGGCATGGATTTTGGCAGTTGCGGTTATAATCTAAACCAGATTTGCCACTCAATGCTCTTGCAGTCGGAGTAGCTGGGCTTGGGAGGATTCCTTAATTTTGCACACGCAGGTTGATATAATATAGATATTTGTTTTTTTTTTAACTGAAAGGATTTCCTTCATCCAGCCTTGACCAAGCCTGGTTAGTCCACATATCAAATTACTACAGTAGCAAATCCAACCCAAAGGATCAAATTCCCAGACAGACATAATCTGTTCCAGTGAAAATGAAGAAAATACTTAAATGTAATGGACTAGATTTACACCTGGCCAATTTCTCTGGGGCGTTTTTTAGTTTTTCTCAAACCACTCGGTGTGCCAGAAAGTATGTTAACCACATGTTAAAAATAAGTGTTAAATATGAATTTTGAGCCAAGACAGAATCCCAGGATTTGGTTTGTGGTCACATCACAAGATTATTTAACAATTTCCGAGTCGGCGTGGGAAATGAGAAACTACTGTTTCCCATTGACTGTGTAATCTGCAATACGTTGATTTATTTAGTTCAGCCGTTGATCACAGGCATCCATGAACGTGTACTTATTTCATGGCTATTTTTATATATATTTTTGTATTGCTATTTCAGTTACACAGACAATATGCTTGGGTAGCAGAAGTAGAAATGAACACGATGGTTCATTTGGACTCTCTCAAAACAGAAAAGGGCTCTTTTTGGCCACTGCCACCCCCAAATCTCCAATCTCTTTCCATCCTGCCTGCCTGAACAGGAAGTGCCCATGACTTCCTGTCCTTCATCTTCTTGTGGGAGAGGCAGAGGCCTGTCGCTTACTAGATAGAGCAGATTTCCTGTGGCTGTATTTGGACTGACCAGAAGTTTTAGGCAGGGCTCGCTGTTAAAACGCCCACTCTGTCTGAGCGTTCTGCCTGATAGAGCAGAGCTGTTATGGAGGAGGTTACCATAACAGAAGAGCCTGGCCAGTGTGTCCTTTCCTGTTAGCAAGTGCATGCCACTCTGGGACTTGTTTTACACTCACCTCCTGAGAACATATACACCCCTGTTATCCAACTATATTTGTGATTTATAAGTCGAGGCTTGTTGCTGAGGTGAAGTTTGTTTTGAATGCTGGAATACTACCACCTCTGGTTTGTTTAGCTTGAATGCTCTTCTCTCTATACACATGGAGAATAGTGTGGAATAATAGAGCTGCTGGGTGGTCGATGTTATGGAAGTCTTTAACGCTGCTTTGTCTAAGTCCCTCCATACATTCACAACACATCAGTCTGAATTAAACTTTCTCTCACATCCTGCTTTGGAGCCATTGGTTGCAGCACATTACCATCAACAGCTTAGCAATCAAGTGAAGTATTGCTTTGTTCCCATCCTCTAAGTCAGGGGTTCCCAAACTTTTCAGCCCGCGACCCCCAAAATAACAGTGCCAGAGACTAGTGGATTGTCAAAGGGGGAGCCTCGTTGCAGGGAAATTATACAGATGGCTAGTCCGCTCCTGAAAATGTCTATGCAAACGTTATTATTAATAATAATAAAAAATTATTTTAAAAAATCATACATTTTTTTTTATACATTTTTTTTTTTTTTCATTTTTATTTTGTAATCATCTCGGGGGTCGCGACCCTCACTTTGCGAACCCCTGCTCTAAGTCATTAAGGTTGCTATTTCTGAGGTTTGTCAGCTATGTGGTTAATCCAGTTGGCCTTGCTCTGTTAACTGATATCAACTCATCATCGTCTTTGATCTGTTAAAGAATGAGATTGGTGAGAGAATGCAGTTTACAGGATGTGCAAAAAACTGCACAACATATCTTTGGTATCTTTATGGAGAAATCAAATCTAGCTGATAATGATTCATGCTAGCTCTGTGGCTCCAGAGATGTCATGAACTTTTTGGTCGTTCTGTCAGTTTGTCAACCACTCGGCTCTGCGTTTATAAGAAGGATTGCCATCATGTTTATGTGTTGTGTTCTCTTCTGGAAAACGTTGGTGAATGTGTCAGATAGCATAATTATTGAGTCATTATTCCATTTAATGCAATATGTAAACCTGATCACCCCATCAGCCACACCTTTACTGCCAATAACTGTTGGTACTAAGCAACAAGTTAAACTAAGATGGTAATCATTGTACAAACATTACACCAGCTAAATATCAAAATTTCTCTCAGACATACTTAATGAATGGGCCAGGTAGGAGAAACAGGAATTTTTTTCGTACAATGTCAAAAGTCAAGACCATCTCAAAAAGGTTTCCAGTTAACCATTTCTAAATGCTGGTAAACTATAAAAGAAACTACAATGCTTTGTTGGAGTGTGTTAACAATTCAAAATGCAGTTTTCCATATCCCCTTCCTGTCACCTATTTTCATCTTAACTTAGGGCCTGATTGGAAACAACAGCTCTACTCTGCAAAGCCTTGTGAGGGAGTGCAGTCAAACATGAAGAGTCCACATTAGCCCCAAGCTGCTTGTAACAGTCACATGAATTGCGGCAGTACAACAGGTCTTTACAGGGCCCAGCCCACACATGAGCAAGTGAATGAGAGAAATATATAAAGTGTAGGTGGATACTGCTTCTCGCGCCACCACTGATTCATTAGATTTGAAAGAGGCCGCCCTGAGTGTTTGCCATGGGGTGAAACTGGTCAAGCATAAAGCTCCAAAGGCAGCCATCATTCCTCTGCACACATGCACTATCCTACAGATTAGGCTCATTGGATTAAAGCCTGTAAACCACTACAGCACTCCTGACTGAACAACAACATCCATGTCGGCTGATGGAGAAATGTCTAGAAAGAGCAGACTAATGACTAACAGACTTCCTTTTAAGTCCTTGTATGTTATTTGTGAGGTGCATTTACTCCCAGAGCCTCCTTGAGCTGTCTATAAAAGTAATGCTTTATGAACCCTCCCATCTTTCACTGCAACTGACCATTAACTTGTAATTGTGGGAAAACGGCTGTTACCATGACAGAAGAGATTGGAGGGTATTCTAACTCTGTTAACCTTGTCATTATTTTTTCCACCCAATGAATTGCATTCACTCAATTCTTTACTTGATGTGTGTGGAGGTGACTTCCCTTGATGTATGCTACACTTTAGCACTTTGAACCTTTTGAGCCATGATAACCTTGATCAACTTTAAGTCTTAGAAACACTTATGTAGCCTCATGAGTTTGACATGTGTGGGTTTATGTAGTGACATTTTCAGCATATTAGGGCTTTACCAAATAAAGCTTTAAAAAAATCATTCAACATTTTCTTATTTTTGTGATTATATAAGGGTACATTTAAGTGCTGTGAGAATACACGTTCATGCCGACCAATTTTTTTATTAAATCTTCACTTTTTGACTTTACATTGCTATGTTATCGAAACTATCTGGACCACAATACAACTACAAATTGTGCTATGCAGCCGCAGTTCTATTTATTAAAGTATTATAGTATTTATAATAGCCACCATGGAGGCCTTTTTAAAAAAGGCCTCAAAACCCATCTGTTCAATAGAGCCTTTCCCTAGACCTCTTATTTATTTATTTATTACCCCCCTTTTATTTTATTTTATTTCTATTGTTTGTTTTTATTGCTTTTTATAAATTTTACCGTATTGTATTCGGGATTTGAAGTAAAATATGAAGTGCTTTATAAATGAAACCCATTATTATTATTATTATTATTATTATTATTATTATTAAGTATAAGTATTTAATCTTTATCTGCACTGTGCCGAATTAAAAAAATTCAACTTTTTTTTTATCAAGCTTTGAACTATTCGTTACAGCTATCACTATTACAATATGGCTAATTATAATTACAAAAAAACCCTCCTGTTTGTGTTATTTGTGCACCTGTGGTATTACTGTATCTCTGACTCTACTGTGTAACTCCTGGGATTTAGTGTCAAGCTAACAACCAATTCCCAGAGTAGGTTAATCAGCTTTACTCACCATATCTCTCCCTCTGACATTGCCTGGTTGTGGTCAGTGACCTCCCATTCACACTCGCTACGCGGATCAACCCAGGATCAGCAGCTGTCGGATGTGTTGTAACACTGAGGGATGGATTAGCATACAATATGCCAATACAAAAGCTAGTTTCCGGTACTGAGATTTAGAGCTAAACCTTTTATAAGGGATCTGTGCAAAAGAGAATACTGAATGTTTAAACATTTACAATACAAGGATTACCAAGAAGAATTGCCAAGAAGAGTCAAATATTAGGTGTGTTTGGAAATGATTGTGAAATATGTATATTCTTTTGTGATGAGGATTGAGGGCTGCTGTGAAGTGTTTGTGGAACTACTTAAAATTCCTGCTGCGCTGCTGCCTCCCTGCTATCAGCATGCAGAGATGAAAGTGTAAGTAACCACTGAGGTTATCGGCGTTCATATGGGATTTCCCTGAAAGTTTCACGCTCTTATTTAAATTCCCCCAAAGTACCAAAGCAGTGGAGGGCAAATGCATCAGTATTTAAGTAAATAGAAAAAAGTAAGAGGCTCCTCTAAGGGAAGTTTCCCTCTTTCCCACAGTGCATGCTGTTAGCTTAATTAAAGAGAATCTCTGCTCGTCTAAGCGCTCATTCTTGTGGCTTTGTGCACTGTGCAGTGTGTGGATGGGACCTGCCACAGCCGGAGGGGATACACTCTAATGACTTTTCACCAGGCCGGCTGCATAGCTGACATTCCTCCCTCTGATACACTGTAGGCAGAGAGGGAGTGAGGGGGAGGGGCTCAACCTGGAGGAGGCGGGCCTAGCCTGGGTGGTTTTGGGCAGGAGTTGAATCTCACCTTTGGATGTTAACTTTGTTTTGGGAGATTTTTGAGTTAGCAAAACATGTATTTAAGCTATGGAAGAATTACTCAGATCATTTACTTAAAGGGGACCTATCATGCAAAATGCACTTTTGTACGTCTTTTATACATCAATATGTGTCCCCGGTGTTCCAGGGAACTCACCAAGAGTCAGAAAACACAACCCTCTCTATTTTCCTCCATACCCAAATCTCTTAAAAAGGGGCTGCAACGGATCTGATACAGACTGATCCAGAGTTGAACACTTCTATGACGTCACAGAAGTGGCGCTACGGCTATTGGGCCAACTCCACCAATCAGGAGGAGACAGCCACGGACATTGCCGTTGGAAAGCGCTGGAGACGCTGTAGTACATATGCCAGGCCTGTAGATGGTGCTGTTCTCACAGAATCAGCCCATGCAAAGACAGTGTTAAATTGAGTGAAATAAGGAATGGCTCAAATGCATGATCTGTTTGGTATTTTGAAAAATAAAAAGTATAAATTTGCCTTATATAGGTATGGTCCTACACGATATTATTCAAATATAGCATGATAGGTCCACTTTAAGGGAACATAACAGTACAACAGGTAAGTGCTTCAGTCATCCTTTGCTGGGCTGTACTTTGAATTAAAAAAGACTATGAATTTTAGAGGGGAAATCTCTCTTTGACAATCTGCTGAGCCAAAAACTTTGTGATTTACTAGCAATACTTTGTATTTCATAAGCTTGACACATAAAGTATCAAATATTCCCTCAAGGCTCATAAATGGAGTACTTTAGAAAAATGTACTGTTCCACTGGCAGAGACATTATGTTCAATGATAAGCACTCACAAAACAAAGTTTTGGCAAGCTGTCAGATGGGAAAGGAATCCTGATGAGTTGCTTTCCCATTCAAGAAAAATGTACATGAACGCTGAGCTCTTTTTTTTTTCGTCTTAAAAAGCTGAAACAGGCCATTGTGCACTCGCTGCCCACAATAAACAAATGAGTTCTGGTTAAAGGGACAAATCCACTGATATTTGTGGCCCTTTATTTTTTATAAATCCCTTTCGTCTGCAGTTATTTCAGCTGACATTCAGAAAAATGAGAGGGATGAAAATGTGTTCATAAGCATGAAGAAATAAATGAAAGTCTTACACAGTATGAAATGAAATGACTGTGGTAGCCAGTGTTTGGTTTTTCTGTCAAAGCCTGTGCATACAGTGGAGGCAGAGCTCTCTTTGGGGCCTTTGTTTTTGTTTGCTCCCCGTTTGTTTTTCAAGGGACTTAGCATCGTAAGGCAGGATTGGCTAAGTGTGCACTACAGAGTGGAAGTGTCCCTAGCCTGGGTGGATAAATAAAGATAGCTGTGTGGTGTTTGTGGAGGAGCAGCAGTGTGGCTGTGTGCCTGAAGGCCTGCTCCTAATCACAGTTGTTTGGTGGAGGAGGACAAAGTGCTCCTGGACGGTGCATTGTTGACATTCGGCACGTGTTAGGCTGTATTATGTGCCTAAAACGCCCTGCATGGTGTAACATCATAAGCATGCAGTATCACATCCCTGTTCTTTATTGTGCAGATAAATGGCTCAGTATCCCTGACTTGACTTAATCTCCTTTAGTGTCTCCACTCAGTCTTTGAAAACCAACAACACCATCCCCCACTGATATCGGATATTTCATTCTCAAGTCAAACATGTCTTAAACAAAAGTTTTGGACTCTTTAAGATTAGTGTAGAATAGTTTTTTTGCAGCTATTATCCATTTTCTGTTTCTTAAATGGTGCTTTCTCAAGTGAGTCACTTAAGACTTCAAAATGTCTAATGCATCCAAATCCATCTTAGTTGCTATAGCAGCCACCCTGCTCATTTTGGTATTAACCTGATCCCTGATGCTGGTTAAATCTCACAAAATGCTAACAACAGAGATGGGATCAGCAACAAGTAATGAGATGTTCTTTTTCACAGGACACGGTGTGTTACTGGACGAAGAGGGGTGTTCCTATCATTAAAAAGTTGTCTAATCAAGGGACAGAGATGAGACCAAATTCAGTTCAATATTGACAGAATTTTCTACAATAGGAATGTATCCCATAACATGTTTCCTCTGCCAGGAAGGGTGGGGGGCTCTGAGAGGGGTTGTCGGTGCACAGATTGGTGAGCTAAGGCTGTGCCAACAAAGTGTGATTACAACAGGAAGAAGGCGAGGTGCCATTCCTGGATATCCTAAAACAATTTCAATACCAATCTTATGAGGAGAGATAACCTAATGATAACGTATATTATTAAATAATAATCACCAAAATGATCATGATATCTAAGTCTATTGCCAGTATGTATTGTATTATATACATTTATATAATTTATTTTATTTACCGATAACAATGCCGCATTGTCCCAATACAGTTTACACTTCAAAAATAATACATTTAGCTGTCGTATCAGGGACTCAAATGACATCAACATACTAATGGGAGTGTCAAGTATATTATTTTGTATACCGGTTTTAGAAGATGTAATCGAGGTGTATCGTTAAAATAACCATATTGCGCTTGTGAGTCATAGATGGTTAAACATTTTTCATCCCCTTATTGTGTATAATATATATCATCATATCATCTGATTTTACATGCAAGATTGATGCAGTTTAGACTTACAAAACAATTCCTGGGTCTGGAAAATAAAAATATCTTATCCTCTTTGCAGTCACCATGATGGATGACAGCTTCTGGTATCTGACTGGGTCCTCCCCAGGGAGCTTTGCTGGGTATTATTACGGTTAAATCCACCGCCACTTCAGTGGTGCAGGTGCAGGGACATGCGTTCATCTCCTCCTCCATTCTCTGTCTCCCTTGATTGTCAGCAGCGTTCATTGAACCAGACTCAAGAGGATTGCCACTGATTACAAACAAAGAGCCAACTAAGATTAACCGATCCTTTAAGGTCCCCACACTCCTGCCCCTTAAACCCTCCAACCCCCCAATTATCTCCCTGCAACACGGCGCCTTCAAGTCGCTCCCATACCATAATAAAATGTGTGGATTATCTTGAATTAGGTATTAAAGGTTTCATTACCTTTTTATTTTTTCTCCTTCTTTAATTACCTATTATCTCCATTAGTGTGCTCTTCTTATGTCTCATCCTATTTGTCTTTGGTTCCACTTTCGCATTAAATCCTGTCTCATGCTGTTTTGCAGTTTAGAGGCTATATACATTAATCCATCCTCTCACTACAGCTCAGAATTACACCTAACTCCCAGAATGCCCTAGATTAGATTAACAATAACTTCCTTAGTTTGCCTTTTCATTCCTCACCTGACACCTTCAATATTAAATGTTCATACAGTAACACGCTGAGACAACTGCTGCTATTTCATCTGCTCAGTCCAACTGGCCTTCATTGATGCATTTTTGAGTAAATCTGTTTCTTAAAACTATTTGAGGATATTATCCATAAACTGCTCTAAAATGAAAACAATATATCTGGATTATGGTTTAACTGCTGATTGCTTCATTTTTCTTTTAAGAATTCTTACTTAGTGTGTCATTTAGCTGTTAATGATTAGGCTTTGAGTCATTTATTTTTTCAACTGAAGCCTGCAATTACTGGTAGATGGATTTAAACATACGTATTATGTTTCAGTAGTTGGTTATTTATTATTACATTTAAGAAAGCTAGCCAGATGTATACAGCTTAAATCTACTCACTCTTTTTTTTTTAAACTATCAACATTTAGTGAAACAACATTAATGTATTCTCTGGTAGATTGTATTAAATGAGTAATATGGTTTCACATATGAATGGTTTCGAAATTATTTCAAATGAATAGAGTACCCTCTGTGACATAATGAGTCTTGTTACTGCAGGAAATGTTCCATTACCACACCTGGTTGATACATGCAGAGAGGAAGCTCACTGTGTGCTGTACAGTACCTTCTTTAGTTACAGCCTTTAAAACAATGTTTGGCCTCGTGACTAATGGTGTAGCTGTTCCGCGTCACCTCGTGCCAGTACGGGCTTGTTTCAGGATCTCTCAGCTCTCAGCTGCAGTGCTGCATGTCACAGCCTGAACATGATGACAGCACTCTCTCTAAAACCTCCTCACACCTGGGTGCAGGCCGCTGACCTGGTGAGGGTCGTTATGGTTAAATCACACACCACAGTGATGACAGCTTGTCAATTTTTTTATTTGGTGCCACACAGAACACCTGGATGTTTTGGTTTCCTAGCTTGTATTGAACAAGCATCAACCAAAACTAGTAGCAAATTCAGTGAAAACCCACAGCTTATCACAGTTGTCACTAAGCCTGTGTGTTTGATTTGAGTTATTAGAGTTGTGAACATACTGTTAGCAGGATTGTTGTAACTCTCTCTTCCTCTGCAGTCCAGTCTGTAAACGGTCACCTCTTTTTCCTGTTTAGTGATTGTTGGGAATGATTGTTTTCACACTGAGCTGCTGGAAATGACACACATGTAACAAACACTGGCTGCATTGTACCAATAGCCAATCTGAGTGCAGGGAGGAAAGTGTTCTTCTGTCTCGATAGAGTATTATATCTCACGGTGGAGGTGGGGTAGCTGAAGAAAGGACCATCATTGCATCTACAGTAAATTACTCTTTTGGCTTTGCAAAACCTATAAAGTATGTTTTTGGCCCTCATTTAATCATCTTGAAATGAAACAGAAATGAATTATTACTTCACGGGATATATGCTGTGAAAACGGAGTTAGTGTAGTATCATTATGTTCCTGTAGGTGGCAGTAACATCATTCATTCACTATTAAATGTGTATGTTTTACATCTGAGTAGACCCTCTCAATATGCTCTGTGTGCTGGGGTCTGTGTTTGTGCCACCTTCTGCTTTCAGCTGAAATGTGATAAGAAATTAAATCAATTCTACTTTAGTTTTTCTTAACTGCTCCCCTGTGGGTTGTTGTTGTGTGCTGTGCAGACAGTTAGCATTCATGTTCATGGGCAAAACAAACTGCTTTTTATTTCCCAGAGATTTAAAGTTTACAATTTGGTTTGGTTTGTTTTGTCATGCACTGACGGTTTGAGTAAGCAATTTCTTGCATGGAATTACTCTGTGTTTTTTATTGTGGAGCCAAACTGCAGTTGGCAGGGGTGAGAGGGTGACGGCAGGCCCTCGGGCCTTGGCGTCCCTTCAGACCATCTCTGATGCTGCTGCTTCATTAGTAACATCTATTAATGATAAACCAAACCTACAAAACAACTTCACTACATATCCAACAAGGCTGCAATTCACTAAGGAACTGTGTGTGTGTGTGTGTGTGTGTGTGTGTGTGTGTGTGTGTGTGTGTGTGTGTGTGTGTGTGTGTGTGTGTGTGTGTGTGTGTGTGTGTGTGTGTGTGTGTGTGTGTGTGTGTGTGTGTGTGTGTGTGTGTGTGTGTGTGTGTGTGTGTGTGTGTGTGTGTGTGTGTGTGTGTGTGTGTGTGTGTGTGTGTGTGTGTGTGTGTGTTGTATACTTTTAATTTGTGCTTCTGTTCTTATTGGAACATATACTTATTCTGCTCCTGGTCGACCTACCACAACAAAGAAAAGGAAGCGGTACCCCTCAGGAAAATGGGTCATTTTCTTCTCCTCGGATAAATAAACCATCCCAAAATACCAAGTAAAGAGGAAAAGGATGTGGCCCCTATTTGGTTTGTAACATTTTAAGAGGGACAGGATAACCTGATGTCAACTCCAGGTCAAAGAAATACTTACATTTAATGTGTGCAGTAGCTATCCTATTCAGTCCACTCTGTTGTGTGTTGAGTTACGTGAGAAGTATTCTGGGATTGTAATGTAAACTTGGCATGTAAAATGTGAAGCATTTGGCTTATTGAAATTCCAGGCCTATCTTGGTAGCCCACCCACATGTGTAACTATACCCTTCTGTCAAACAAACTATTGAGAAACTTAGAGGCAGCACGCTTCTCAAAAAGCTCTCTGGTGCTTTGTGCTCCTTCAATAAAACGTTTACTTCTTTCCATCTCTGTTGTTGAACTTTGGAGGAGGTCAGCATTGTTCTGACAAAATATCCATAAAACTCTCTTGTGTTAAGGACTTTTTATTGACATTAGTCAGAGAGATGCGGCTTTTGTTATGGGAGCGTACACACACACACACACACACACACACACACACACACACACACACACACACACACACACACACACACACACACACACACACACATCAGCAGGAAACAGCCACTTCCTTTTTGGAGTCCCCAGAGATTTCCAGCTGGGAGCCGTGCCGGTTTTATCTGCCCTGCACTGTTGGACATGTGGGTGATGTCACTGTGGTGCCCCACATTGTGGTTTCTCTCTGGACACACACACACACACACACACACACACACACACACACACACACACACACTCACACTCACACTCACACTGCAGAGCGCCACAGCAGACCCTGGGCATGGAAACATGGCCAGCTGCGGACTTGACCTTACTCCTGGGGATTCTCCTCAGATGAGATGCCAGCTCCTCTTAAACTCCCCTCTCCTCCTCCGAGCCACGCAGGGACCGTTCTGTCTTTATTGTGCGATTGTCCACTCCTTAGTGTGAAAGGGGAAACTCAAGCTGACCCTCTCTGTCCACATGTGCTGTCTTTGATCTTGTCTGTGCAGCTACACCCACCACTTGCTGCTAACAGCTTGAAAATGCTCTGTTAGTTCAAGTGGTGTTATTTGGAGGTTACTGCGGGCCAGTGATGGTGTCCATATGCAGCAGATAGGCTGTTTTTTTATAAGCTAATCCTTTGAAAGTATAATTGATATTGTACATTTGTATAATACTGTATATGGTTTTGCATTTTACTTATTGTTGTCAAGTACCTTGGCTATTTGAGGAAAGTAAATACATTCTATCAGCTGAATCTTTTGAACAATTGGTATATTTGTATTATTTTATTAAACAAAACATATATTTGTTTAGAGAATATTAGGCAGTTTTAAAAGAATATATTCATTTTAACAATCGAATGTTTTGCGAAAATATTATGTGATAAGGGTGATTTGATTTGAAGTGTTGAAGGTTTAAAATTTCCAATAATGACTCTGATTGGCTGTTACCAATATTCAAGTAATGAAAGAATAAGTAATACCTTAAATTATATATTGACGAAGATCATGTTTTACTTAATATGACATATTTCTGAATGTTTAATTTGAAGCTGTAAACTATAAGAAGTTCCTACTGTCAAACACATTGTGGGGATCATATTGAACACTAAGCCAGGAAGTTTAGCACTCTGTGGAGTGAAGCCTTAATCAGCAGCAGTAATCCATGCAGCTCCTCACAGCAGTGGTTCAGCCCCGCTCTTATCTCCTCAGCAGCTGCAGATTCTTGCAGAGCTTCCCCATCCCACAGAGGAGCTTCACACTTGACCAACCACAGAAAGACTCACTCTTTGCCACAGTTCACTTGACCCCCCTACCATCCTCACTGTAGCCTTGCCCGGAGCTCCGGCTCAACATTTAGTATGGCTGACAAAGTCCGACTGTGTTGTGCCAGAGGCTACAGAACCACTTCATCTGTCAGCTACAGACATGCACAGTATACAGTAGATGTGCTCAAGCTGCACAGGGGCACTGCAATGGACACATGGTCAGGCAGTAACATAAACCGTATTATATTGATTCAACTGAGTCTCAGCCAACTAGAGATGTGAAACTGTTAAACGATATTTGTACTTTCCTAGAAGCATTTGTTTTGAAGGCACTTGCTGCAGACAGCGTTTCTTGAAACAAGGGTAGACAAAACTGCTTCGCCTAATGACTCAGCATCCTCTCTCTTACCTTAATAATTCATATCCAGTAGAGTATGCTTGTTGCAGAATACAGCAAAACTTTATGGTGTCATTCTTTTCACTAGATAGTTTAACATGTAGACAGAAAACATGGTAGTGACAAGGCTGGATTCAAACCTAAGACCTGGTAGTTACATACTGTAGTTGATCCTACAACACACTCCATAATGTTTCATAGCTCATTTTAAGTCACAACCACCCCACGCTCACTTAGCTTCCTGATTAGATGAAGCACAGGTCTTTTCGAAATGCAAATAACCAGCTGTCACGCCTCATGGGCGTTCCTCTAACAAGTCAATTTAATTTATAGCTGAATTATGTTGGAGGGCTTTATTTCTACTGGGGTGTGAGGGGAAATATGTATTGGCACACCATGTTTTTGTATTTGTAAGAATTGGGCCTTGACCAGCTGGTTTCAACTGTTATTCCTGCAATATATGTCTTATATTAGGATACATGCATACAACAAAACAGATGTGTCTGAGTGATGAGGGCCTAGGCCCTAGGGAGTAGGTGCATATCATATAAAAGCCACATCGTGGGTTTGATTCCAGCGGACCTTTGTTTATGTAAGGTATTATGAAATGGTATACAACACCCTTCCAGCAGTTATTATCAGAAGCACTTTGCATTGTTACAGTCATGTTTCTACAAGTTTAAGAAGACTCTGTGTCCTTAGAGCTAAATATTTATGATCCCCAGCAGCTGTGACAATTGAAACAATGTCTGTGTGCAGTTGTGCATAACTGATCTCTTTTTCTAGGTCCTGTTTAAATTACCTACTTAGTAATTACTGGCAGCAGTTTCACAGCTTGTTATTGCAAACCTAACAATTTATTCTGAATTAGAAAACGATGGTTCCTTCTTGATAATGCAACATAACGTTAAAAGATTAATCAAACTTTCCACATGACATTGATTTTTGGCACGTGCATATTATTCCAACTAAGTATAATGTACGCATTTTGGGTTAGCAATCTGCACTCAATGTACAAATAAGAAAGAGTTTCTGTTCGCCTGAAACAGGGGATTTATGACTTTGCAGTTTTACCGGTTCTTGCATGATTGCCTCTTGTTATTTTATTGAGAGTAAGCCCAAAATCCCTTTGATCCGAGGTGCGGGAAAAGGGATAAACCAAAAAGGATATACATTTCCAAACAGATCAATGATGCATAATGCAATTCTTGTCCCTTCTTCTCTCAGTATCTCTCTACATTTCTCTCTCTTTCTGGATCCCCTCATATACTCAGCTGCTTTTCTCAGTTCATTTCATCATACATTCGAATGTAGTTCAGTGTGTCAAGCACTACTGAAATATTAACACAGGCTGAAACGCAGGCAGGCAGTTACGGCTTAGTGCACCATCATGAATTTAGGGATCTTTACTTTTTCTTTACCTGTGTTAACATTTTTAAGGGTGTGCTTGTGTCAGCACCTTTTAATGGAACCTGTTAAAAGGTGAATGTTTTTCACCTTTAAAAGGAAGTTTCTGGATAGATGCCTGCATGCGTTTGTTTCCAAGCGTAATGGAGGCTGTGGTGGACTTTGCTGCGTTTCAGTAAATACAGCATGTGCGTGCCCCTCTGACATGCAGGATTATGTTTATCAATACCCATTGAGTTCATAAGGGGTCTTTGAGTGTTCGACTTGCAGCTGCAGGAAGGGAAGAAGCAGAGATAAATAAACCAAGATGAACACTGCCCTGTTTCCTTGTCTTCCCCCCCTCGTCCTCATTATCAGAGGGTGAAGCACGGGCAACGACAGCAGGGTGACAACATGGGTCTGACAAATGTCTTTTCCAAAATCTACTTATTTGGATTTAGATTGCAAGAATAGGAATAATTCCCATTTCTAAGTAAAATGGAAATCACTATATGTGTTAAAAGGCTTCAGCACATTAAAGAATCTGCCAGTAGACCAATGAAAAGCAAATATTTTCTGAGCTGAAGAACCCCAAGTATCTCTGATCCAGTGTTTAAATGTTGGGGGAGGGAGGCTTGCATCACATTTAACAGGATTAATCTTCTTGCTGGAGGAGAAGTGAATGCAAATCATTTTGATTGGCTCTTTTGGCAGAGGCTTATTTTCAGGTTCAGTAAAAGAGATTCGAGATAATTGATTCATTGGGTTTTCTAAATATTTTTCTCCAAAAAATGAAGTTTGAACTCCATATATCCCACAGGTGAATGTCTTTTTGTAATACGGACAATATGGAACTCTGTGTTTTTCAGATGCCCTTCAGAAAGACAAACTAAAGAGACAGGAAAGTGTTTCTCCAGCCCGTTTCCAAGATTGAATCTTTTTTCAATATACTCGCTGCCTTCCTGCTTTCATCTTTTGCCCTCCTCATTGAAGTCCAGAGACATTTAAATCAAATGCCAAGCTAGCGAATGAATCCTTCCCTGGCCTTTTAAAAGCCCTTGTATGATCACATTTTGTCGTTCCACTCACAATATATCTGTGTTCTTGGCAGAGCGGCCAGCTTGTGATCAAGCAGCAGCTAATCTTTTTCTGGAAAAAAACAAAAACTCCCTATTTGATGTCTTGGCCTAAAAGGTTTAAATCCTCCCATGTCCTTGGTATGTTTTGTAAACACAGATTTCTTTGAGGCTCCCCACTCGGGTCACAGGGTTCCCAACAGATTGAATATTACTGCAGTAAATAGCTGATGTTTTAATACAAAATGTTATGCAGCAGTTGATGCACAAATGAATAAATGTTGTTGTACTCCAACATATAGTAGGGTGCTTACTTTACTACTGCATATCATATGCCACCATTCAATGTGATTCATCATACATTTGTTCTGCCAGTGGCTCTAGTTTGTCAGCTGAACTAAATAAGCATTCAGCCATATTGCTGTTTGCCTGACCATGGAATCAGACTCCCTCTGGATATAAGACTCTGTTTTTCTAACCTATTTATCCCACAATTATCCATCCGCCTCCCAAAAGGAATCTCAATTTGTGGAGTAAAACATTGAAGGGATTGATTCATTTAATGTCTATTCAATTTTACATTATGTAAATGTGGATATGAAAGAATGAAGATAGGGAGAATTTAGATAGTACATAATAGTAAGCGAGATGCGAGGCTCAGCATTGGTTGGAGCTGCAGTGGAGCTCACACAGCATCCTTCATCCCCCATCCCTCGCTCTCTGCTCTACCTCTCTCTCTCTCTCTCTCTCACTCACTCACTGTATCTCGTCCGCTGACTGAGGTATTCCTGCGAGCTCAGACTGGGGCAGCTAAGAATTACAGTGAGACTGAATAAACTCATCCTCCAGCTGTGCTCCTTGGCTCTCTTTTCTGGATCATTTTTGCCCGGATGCCAGTGCACTCTCCCCGGGTCGGGAGCTGTGGATTTGCAGGTCAGAGTCAGAGATCATGGACAAGGGAGGAGCAGGGGGCGAGCGAGGAAACTGGGTCACTCACTCCTGACTGATGCCTGTTTGGACCTGGAGGAATGGGGTGCACCACCAGCGCGGTGGTGTTTGATGGGCTGCGCACAGTGTTAGAGAGGAACTGTAGCGACTACATCTGTAAGGGAGGGGAGCCCATCGGGCCGTCTGAGGCTGAGAGGGCGCTGAGCCGGAGAGAGTCCAGAGCTTTCCCAACACCCAGAGTACTCAAGGTGTGTGTGTGTGTGTGTGTGTGTGTGTGTGTGTGTGTGTGTGTGTGTGTGTGTGTGTGTGTGTGTGTGTGTGTGTGTGTGTGTGTGTGTGTGTGTGTGTGTGTGTGTGTGTGTGTGTGTGTGTGTGTGTGTGTGTGTGTGTGTGTGTGTGTGTGTGTGTGTGTGTGTGTGTGTGTGTGTGTGTGTGTGTGTGTGTGTGTGTGTGTGTGTGTGTGTGTGTGTGTGTGTGTGTGTGTGTGTGTGTGTGTGTGTGTGTGTCCATTTAGTGATTGAGCGGTAATCTATGAATTATATACTTTTCTAAATAGTTTTTTGCTCATTAATCCAACTCGTAATCATCATCACAGAAATGCTGTTTATAGCGTGCTGCCCTTTTCATTTCTAAAACATAAACACTACTCCTCCTATAGAACTGGGCCTGAGTGGGTCTTTCACTTTTACATGTTTTGCAAATTATTTATGCGACATTCCTTCCCTGATTTCTTCTATTAGGACGGCAAAATGCAGGACATAAATGTTATCAATGATTCAAATGTTTCTGATATTAGAATATTGATGTGCAACCGTTTCACCACATCAACAAATCACTCATTTTACTGGCACTGGTTCTGGTGTCTGTCACATTTGATTGATTACATACGCAACTAAAGCAATAACACTCATCATCGTCCTCACTCAGCCTTTTGAGAATGTAACCGTCAAGTGTGAAATGTAGGGCAGTGGGAGGGCTGGATCTTGCCTCTGCACTGCTGAATGGGTTAAAGCCTCTGTGGGCTGGGATGAGGATGATGGGCCGGGGGGTGGGGGGGTGTTGGGGGGACAGTGAGCTCTGTGTCTGCTGGAAATCAATCACCGCTCTTCTGCTGCTCCGTACCAGCGGGCTTGGCAGGGCTTCTGCTGCTCCGTACCAGCTTGCCTTGCCCTTCTTGTTTGTGTTGCTTCCTGTGTGTGTGTGTGTGTGTGTGTGTGTGTGTGTGTGTGTGTGTGTGTGTGTGTGTGTGTGTGTGTGTGTGTGTGTGTGTGTGTGTGTGTGTGTGTGTGTGTGTGTGTGTGTGTGTGTGTGTGTGTGTGTGTGTGTGTGTGTGTGTGTGTGTGTGTGTGTGTGTGTGTGTGTGTGTGTGTGTGTGTGTGTGTGTGTGTGTGTGTGTGTGTGTGTGTGTGTGTGTGTGTGTGTGTGTGTGTGTGTGTGTGTGTGTGTGTGTGTCCGCCGGTGGTTCCTCGGCTTCACAGCAGAGAGCAGTGTGACAGTGGCCCTGGCTGAGAGCAGGGATTTAGGTCAAGGGCATGGTTGCTTCTTTGGCTCAGGGATGGTCTTATCCGGACGGGGTCAATTAGTCCTCCGTCAGCATTTCGTAGTCTGGTAAATCAATAGTTTTACCAGAGGATGTGGTTTGCAACTGTATGGCAGTTAAAGGTTATTAGCCAAGACAAAAATAGACGAAAAAATTAATCCATCAATAAATAATGGAGTTAGTCTAATAATACGAATGGATAGGAAGTATTCGAATAATTTTCAATGCGTGTGCACTCAAATGTGAATCAGGAGTGCCTACCATCCCACAATAAGACAAACCAGTTAGTATTTTGCGGGCTGCCGAGCCACTCAGCTTTGTCTCCCCTTCCTATGTCAAATATAGGCCTATTAGAATAAACTCGATAACTTCATTAATGATTTGATGCATACCTTTCCAAAGGTGTGCCATATTTTTATCTGCAGCTCTATAGCTCGCTCTGTCCCACAACAATGTCCCCACCCTTTGGCTGAAATGAAGTGTGTGTGTGTGTGTGTGTGTGTGTGTGTGTGTGTGTGTGTGTGTGTGTGTGTGTGTGTGTGTGTGTGTGTGTGTGTGTGTGTGTGTGTGTGTGTGTGTGTGTGTGTGTGTGTGTGTGTGTGTGTGTGTGTGTGTGTGTGTGTGTGTGTGTGTGTGTGTGTGTGTGTGTGTGTGTGTGTGTGTGTGTGTGTGTGTGTGTAAGCATGCAATATCACAGCAATGACGATTTTGTGCTTGTTATCACACAACTAACTGTTTTATTTGAAGATGTTGTCCGCTTCGACTCATCTGACAACATTTTATTTTAGTTTGTGGGCACCTCTATAGGGTCCAAATCTTATTTTGTGACACTGACTTCAACAGCAGCATTAAACACGGTCCGGTACAGGATGTCCTTCCTCATCACGATTTGCATATTTTTAATCCATTAGGTTATAAAAGGATATACACCCTAATGTCTATCCTTTCAATCCTTCTGATTGCAGCAGGTAATTATTTGGGGGAATTTAAAACCAGATTATGGGGTTGGAGGCCAGGCACACACTCACTTTCACACACACTCAGAGACAAAGCTGTGTGTGGGAAAGTGATCTGTACTCTCTATGCATGGATATAAGTAATTAAATGACCTGTTAGGGCTTTTTACACTGCTCTGTTATTTCACTCGCTGATTGCAACAGCTCTGCCTTTTCCTTCCTTGTGGAAACTCGCATCTCGTTCTCCCTCAGGAAGGGATCTGCCTCCACAAATTAAAGTCACTGGTTTGAGATAATGCATGGATGTGTATGCTGTTCTATTTCGACAATGTTGTGTTTCTCTCATGCTCTTGAGAAAGCTATCAATTACACCTCTCAGCGTTAATGTATCGTCATTCTTTGCTTTCACAAAAGTTCAGTTTCCTTCCTTTATTTCTATGCAATGTTTGAATGCTGTAACTGAAGCGCTGAATCGTCTGCCAGTTTTATCAGAGCGATGGTTTTTTTGGGAAAGAAAGGGAAAGCTGTGACGTCAGCTTGGTCACACATAAAAGCGTTTTTTATCCGATTATGTTTGGGGAGTAATTCTTCTAACTTGGACCTGTGATTGTTTTCCTTTCAATGAACCCTGCCTAATGAGTCGATTGTGCTTTGTTTATAAGTTCTTCATTTTGGGGAGTTTACCAGGTCTGCATCTCATCAACCAGAAACCACTCACATATTTTATCCATTTAATTAGTTGAATTTCTTGACTAATGCTCTCCTTTCTTTCTTGACTAAGATGCGTCATACTCTTGGTCTAAACATGTGTGTTTTATATGGCATTGTGAAATTGTTGTCCTCTTCTCATAAAATGGAGGATATTACTTATTTATATATATAAATACATTCGAAAATAAATAAATGAGTTTTTTTACAATATTCAATTAAAAAAGGTTAAACTTTATCAGCAGTTAAATAACATATATATTTTTTTAAATGTTTACATGTATTCAGTTTATGTATTAATGTGTATGTATGTCAATTAAGAAGTTGGCCTCACTAATGAGCGTCATTTCAATACCGAAATATCCAATTGTAAAGAATGGTTTTACTATTTGCTTGTTTTTGTTTATTCATAGAGGATCAACTCTTAATACATTTTTAAGACCGATCGAAAATAGCAGACTTAATGTTTATTTAGATATAAGAGAATTACGATATGGATCAACTTTAGTCTTAATACTTATATCGTAATTCTCTTATATCTCAAAATAAACATTTAGTCTGCTATTTTTGATCGGTCTTAAAAACTATTAAAAGTTGAAAATGAAGGCTATTAAAAAGTATTAAACGGCATTTTCCAAGGTATTACATTTTGTAGCTTGTTTTCAATAAGTATATACATTGTCCAAAGAGGTTGTATTCTAAAGTGTGCCTGAATGTAATCATTGCGTAGGTGTGTAGTGTGATTCTGTGTAGTTTATTTATGGCATCCCGTTGGATTTGACCTCATCTGAACAGGACATCGCACGCTCACTGCTTGATAGCGCGCGACGGTCCGTTTACGCCGGTTGTTAAACAACATTGTTATGGGGAAATGCTAGTTTGGGTCCAAATGGTTGGAAGATAAGGAGGAAGGAGAATCAATACTGTATATAGTAAATGTGAGGTAAAGTGTTGCCAATGTAACCGGTTAAAACTCAAAGTGGCGATGAGGTCTTGTATGGAAAGGGTCTTAAAAAAGGTCTTAAAAGGTATTACATTGGACTTCATGATTCCTGCACATACCCTGTTAAAGATGTAACATTTGACAGAGACCTAGCATTACATTCAAACCGTGCTCACATTATTGGTGACATTGACAACCAATTACATCAATACAGCTCGTATGCATTAGCTTAATGGATTAACGGTAAAACAACCTTTGATTGGCGACAGGGATGTTTTTCTTGGTGATTGCATCCTTCTTTTGAGACGTTTCAGCCACCCTGATTTTGTTCTCAGGATTGTTGTGTGTGTGTGTGTGTGTGTGTGTGTGTGTGTGTGTGTGTGTGTGTGTGTGTGTGTGTGTGTGTGTGTGTGTGTGTGTGTGTGTGTGTGTGTGTGTGTGTGTGTGTGTGTGTGTGTGTGTGTGTGTGTGTGTGTGTGTGTGTGTGTGTGTGTGTGTGTGTGTGTGTGTGTGTGTGTGTGTGTGTGTGTGTGTCCTGCTGACTGATACACTGGCCCATTATCTCCAGCACTCTGGCTCATACTTAAAATAAATTCTGGCAACAGCAGTTAGATGTTTTGCACACAGCAGCATTATTAATATTCAATACTTTTTGTTACATTTAAGGCGTGCACTGATCAAAACTGCATTGTTGTGTGAGACGACTGTCTTTGCCTAATGATTACATCCTGTTGTTTCTGATGCCATTGTATCCCACGTCCTACAGCAGTAACGTTATTAACAGAGGGTGTAGACACGCTACAGTGTCATTATTACCTCCATGTTAAAATCTCATTCTCAGCTCACAGTCCAGGCCTCTCTCGGGGACGGACTGAAAACAGGCTTCAGGATGGTGGGTCCTGGTGATGTTGTAGTGGGGCGGCGAGGGGTGGGCCGTGTTTTTGTTACATTCCAGGTTACACCCTGTTTTGTTTTGGCTCATGCTGGGATGGCCTGGAGATTGAATCAAGCCTGTGTTATGTAATCAAGAGGCCCGGCCATAGTCATGTCCAAGCTGAGCATTACAACATGATTGATGGAGAAGAAAATACAAATGTAAAAGAGTTGCACAATAATAACGACAAACAAATGAAACTGCAATGAGAGCAAGAAACCACCTCAATCCAGACAACTATAATACTATGCACTAAGTGTTGTAATGTACATACAACAGCAGTATAGTTAAAATGTTTGGGTAAATGTCTTCCTAGGGACACATTGTCTAGCATTACTTCAGGCGTGGTAATGTTAAAGGAGCTTTATTACACTCTGACTGGTCAACAACACCGTAATTAAAAACAAATGTTACTATATGTACATGTATAAAGAAAGATTGATTACATTTGATTATTGTGCAAGATGATGTTGCATGGGAATTCAAATAAAGCCACTATTGCTCTTAGTGTTGACTTAATTGAAACATCACAGTCTTGTATAGCGTTATAGGGCAATGCCAAAACCAGAAGAATAATATAATTAAAAATGACATTCTGCCCAGTTACAGACCTCAGTTGTGTTTCTCTGTACTGAGTCATCAAAGAAACAATCTATTTGTGTCCGATAGTTACTTCTAATTCATTACAACACATGGCATACTTAACCTTTTTTGAGCGAAAAAACACTTTTTCTAAAACGTCCTGTCCATCTGCTTTTGGCCATTGGAAAACTTTGTTGCTCAACACAAGTGTTTGTTCTGCCACTAAAAGGCTCAGTGGGCCCTCCTGCTCAGCCAAATCGCCCCAAAGAAACACATTTGAAATGGTTTCCATGGATAAATCTGCATGACATTACAAGGTCGGAATTTAATTTAAGAACTGTGCCACGGCAACCATGTGTACACCTCTATACCAGGGCTGCGGAGTAAAAGGGAAGTGTCTGAAGATAGTTACCTCTTCTCACTGCAGATATGAGATGTCTGGGAGAGGAAGCTGTCTTTATTTAAACTCAAAGATCAAAGTCAAACAATTAGTTCTCTATGCACAATTACATTAAAGGAAATGTCCAACAATGTAAGTGAGTTATCATCACAAACTATGACAGTCAAATGAGTCACTGACGTTTTCACGGCTGGCTCTGACTGCAGCTGAGATTGTAACCGTTAGTAACCAGAGAGATTGTGTTTAGGTCGAGCTTCTGTCTCGCTGCTTGTTGATGCAACTGCTTGAGGGGAATTCCAGCACAACGCAGCCCAGTCGACCCACAGAGGAGTGGGCCCGACCTGCAGATTCCTCAGAGGGCCACAGCAGGGGAGGATGTTGTCTTTTCACGCCTGTATCTAAGCCTAAGGCCGGGGGGGGGGGGGGGGGTCAGCTGCTCCCCTCTCATAGTCACATGACCCTATGGGCCCCACACAGGGATTGGTATTGGGGTGCACCATGATATGCCCTCAAGGTTTCACAGACAGACGTAGAGATCATATCACTGCTGTCTGGCACATCAAAAAGAACATTTGGATGACAGCATCAGAAAATATGAATATAAAGTGAGCTGCCCTCTGTCACTGATCCACATCTGTGCTGGTTGTCTGTGTGTGTTTTAGAGATATAAGCTTATCCTCCACATCAGGTGCAAGCAGGCTCCGTAGGGTGAGTTACACATGATTATCTTCCTGTGCATGTGGGCTCACCAAGCGTCAGAGTGAGTCAAGGTACACTTCCTGTCTCATACCTGTGTGGTGTAAGTCACTTTTTTTATAATGTACATATCACTGTTGAAATGACATTTTTCTAAAGTAAGATGAATCACAAGCAGGTGCTTTCCAGAAAGAAAAATGGTAGAAAAAAAAGGATTATATTTGGGATTTTTATGAGCTACATTTCATTGGATGTTTATCCTAACCAAAATTCCACTTTGGATGCTCACTGTAGACGATGCAGTGCACTCCCACCCCTCCTCAAACCACAATTCTTTGGACAGTTTCATATTTGTAAAACACATTCTTGTTTACCATATCACACTCTGTTTTTATGTAAGGGTTGAAGACAGTTTTCCCTCAAATGGCCAGAAGCAACTTTGCATTCTGCCCAATCAAAGTCTGCAGGAACAGGAGTAGACATTTTATTGTTCAATGCAAATGCAATTTGGTGGACTATCCATTGAGCTACATTAAGATTGCAGGCTACACTGATAATGACTAACTTGATATATACAGCAGCGTTGCTTCAGATTGAGTTTAATGATTTGCTCCTCAGTCTTTAGCAGTTAATGCGGGTCAAGATTTGTCCATGTTGTCTCTAAAGCGCCTGCTACAATCGGATGAGCCTGGCAGCTTATCTGTGATGTTTACAGGAGAAATCACTTTTAAATCGCTGCAGCCGATTCTTCACTTGGTGCCCTCACACTGTATGTAGACGCTTGGGCGGTTTCTTTGAATGTAACACGAAGTGCCCCATTGTTGTCCCATTCTCTCCCAGCTTGTTCTCCTTTATGAAACTCAAGCCAGCTCTTATTACAGCTGTCCCACACAAGGCGTGGACAGTCCCTGACCACACTGTAATACTTGAGGAATGCATATCTTTTGTTTGCCTTTTGTCAACCCTGTGTCACTGCAGGTGGATAGTGTGGGGTCAGATATCTTTGTATGTGTGTGTGTGTGAGGTTTTTTAACTCCCCCAGGCAGCACAGCTGAGTGTAGGAGGGGCCATGTCCTCTGTCTGTGTGTGAGTCCACTGCTTTCAGTCAGACAGAGCAGTCTGAGAAGGGAGGGTGTGTGAGTCTGTGAGGAGAAATGCAAACTTGATCGCTAGGATTTTCTCCATCGGATATGCTGGCTGCTCACTTCTCTTTGGGATCTAGCTCGGAGATATCTTACCACAGCTGTTGACAATGCAAGGAAGGGCTAATAAATCTCCAAAGAAGGAGTTGGTCATTGAGAGTCCGCAGCAGTACACAAGCTTGGCTGCAGCTGAGACTGAGGTAGACTCGGTGCCACAGGTGGTGGTAAGTCATTGAAAGACTTTTCATTTAAAAAAACATGTGAGACCTTTTTGATTTATTTAAAAAAGCTTGTTATGATCTGTAAGGAGATTGTTTAGAGTGCATCGCTCCAAAGGTTAACCACAGTCATAAAGTCCCAAAACAGGTGTCATGTGAACGTCTGCTTCAAATCTCTTTCATTTGCACTCACTATCAGAAAGTGCAACTTTAGCACCAGCATAGAGGAATGTTGAACTTTACCAACACCTGGAAGCAACCAGCTTCCTCAAGTTTATTTTTTAAGATAACCTTGGCTTGTAAAACATCTTTATTTGGATCAAAAGTCAACTCTGACAACAGTGTTAACTTCCTCCCCTGTGAACAAGGTGTCCCAGTGTTAAATCTGCAGGGCCATGTGAAGAAGACAGTAGCAACAAGATTGAATGTATCAGTGAGTGGAGAGGCACTACACAGCACCATTGTTCATGGAAGTGAGGGTGCAGTGATGGGAGGAGTGGTGCTGCAGCTAAACAGCTGCTGGATCACTGTAGAGAGATGACTTCAGAAGTTTCTATTTTATAGGCTTTCCAAACACGACTGTCTGTTCACTTAACCCTACAGATGTGAAACATACAGCTTGCATTGTTCTGGACTTATTTTACCATTAACTGTGTTCAAAATAGTTTATGGTGTATTATAAAGACACTAGAAAACAGGACTATTGTCACTTTCAGAGACATGGACTCAACAAGTGTTCTTAATAAGCCTATTCTGAGGTATGACAATGATACAACAAAAGTGTTTCACAAGGGTCATCATGTTGGTTTTGTGGGAATGACAGAGCAGTTGCTTACATGGCACTGTATGTTTGTTAATTCTCTTGCTCAGTGCTGAGTGTACTGTGTGGTCGACCACCTT
Source organism: Notothenia rossii (assembly GCF_949606895.1). Classification (NCBI taxonomy): domain Eukaryota; kingdom Metazoa; phylum Chordata; class Actinopteri; order Perciformes; family Nototheniidae; genus Notothenia; species Notothenia rossii. Next base: position 82,022,065 of record NC_136904.1, read on the forward strand.
CACTGACCACTGACAGTGTGGGAGAGCCCAGAGGGGTTTGGAGTGAAACAATAGTCAGCAACAACAGCGTGAGGTCAGGAATCCATCACTGGTGAGAAAAGGGCACTATCTCTATAATGGGGTCAAATATCTTAGAAGCTACTTTGAATATCAGAATCCCTTTTTAATTGCTGTTTTTCTCTCTCGTGACTCTCCCTTTGTCTTTGTTTGAGGGTGTTGAACGTCCCCAGGCTGTACATTATCAACTCCTTTCACTTCGGACCTTAACTCCCTCTTACTTTCAGAAGGCGTTGGTTAATTCCCCCTACTTGCCATAGTCAAGGTTTTTTTTCACCTAGTAAATAACGACAAAGCTTCTGTATGTGCCTGGGTTTTTTAAGGGTTCACTGTCTGATACAGGCTGGTGTTTGTAGAAAGATTTTACGCAATTTAGGTAAATTCAAGCGAGAAACAGACACACATCTTATCTCTCAGACATCTTTAAATCCTTCCTGACGTACCTGTCCTGCCTGGAAACAGATATGCATCAAACCTTTACTTAATCCCTTCAATGGAAGAGAGAGAATACAGTTTGTTGATGTGTGATTGTGTTTATTTGTAACTCTATTTGTGTTATGTTCAATTTAAGCTGTGAATGACGGTTGACTGATAATGTCCCAGCATGCTTTAGCTGGTAGACTTGGTGGCACCATCCCTGCTCTGATATCCCCTCCGTGTCCTTGAAACCAGTCATACCTCCTCTGTCCTCAATGTGAGCTGTTATTAACAAAGTTGCTAGCAACATGTATTCAAGCAGGTCAATATCCATGACTCTCCCTCTGAGATCATGCTAGTATTATCAGTCCCAGATGTGGAGGCAACATGTGGGCTGAGCCGTCGCTCAGCTATGAAATCGGCCGATACGTCACTGTTCATTTTGCACTCGGCTGTTTCTCGGGACGCAAGATTTATCCTCCCGTCCTGCTAAAGGTGTTGACAGCTGACTTTCCATCTAATGGCTACTATAACTGTGTGTAAGCTTTATCAATCCTCAGCTTTAGTGGGTCGATACTTTAACATTATGCAGACACTGACGTAATGTACCATAAATCCATAATCACCTCTCAATAACCACATCTGCTCCTGAGAGTCGGCTTTAAAACAACATTTAGAAACTAAGGGATTCTCATCAAGTAGGATGAAAGTAAAAGAGGATGTTGGAGGTTTGTTTGTTTGTTTAACGATGTGAAGCATAATTGTGTTTCATATGGTGCATGTAATTGAAGTGGAGTGTGATTGTTTCCTTGGCATATATGTCATGCGTGTTCGCTCTCACGGAGGGATAAGCTCATCAAGACCTTCCCACTGCTGAGGCGGATGCATTTACTCTTAGCAGATGGAGCCCTGATAGACTTATGGAATATGACATATAGCATGTGTTAGTAAAGCCCAACGTGGGAGCAGCTGGCTATCAAACTCAATGTACAGTAGAAGCCGGTCAATGCAAAACTCTAACTATTAGCTCTACTCCTTTGCACAACTCTATGCTTAATTTCTATTATTTTTACTTTCATTTCTTTTTTTATCATCTACTTGGTTATCAATAAAATGTCATTGCACATTTCCCCTTTTTTCAATTTGATTTATATTCTTATTTCTTGTTGTTTGGCACTTTGAGCTTAAGTTTTGGGGGGGATTTATCTGCCATATCTTTTGTCTGTAATGTATCAGCGAATGTGTCAACAATGAACTGCAACATGCCCAGTTTTTTGTTGCATGTCATCCTTCTCTTCCCTCATTTCCTGTCATCTCTCTCCTCGATCCAGTTAATAAAATAGCCACATTTCCTCCTATGTCTTTGCATACATGAAAAGTAACCGAGTACTTTCTCTGTGTTCTCCAGGTGAAGCCAAAGGTGATCGAGCCGCTGGAATATGAAAATGTGTTGGTGCAGAGGAAGACACAGATCCTCAGTGATGTCCTCCGGGACATGCTACAGTTCCCCCTGGAGGACTTTGAGGTGAGTTTCACACCCGTTTCATTCAGGAAATCTGGCTGTGTGTATCGTTGCTGGTAATATATAGCTGAGGAGTATGATTTTAACGATGGAAGTGAGGTATAGTTAGTAGTCGTGTTTAGTATAGGGACTGGTCACTGCCAGAGTTAGGGCTTTGATTTCCAGTGTGTCTACTCATGCTGTGAATAGTGGGGCGTTTGTGGTGGAAACTATCGAATAAATAACGGGAGAGAAAAGTCAAAGCCTAATTGCTTATACTGTAAGTGATTCAAGAGTAATTTTTTAGAAGATGCTCTTTTTATTGTTGCTTCTCTAACATCATTTTTAACCCACCCACTTGCGTGTTTTGTTTGTTTTATGTGTTTGCGTCTTTCCCGTTGGCCCAGGCGTGGCCGGCGCTGTGAGTGCAGGGTGGGGTTGTTCACAGAGGTTTTTATTTTTGTTTACATCCTTCCACGTTGTAGCGAGAGAGAGGGGTCAGGGGCCATCTGTTTAATTGGCTCATTCTGTCGCCAATGTTGTGACAAAGCGAGTGTTATCTCCAGCCACATTGTACAGGACGTACGCTCCCCCCACACTTTCCACGGTGAGGATGGAAAATCTAAAATGGAAATCTGGCCCAGTGCTGGTTCTTCAGGAAATGAAACCTGATCGAAATTGTTTTTTTACCAACAGCAGAGGTGAGATGTGCAGGAACCAAATCTGAACCCTGCAGCTCTGTCTCACGATCCAGTTGAAATGTTCTTTTATTGTTATTGCTGAACGACCACATAAGACGGTACAAAGTACAAAGCAGTAATGCTTTTACTGTTTACAGGAACACATTTTACAAAACGTTCTAAAGTGCCATGATGGTCATGTGGAAGGAGGAGTTGCATTTTGATTTGAAGTGAAAGCCACTGAGGACATAAAGACATTTTCTAAAAATCTTCCACCACAGCTGTAGTGGGAGTCAAATGCTCCGATAGAGTAGACAAAAAGTTTCAAAATGTTCACGCAAAAGGCTTTTCTTTCCAGGAAGTCAGAAGGATATGCATAACAGGGATTTAAGTTACTGTACTGCTGATAATGGATGTGTTTGCTTCTGTTTAAAGCTATTGGTTGTTACAGATCATAAAGGTCTGGCAGCTGTGTGCTCGGTGAAGGCATGGCAGCCTTGACTTTGTCCTCTCTTGTCTCATGCTCCTCCAGCCTGCTGCTATGAACATAACATAGTAGCTTTACACACAAACAGTGCGTTGTCAGGGACTGACAGGTGATTCTGACCAAGAGAATAAAACACCACAGTCACAGTGATTGAACTAAACATCTGTTTTGACCCCCACGGACTCAAGCAAGGTTTCAATCAGCTTCTGTGTCGAGGCCTTTTCGATGTTAGCTGATTTTAGTGCGAGGAGACAGGCAGTGTGGAGTCATGCAGAAAACTCAAATGCATAGAGACAGTAGAAAGTATACATGTGTTACTTGGGGATGAATGAATACCAAAACAGGCATAAATAGCTCCTCTGACTGTGTTGTTATTCTTGTGTAAAACCTGTTTTTGGCTGCTCCTCAAGGACAGCATTTACAATCAGGTCCTCATCTTATCCCAGCTGGCACATTACGAGTCATGTGTTGTCAGGTACGGCTTTTGTGTGAGCCAGTATTTATATAATCTCCATCTGGTTTAGATTTGAACAGTTGTTGGCACAAGTCAGCTCTGTTCAGTGCTTTACCCGCAAGGTTTCTGGAGAAATTTGTTGAGGATTACCGGGGGATGGGGCCCTTCCTTCCCTCAGGTGTAAGGCCCATCCCCAGCTTAAATTCCACAAATCAGGATAATGTTATTTTTCCATACCTCAGCCATTACAGTTTATATGTCTTGAAAGGACAAAGCTGGTCATTTTTTTTTAATATTTTGTTCCCAAATGCCACTTTGGCACTCCTTTTGCCTCACTATGTGGTGAATAATAACATTTGTATGAGAACAAACCAGCACATGTGACTGATGTGCTTAGGTACATGTATGCAAAGCTGCTAGCATGAGTGTTGACTCCTAATCTTTCTTTAAAAATGGTATTACATTTACTATTAATATAACATACGTAGTTTTTAGCAAACATTTCTCAAACTGTAGTTATATGTTTATTTCTTGGGACTACACTCGGCAACAGACTTGATGCATTAGTATTGATACCTAAGAATCTTCAGCAGTTGGAAAGTGTTTGTGGAATTGACTATAAATGAAGGAACACCCAGTGCAACGAGTAGCTCATGTTGTCTTCTCTTTTTTTTTTAAACAATAGGGGTTTATGGTACATAGAAATATGATTTTATTTTTGGAAAAGGTATTATTGATTTAGTTTATTAATGGGATTTGTTGATAATAAGAATCGACTACAACAATGTTGTAATTTAGGGTTTATTTCATCAGATAATCCCTCGGTTCTCCCGGTTGACCTGTAGCCCGATTAAATGCTTCCTTTGCCAACTTCCTGGCTCTCTCTTACCTCCATGCCTGTTTATTTCTGCTGCTTGGATTGTAAAGATTATCATCTCCCCTGCAGGAAACCTGGCTAGGTTAGAGGAAAGGGAGACGTCAGGTTTACACTCACAAGTTCGGTGTGGAATTTGTCGTAGTTGACACAACCAGCGCTAAGTCAAATACAAGGTCATTCGGAGGAAATACAAGGTCATTTATAGGGAGAGTGACACAACACTGAAATATTAGCATTTGAGTGTCCTTATAGATGAATATGCTGATTATTACCTTGAGTAATCTTCATAAATTATGTGGTCTTTAAAATGTCAGAGAATGGTGAAAAATGTGCATTAAAGTCCAAAGACCAAAGTCAATTAGTTTGCCATAGTCTAAACAAAGAAAAGAGAGGCAGCAACAAACCCTCGCCTAAAAGAAGCTCAAACAAGAGGTTTACTGTTTTTAAATCTCTAAGAGATACTAATGTGAAAAATATTAGGTAAAAACTCACCGTAGTGTGTTAATAATCCTTACAATTACTTAAACTATGAGGTCTTGTGATAGAAGCTAGAAAGTTGGATTGAATTTATACTTTAAAGGTTTGGGATTATAAACACATTTGACTGATTGTGGCAGAAACTTGACTAATGTGTTTTTCTTTAATTGCGACACACACTACTATGTGGTCAAAGTACTTTCATTTGATTAAGTGTGTAGCAATTTGGACAGTAACCTTATGATATGGAATACTTCTACTCAAAGTGCTTCTCATTTCCATATAAATGTGTGGGGAAAAGATAATGGGGTTATTGTCTACATCCCTCTCATCCCAGAAAACACAGCTGACCGGCATTTGACTCGCACAAAGCCACAAACCCTTTTAACTCAGTCAGCTGAATGCTTCACTTAATGGTTGTATTCATATTTCACTCTTGCTTACAGGGATTATGTGTGGTCAAATGCACTTTATTTTTAAATTAATCCTCCTGCTAATACCTCATAGTGATGATGTTGCACAAAGCGGTATTTTACTCAGTTTCACACTTGGCTAAAACTGGCCTTGTGGTTACACTGAGAGGGAGATTTACAGCTGAGATTTACTCAAGTTTGATTCATTTGTTAGTCTTGGTTTGAGGCTCTAACTTATTTGTCTTGTTCTTGTTGCCCCTTGTTTGATGATGCCCACCTTATTATTTTTGGAGGCACCTGTAAGTTGACATCCACCTGGATCCATCTTTAATTATTTTTGTATACATTCACATTATTATTTGAACATTTGGCTTCTCTATGTTGTCTGTTTTCCCCACTAATTGTGGAGTTTCTTGGGAGTTTTTCCTTGTATGTTGCAAGGGTCTAAAGAAAGAGGGTGTCGTATGTACACACTGTAAAGCCCCCTTAGAAAAATGTGTAATTTGTGATATTAATATGAAAAAAAACAAGATAGATGTCTTGATTGTTTCTGCTGTTTGACTACAGTGCACTGTGGATCTGTTGGTCATTAGTACGAGGCTTGAATAAAGCATTAGCAGTGCTGAGATGCTGATTGGTGTTGCTGTACAACAGTGGCAGAGAGCCAGACTCAGGGTGTGTCTGTGGTTCCTGGAGCTGAACAGTATGGACCAGCGTCCTGCCTCCCTCACACACTACCCCTTTGAACACTCAGAAAGCCATTTTTCAATCATACAATAATATTTAAAAGAACACCAAGATCAAATGTGTTCAGCTGAGACCATAAACTGTTATAAACTTGGTGTCCAGCTTGAGCAATGTCTTCCACATTTCGCTTTCATTCTTGCAGTCATAGTTGTTGTAATTCGCCAGCTCTGTTTCTCTTATTGAAAGAAAACATTGTTTTGTTTTGCAGATTTCAATTTTGAGACGCCAAGGGAGAACCCTCTACCCTACGCTGCCGGAAAATGCAGAGCAGGAGGCCCAGAGTGTGTTCGTCCAGGAGGTAAGCTGACTTAAAGGCCCTAAAAACACATTTACTTAATCAACTGCTTAGTGTGACTAATGGGGTCATATGTAAACAGAACCTTTGCCTGCCAGTTTCGTTATTTCACGTTAGAGATATCTGTGTTTTAGTTTTTGTCCTGGAAGAGCTCAGAGGGAAGAAAGTGAACCAATCTGGACTTGAGTAAAAAAAAAAAAAATGTTGAACAGTTTGGAAATGTACACTGTTAAGTCTGTATAATCTTGATGATTATGCCATATACTTTGTTCAGGTGTGTATTAACACAAATAAAAAAGATTCTCAAAATAAAGATCTATTATACACAAGACAATTGATTAAAAAATACTTCATGCACTACAACTGAATACAAAAGTATAGAAAATGTTTTCTTTTAAATACAGAGCATTACAAAACTGGTATCAATAGGTCGAAAATCTATAAGAAATACATTAGGTAGTCGTTAGGAAAGTATATCACTCTCACGTAAACAACACAGACACACCGCTAACGAATCGTGACACTAATGTGACAGATCACCCAATTTGTTACCTAACATTAGCAGCAATGTGGACATCACAGCTAATAAGGAAACCTCTTTATCAAGGCTCAAGGCTTTTATTGGTCATACGAACATAGCTACAGTGTAGTTATGACGATGAAAATCTCAGGTCACAGGCTCCTCCAACATATTTCAGCGAAAAAAACATTCATCTAACTTTAAGTGTTCTGTAAATGGTATCTTAATTCATTCCAGATCATTGCAGGAGGTACTGTAACCAGACTATTACTGTGTTTCCTCAGTTATATCTAGCATGGAGGTAGGAATGATAAGTGTAATTCATTTCTACAGTCCTAAAGTTTATCATCACTTCTGGTTATTGTCTGTCAGTGTTGGTTTATAATGCAGAACATTACTATTAAACAAAGGTTTTTAAAAACACACATTGACGCTTCTTTGTATGTTGGGTAACTTCATTGCAGTTGGACTGAAACAATGTTAATTCCAGCTAAAATTAGAAATCATGTCTACAAAACGGGAAATGTTTCTTCCTTTAAACATCACACTAGTTTAACATCCGGCCATGAACACTGCTTTTACTGTCTTTTCATGCCAGACACCAACTGGCAATTCACCTCCCAGGTTAGGGGTCAGGGTTTAGGCAGCATTGTCTGAAGTCATAAAGATACCAAAACTCCCGGTCAAGTGTTGTGTGACATCACCGGGACAGCTGTGTGGGTCAGCCCAGCAGGAGCCTCTCTGTTTCCGATCGCTGTCCTGATCAGGTTGCACTTGGTCTCCCTGTCAGGGTATTTCTTGTAAATGGCACTCATTTCTGCAGAACAGATACCAGAGAGCTGCTCCCATCACTGACTCTAACAATGAACAGATGTTTTCCAAGTAAAGGGAGATAGAGATACACTCCCTCCCAGTTTGTACTAATGGATGGTTTGACAGAGCGTGACCACTGACAGTACACTCCTTAAGAATTTCACTTCATAAAGGCTTTAACTGTTGATCAAAACAACCAATGTATTTTGAGTGTGCGCTCTTGGGATTCATAAAAACAACTGTAGGAAAATACTTTATACATTATTTTTAAAGGCTTTATTTGTCATATTCACATTAGCTACATCAAGGTTTTGGCAATGAAAGTCTTCAGTCTTAAGCTCTTGCAACACACAATATATTTGACATAAAGGTAAAATACATCAAATAGTGCATTAAAAAAATAGTCGAATGGTTTAAGGAAGGGTTATTTGTCTGCCTACTGCTTTTTGTGGATCCAGAAGAAGCTGTGCAAAATCGTTTTCCCTTCAAGTTTGAAAATAAATGATTAGCCGCTTTTAGCTTAGCACACCAGAGCATTTGACAGAGCTCTCTGCGGTTGAGCTGCATTGTGGGTTATGTCTTTCAGAGACATAAAGACGATACATATTTGGATCTTTTGCATCATTTCATCATGCAGGGTAGTTTTTTAAGTCAGTATGCTTCAATCAAAGTGCAGGGCAGATGGTGGTCTAAAAATAGTCTAAAACCCCATCCTCACACAACACAAAGTAGTTATTTTGGCCCTGACGACTTAACAAAACCCTGATGGACAACTCTCCTGTGTATTTTACAGTTTGTTATAATGGTCTGTAATGTGTTTCCATTGTCTCCTCAGTGCATTAAGACCTACAAATCTGACTGGCATGCTGTCAACTACAAGTATGAGGACTTTTCTGGAGACTTTCGTCAGCTTCCAAAGTAAGTCTGTGTTTGAAGAACCTCTGCATTTCTGTACAATATATTCGAGGAGATAGTTTTGTAGTGTGCCGAGGTATTCTTATGATGGCCAAGTAAGAACAGCTTCTGTATATAATGTAGGCATGCCGGAGGTTTTTAAATAAAACACGAAGTCACGCATGTTTTTGTGTTTCATGTCACCTAGACAAACTGTCACCTTTTTGTTTCCTACTTTTGACAAAATGCTGTTGTGACCTAATTACAGGGAAACGCAGCGTGCAAATAATTCTTATTTCCCCACAACATAAGAGCGTTTCCTTTTTAATGATGCACTGGATAATTCCCGGCTACAGACAGTGTGGAAACCACCCTCATTGTCTTTAGATTGTGTCATCAGCTTCAGCCTCTTCCCTGAAGAATATCTGTTGTACTGCCAATGTGTTGGAATATGAGTTGACAATGACCTTATGATCTCGACACTGTCACTGCCGCCAAATGTCCTGTCACTGTAGTGAATCCGGGGAAGTTAAAACAATACCTGGATCGCCTGTTAAAAACCCCACAATATTTTGAATGTTATTCTTACCTTTGGCACATTTTCATTTTCCATCAAGCATTAGTCACCTTAGCGTATTTCCATTTTAACACTCCTGGAACTTGCTTTTGTGTCTATGCAGCCTTTTTTTTTTTACACTCACAAATATACAAATGTACTTAATCAAAGTAAACTACAAAATAATGAGAAACATTAGTCACACAACTTCAGATCACATTTGCTAGACATATTGAACTGAAAATAAAGCGAGCAAGCAAAACTGCCATGCATATCCAAGTACTGCCAAATAAATGTTTCTTTTGAGAAGACTGTCTCTTTCCAAAGTGGTAAATTAAGAGCATATCTTCAGGGTGTCAAGTAACTAACTGACTAACTAACTAACTAACTAACTAACTAACTAACTAACTAACTAACTAACTAACTAACTAACTAACTAACTAACTAACCCAAGTGCAGTAGCATAGTGTGCAGTTACTTTACCCGTACATACAGTAGTAATCTATTATATTTCTTGACACTGTACTGTAGCTTCTGATTGTGTAAATAAATATTATACATGCCTGTTCATAATAATTCTTTATTTTACAGCAAAGTGTCCAGGCCTGACAAACTGGCTGTCCATGTCTTTGAGGTAGATGAAGATGTCGACAAAGATGAGGTGAGGCTGAGTTTATTTCTTTACAATGTCTAGATTTGTCGACCCTGAATTCCCCCAAATATTCGACCTACAGTACAGCAGAGAGAGCTGATATAAGTGTATTTGTTCTCACATCTCTTAGTTAGAAACCCGGCCCAAAGGAAACACAGCACTTAGCTAAATACGTCTAATTCCAGTCGTCAGTTTTGCCTTTCCTGTTTTCATTACAGCTGTTGAAGAAGTAAGAGGCAGATTTGGGTCTGAATTTAATGGGAGGAATTAAGTATAATCAGGCTTAAATACTTTCTGCTGATTCACCATTCTCAAAATAGCTTTATTTAACAAAGTTTCATTTTCTCAAGCCTCATTTGGATCTTCTCACCCTCTTCTAGTTCATGTATGATGGAGTGGGTGTTTGGTTATTCATACCTGTTAAATGAGTGGATTTCCTGAATTGAGTCTTCAAAGATGATACAAAAGCTGTGGCTGATATGTTATCTAACTATAAAGGTCCTTCACAAGATGTATGATGATTATCCTGACCCTCTCTCCTCACATAAAATGTCAAACTGCTCCTCCTATAGGCAACAAAATGTGCTCCAACCCCGGCTGAAATACTCTGTTTACACACAGGGGCTCATGGGTTTTATAGAAAATTATGCTACGAAGTTTACTTTCTCTTCTAAACTGTGTGTTTGCTTAATGCAGCTGGGATTAAGGAAGGCTGGGCCCGGTGGCAACAGGTCAGGATTTGTCCTGCTCAGCCTCACCGTCAGCTTCACCTCTGACAGGACCTGACACGATCAAATCACTCCTCATTCCCTCAAGCCCTCTCTCTGGCCTCTACTCCTTCCAACAGGATTTATAAACTGGGAATTAGCTTGAAAAAACGTTTAAAGACATCCTCTAAGATAATTGTTCTTTGTGGTGGTTCTTGGACCACATGCAACATTGGTTGTGAGATTTTGTTCATCTTCTCTTTGTCTGACTTGAGTTTAGTTTTCTTTTTTAGATGTTTCTAGTTTTCTGGAGTTCATAGAGAAAGAAACCAGTGATTCTGTCTAGACATTTACCTTCCCAGCTGCTTTTTAAATCACTCCACAAGGCACATGAAAATATTAGAATTCCTCCCAGCACTTTTAAATCCCATTTTACTTTAGTAGACTGGGGAAAAAGAAGAAGAAGAAGAAGTAGTGCTGGACCAGGATGTAGACATCTTGAAATGCAATCTTCTCTGTTTGTGAATTTCTCAGGAATACGGTTCTCTTACTGACTTCTCTTAAAGCCAGGAAGTGTTACTGTAAATGACAGGGCTGATCCAAACCAGGACCGGGCTTCTTCCTTCATTACCCTCCTAATTGGTTTATTTTTACAGATCACGATAGCCGTCGGATCTTAGAAGCTTTGTTTTTTTGTCGTGTGTGATCTCATGCTCCCCTCCTTTTGAGTGTGAGATGATTTGTTCCGTGTGTCATAGATCTGCTGTGAACACAGATATATTTATTTAGTTTAACAGTCGTAGTTTGTTTAATGTGCGTCTGCGTGCTTGTTTGCACTGAGATGGACCTACAGCTTGTTCTGCTCTGTGTCAGCTCAAACCACAACATCAAGGGGTTTTCTCCAGAATGAGGCGAGGCTTTGGCAGCGTGTTCAATCTGATGTCAATATATGAGGATCCACTGAAAGAATATCTGTAATAACTCACATTCTGCTTCAAGCAAAACCATCATTTTTATATGAATGTGCTTTCTCTGCTTTTTGGTAATTTATTGGAAACAGTGGACTAGTTTGTGTTGATAAAAGTATTAAGACTTGTTCCAAAATGGAAAAAATGTGAACTACATGTGTACATTTGTGGAGAGGACAGAATATGATAAGCAAGTTTCAATGACACACTACATGGCTTTTTTTCCTTGCAGTATGAGTGTGTATTTCATTGTCTTGTGTCTTTGTCCCCTGCAGGATACGGCCTCCCTAGGATCCCAGAAAGGCGGGTTTTCCAAACATGGCTGGCTGTACAAAGGAAACATGAACAGTGCCATCAGCGTCACCATGAGGGTGAGACACAGGATTTTCAATTTAAACCATTAGTCAATTAGTTGAATATTTTATCTAAGGAAAAATAAAAATGGCACCTTAAAATGTGTGGATTTGGTTTTCTTTGTGTTATATTATGACAAACAAAATTGCTTTGGATTTTGGAGGTTTATAGATGTCTCATTTGTGATGGTAAGATGTGATGAGAAGTTCTGACGTTTTATATACAAGACAATTCCAGAAACAATTGACACATTTATCTATAATAAAAATAAGCTGCAGCGACAATGCTTTAATTGGAAAAAGTGTATGTGTTTTATGTGTATTTAAATTAAGAAAAAAAAAAATGTGACATGTATGTTAACATTGATGTGTTTGCAGTGAAAGTTATCTTAACTTAAATATCACCCATTATCATCATTACTAATTATACATCAAAAACATTATCATCTCATTATTTTAGTTATAATTTCCATCACATTTTTTTCCCTAAATCCATTTTGTTTATATATTTCATAGTCACAATTTTGCTTCAAAAGCTTTTTCTCTCAGTACAGCATGCAATACCCCCTACCTCTAAATCCATCAATATGTGTTGCCTTTTTACAGGAAGGCTTATTATTCCTGGCAGCTTACACTTATACTGTATAATGCATAGAGTAGAAGACTGTTTTGACCAAAACATTGCTTTTTTTTTCTCCAATAAATGGAAGTTGAATGGTATTTCCTTTTTCTGTTCCAGTCATTCAAGAGGAGGTATTTCCATCTTACTCAGCTCGGGGACGGCTCTTATAATTTAAACTTCTACAAAGATGAGAAGATCTCCAAAGAGCCCAAAGGAACCATCTTCTTGGACTCCTGTATGGGTGTGGTTCAGGTACGCTCTGAAATATTTCTCTGTGGCACAAAGGAAGTACATTTTTAACTGTAGTTAAATTGGATGACCTACTTCACCAAACGGGATATCCTGTGGCCTGGTCCCTCATGGATATTAAAACACCATTTACAGGAAATAAACTGAAATACGGATATACCAACTTCCTCTTCACAATTCTTCTCTGAACATATTTTCCGACTTGTAGTGTAACATGTAAACTATAAAAGGTGAAAGTTGAACATACATTTCTCTGCTGCTGCTGTTGCTCACTTCCCTGAAACCGGAGCTCTCCTTCCCAAGGTTATTCTTTACTGCTGACTCTCACATTGTAAAACAAGGTGAATGCTGATGTCTCACTTCCGTGCACTTTCCATCAGCCCCTCAATCGATTCCATGTGCAGATATCTCGGTGCAGGCCAAGACTCACTGGGTGCATTATCACCTGTCTATCAGCTCAATAGATGGAGAGCAGCTGATTGTTCTGAAGAGGCACTCAGCTGGCATCTGTCAGATATTATTTGAGTGTATTTCCAGGACTGTCTGATTCCTATCAGTGGATGGGAATAGCTATCAGGCCAATGTCTACAAGGAGGAGAGATTTACTCTAAATGTTTGAATGCTTTTTCTATATTTTTTTGGAAGCACCTCCTGATTTAATCGGGCTAGGCTGGAAACATTAGAGGATTACATTGCCGCTTTTCTGTGCCATTTATATACATTTTTAAGAAAAGGCCAGAAAATACAGAACATTTTTGTATGTCTTTATATTATCAGAAAACACATTACTTTAAACACAATACGAATAATATTAGATTTATTGCAACAAAATTAATTGGTTATACTCTGCTAATGAAAACTGGAAATAAAGTTAATAATCATACAAAAAGGAAATTAAAAAGGAAATGTGTTCAGAAAGGGTGTACACGACATGTACGGTACATATCATAAAAAAACAAACCTGTGGATTATGTCTCGTGGTTTTAAGTCAAATTAAGTAGATGCTTAGAGTATGTTGCGATTCACTTGCTTATACGCTGATACAGACCTGTACTGTATTCAATAAACCAGTCTGTTGGGGATTCATTTTCTGCAGTGATTTAGCAGCATTCACTGCACAGCCTCCTGTGTAACACAGACAGTTGATGAGCTTTCTGCTCTGTTAAAGTCACAAACATCATGCAACTGGTACTCAACCAGCAGTGACTGTGGAGATGCAGATGTTAAACTCTGCAGCTGTAATGGCCTGTGCAGTGACGTCATACTGAGCCTGAAGCTGCTCCATGCCCTTTGTAAAGATGCCAACATATGCTCAAACGCACAAAGCATTTCCCACATATTAATGAGGTCTCGGAGGGCAGTCCCTGTAGGTTAACAAGGAGCAAAACGCGCTTAAAACGTCAATGTTGAGGATTTCAACTTTCATTTTTCCTATTTTTTCTTTCCTTAGAACACAGATGCTAATAATATCATAAAAAATGACTTTCTTTTTGTTGTCCACTCGTTTCCCCGAGGATGTGTGCAGCTGTTTTGTCTAGGAAACAGAGACCAGTCCTCCTACTTATCAGACTGTTTATCAAGAGTCCAGTTTGATTCCCCCTCTCCATGACTCGGCCTGTCTGCCTCCCTATCACTCCCCCTCTGTTCAGCCAGCAACAGTGATAACCAAAGCATAACAATCCACTGAGTGCTCACAGTAATGAGCTGACGTCTATGGTCAGCTAAAGATTTACTGAATTCATTTTTTTATAAAACGCACTGTCATGGACACACTGTAGCTGAATCAGCAGTTATAGGTAGCAAATGGGACATAAAAGCCTGAATGGGCCGATGACATCATTGAGGTCATAGTCCCGCTGCAGATCCAGCTCGTTTTCTCTGCTGTGGTCCTGGCAGAGAGGGAGGTTTTGTTAAGCAGATGGAAATAATCTGTTCCTCCCTCCCTCACATTGTCCATGAGCTTTTTGTGGCAGTTCAATTAAAACTGTAGTTAGCCTCCCACTTCTTTTCAAAACAGTGACTCACATTTTATAAATGTTTGGAGCCAAACGGTCTCAGTATATTGTTTTTGTTTAGCAGGCTCAAACTGCATTATACAAGGAAGTATGAGGGTAGAATTAAAATGAAACAGGCTATGATTTAGATCGTAAACGTTAGATTGTATGTACTGCCTTCTGATGAGCCGACAGATGTTAGATGTTGGCTTTGGATAGTGAGATAAAAGACTGCAATATCCACACTTGGGTATTTATTTATTTTTTATGTAGCCAGGCAGAGGGCATTAAGTTTTTTGGC
The DNA here is from genome assembly GCF_949606895.1 of Notothenia rossii. Taxonomy (NCBI): domain Eukaryota; kingdom Metazoa; phylum Chordata; class Actinopteri; order Perciformes; family Nototheniidae; genus Notothenia; species Notothenia rossii. The sequence goes on from NC_136904.1 coordinate 82,037,099, forward strand.
TTATCCACCCTTGCTTGTGAATGCGATATCTCAGGAACGCGTTGAGGGAATTTCCTCACAAAGGTCCATTTCAAAGGTCACGGTCGATGTAACCTTACATCATGTTTTTGGCCATATCTCAATAATTCATAGGCTCATTATAAGAAAATCACACAATTATCTAGGATCAAAGATGAAGTGATGACATTTCCAGTTGGACAGATATGGATATAAACGGCACTTTGGATCGTTGGTGGCGGCATATAACTTTGGGGTGGTTATTGTAGTTGTTATTATTGTAGTTTAGTTTAAACTCAACAAAGTAAATCAATCATTACAAATCAGGTACTTATATATGGCAAACATGAATGCTGCTACCTTTACGGCATAAAAAAGATGAATTATGTTGTATCTTTCAAGTTTAACTGTTTTATTTAAATGTTTCTTAACACCCCCTTTGTCTCTTCTTTCTGTGGCTGCAGAACACCAAGGTTCGACGGTTTGCTTTCGAGCTGAAGATGCAGGATAAGAGCACCTACCTGCTGGCCTCGGAAAGCGAGGCAGAGATGGACGACTGGATCAACCTGCTCAACAAGATCCTGCACAGCAGCTTTGAGATCGCCATGGCGGAGAAGAGGAATGGAGACATTCATGATGGTGTGTTTGTCTGTCGGTTCATATTCTTAAAGTGTCTGAAAGAACACAAATATAAAATGGAATATCATTTTTTTGTTCGTCAAAATATTATCCAGTTCATGATAAGGAATATTATGTGTTTTCAAAGTCTTGTAAAAATATCTGTGGTTTAATTATGAAATTAGTTTTTTGCAGACTAAAATATGTCAAACATAAGCAGTCTGTGTGCTGACGCTAGCAGAATGATGAGAATAATATAAGAGTTTTGCTTCTTTAAGTTTTTGGTCATAGTTTAGACAACTTTATCAATTTTTTAAAAAAAGAATTTTTTTAATTTATTTTAATTTGAAATGCGAAGGCTTCAGTGATAATGAATTGCTTAGTCAATCAACCAAAAATGTTAACTAAAACTATTTTGACAATTAATTAATTTCTTTGAGTACATTTTTAAGAAAATAAGGTCCAGTTCATACTTCTTGAAATTGACTGGTTTCCTGAATCTTCTGACGGTAAACTGAATATATATGAGTTTTTTATTGCTTGTTGGAAAAAACACGACATTTAAATATCTCAGTTTGGGCTTTGGTAAAATGTGATGGACATCTTCCAAATATTTGTTATATACAACGCATTAATTAAGAAAAATAGGATAATCCATAATGAAAATAACCATGTTTCAGACCTAAACATGTGATAACTTTACTAATGCTGTTTAATTTGAGTAGTTACAGTGTTCCTATATTGTACACAAAGCTTCTAGAATGCAAATACCCTCAGTTATTATATCCTAAATAATAATCATAGATATTGAAAATCCATTTAACGCATTCATCACTATCAGTATATTTATTCTGGGATACTGTACCTGAGGATCATTCTCATCAACATCCACTCACTTCTCGCGGCTCACTTCTCCTCTACCTCTCCCTGCCCTGCAGTGATGTGATACCAGACCACCCAGACTTTTACTCACCTCCTGTCTCATAGGAGGCTTAGCCGTGGAGGAAAAAGGCTGAATGCTTTTGAACAAAACGGCCCACTAATCTTCCCTAACTCCTCAGCTTTTATTAATCACACTGCGCATCAGAGAAAACACAATTCTTCTTGAGGTAATCTCCGAGCTTTCATAAATGTACCTTTGAGACCTGCTGTATCTCCATTTCAATCCTACTGATTCATGTGCAGCTGAATTACTGTTTACTGAACTTTCCCGTCAGAAAGTGATTAAGCAGGATTTAAAAACACAAGGAGGTTTTGTTTATGCTTTGCAAACTTTCGCCTGCATCAAATGGTGTCTTCTTTTTTCCTCTAGATGATGATCTTGGAAAGTCCGACAGCTCCTCCGGCAGCATGGAAAGCTTTCAGGTAGGTCCTCCTCTCTCAGCTGGTGCTCACACATTCAGTAAAGTATCTCATGGAGCTGCAGCATGAAATCTCTGGTCCTCATTGAAGGAAGAGGGCCTCTTGCCACAAACATGTGGCTTGGATTTGGATTTAAGGGTCGCTGGTTACACACCTAATTTCTCAGTTGGTCATTTGTTTTTGTAGGTCTGATCTGAAATTATAACCACTGTCAGACTTACGGGGAAAAAATATACACATTGGTTTTTATCTCACTGCACGTTATCTATTTGTGTCTGCAGATTTCTCCCAAACCCACCAGACATTATAATTAGATAATGCTTCCTTAGCACGTTTAAACGTAGTATTTCAGAAAACAAATACTTCTAAAGATGTTTTGAATTTATACCACATATATTTTTCTCATTCTCTCAATATCTCTTCAATAGCATATATATATATAGCATATACAACATTTGTTCATAAATTCAGAGACAGTTTCATCCCACAGGCAATAAGACTGTTAAACACCTGAACTGTTGAAACAACATCCATAGCATTGATCTGCTACTTTATTAGTAATTATGTATCTATTTATCTATTATAAAACGGACAAGTCAAATCAAGCAATCTGATTGGTTCTTAGCCGTGATATACTGAGCGTATACCACGGGTAGAATTATAAGTTCACAACAAGTCAGTATCTAATATATCATTCCAATAGCTTGCATATAGACTCTTATTTCACAATTTCACTTTTTTTAAAACAATTTTTCTTTTTGTATTTACTTTTTAATATTTACTTGCACTATATTTTTCTGTTTATCTGTATTATTGTGTTGCACTGTTGGAGAAGCCTTTGACCTAAGATTGTCATCGACATAACTACTCTGTAGCTATGTTCGTATGACAAATAAAGAACCTGGAACCTTGAATATAATTTACTTATTGAAACATAACACTTAAAAAATCCTCTTCATGGAAGAAGAAATGTGGATCCTTACAGGTTGTTTAGGCTATTTACCTCTACTGTAGTCTTCTTTAAACATGCATTCAAGGATTCAAGGCTTTTATTGTCATGTGAACATAGCTACAGTATAGATATATCAATGAAAATCTTAGGTCACAGGCTCCTCCAACAGTGCAACACAATAAAACAGATACAATAGTTAAAATAGTAAATACAAATAAAATAGAAACACAAGAGATCCGCTAGTGGACAAAACCAACACATGCTTTTACTTCATGAGACCTGCATCTAGCATTATAAAAAATGTCAAGGATAAAAACATCTGTTTTTCTAAATGATTAACTGACTGATGACTTACAGACTGCAAACCTTTTATTTCAGCTTCTCATGCTGTTACAGTGCTGAGTGGCACGCAATAGTAAAGCCATATGTGCATGGAAACTGGTGGTAAGAGTTTAATGGGAACAGTTTGACAGGTTACAGTGTGCTGCTCTGAAGTGTGTGCCGGGACCACCTGACCCTCACCACTGAGTCTGCCCAGTGTGATCAGCCTGTAAAATATGAAGCCATAATGATAAAACCAACTGACTGGAAATGTCTCAGACGTTGCTTTTGACGTTTCAGACAGTTTGTGGTTTGGATCCATTTAAAAAATACCTTTCTCCTCCTCAGAGTGCAAGAGATATCGAGTCCAGGATGAGGAACGAGACCAGATTGAAGCTGTTCACCCTGGACCCCGACACACAGGTAAATAAAACCTAAAGCACATTTTAGTTCACTTAGTCCCGTGTGGAAATGAGATCCAACCTCACACTTTCTAATGAAATGAAATACCTTCCATTGTGCTGTCTTCAGAAACTAGATTTCTCAGGAATAGAGCCGGATGTGAAGCAGTTTGAGGAGAAGTTTGGAAAGCGTGTGCTGGTGAACTGCAATGACCTCTCATTCAACCTGCAAAGCTGTGTGGCCGAGAACGAGGAGGGACCCACCACTAACGTAAGGCTGATCTCTCTCTGGCCTCAATAGGCCCTAAATAACAGAAATAGCATTATCCGGCTGACTAAAGATGCAGGAGACGCGTTGTTAGAGCAGCCGGATGAATTCCTGTCATTATTTGAGCTGCGGAAGGACTGTTGTTGGCATAGCAACCAGGCTAGAGGCTCAGTAATGGTTGGCAATCTGTATAAGGGAGCCTGATGTCCTGCTCTGTCTCCTTACAGAAACAGTCTATCAACATGTCAAAACAACACACACACACACACACACACACACACACACACACACACACACACACACACACACACACACACACACACACACACACACACACACACACACACACACACACACACACACACACACACACACACACACACACAAACAAACACTGTTCAACGACTGTAAGATGACATTTATTTTTATGGAGTTTTATTTCATTTTAGTAAAGTAGTAATATATTTAGAGTTTTACATTTTGTGCAGATGTGAAACTAAACAATGCTGAAAATAACACTTTGCCCATAGGTTCATTCATTATTTAGTTTGCTGAGTGAAACGTTCCATGTAACACAATAAGTGATTGTGAAAGCGTATAACATCTAGAGTCCTGTTTTACAGCTGTTGGAGCACCTATTAAGTTTTAATTTTAATGCAGTTCCTATGTTCTTTAAGTTATAGTGTGTAAGCAGCCTGGTTGACAAAATGCACAAGTTAAAAAATCAGCATCATCCGTACAATACTCAATTGCTACTCTCTTTCATTTCCAGGTGGAGCCATTTTATGTCACCCTGTCACTGTTTGACATCCAGAACGGCAGGAAGATCTCCTCGGACTTCCACGTGGACTTAAACCATCCGTCTGTACGAGGCATGCTGCCCAGTAACACCAGTCAGTATATGAACGGGGGAGGGGACACCCACCCTGAAGGGCAGCGGTTAGTCCATGGGGTGCCAGAGGCAGCGATGCAGTATCCGAGACAGGTACAGAAAATACAGAGAAAAACTTTAAACTTTAAAACATCCATGCTTGTGGCTCTGTGACACTTTACTGAACACAGTGACACTTTGGACAAAATGCTTGTATCAGCATGCTAACAATGACATACTAACACCCTGAGGTTTAACTGGTATAATGTTTGCAATGTTTACCACCTTTTTTTGCAAATGAACACTAACCACATAACATTATTTTAATTTTGCAGGTATTTAAAACCACTAGGAAAACATAAAATGTAGACCTTATGATTGTACTATACAGGAAAGGAGGGGGTTCACAAAAGTTATTACAAATGATGTTGAATTTCTTAGAAACTACAAATGTGAAGTCATTAAGATTCATCTACTGATGTACATAAATGTATATTTTATGACAGTCATTCAGCCAATAATTTTTTGTTATATCCTAAGAAACAGAAATTGACATCTCTAGAATAAACAAAACATCATAATTGCTCTTCCCAACATAAATATGTCTCCTGTTTTATATTCAAATGTGAAAGTGCACATTATGGAAATTCTAACATTTTCATGGTCTCCACAGGGTGTATTCTCAGTAACGTGCCCCCACCCAGATATCTTCCTGGTGGCTCGCATAGAGAAGGTGCTGCAGGGAGGAATAAACCACTGTGCCGAGCCGTACACCAAGAGTTCAGACTCCACCAAGGTACTGACCCGACCCCGAACTCCCTTCACTGTCCTCAACACGGGGCAGCAAGTCTCCCAGACTCAGCAGATTCCACCATATTATTCCACATTATACACAGATAATCATCCTTGTTTTTATGTGCTGACCAGTTGCACAAAGACATCTAACACAAGCATTGACTTTGGCTGAACAAATGTGGTTGTGCCCCCTGAGGGGACCGTGGTGTGGAGTAATGAAATTCAGTTCAGAAAAATGTGCTTTGCGTCTGTGTGGCAGCGTGCTGAATATGTTACAGTGCTGCAGGGCTGAGAGTTTGTCGAAGTGATGAAGCTCAGCTCACACTGTGTTCATGTTTTCCACTAGGTGGCACAGAAGGTCCTGAAAAATGCAAAGCTGGCATGTTGCCGGCTGGGGCAGTACAGGATGCCTTTTGCCTGGGCAGCAAGGTATTTATTCTCTTTTTATTATTAATCATTGCTTTTTTTCCATCAGTTTTCAGCAACATGTTCTGTGTACTTTACACCAGAACCACAGCCCATACAAACATACAGTCACAGTAGTGATTTGAATGCTTCGAAAATATAAATCAAATATCATAGTATTATAATTAAATACAGTTTATACTACATAGTGACAAAAAATAAATATATTTTTTCGTTATAATTAAACATTATTTAATCATTCTAATCATTGGGGGTTATTTTCAATAACACATTAACCATATGGATAATTAATTGATTTGTTTTTTACAGCAGAAATAACACTATTTTTAGCTTCTGAAATGTGAAGATTGGCTGCTTTCTCTGTTTTATATCAGTATACATTTAATTTGTTTTAAATGTCTCATTGGTGCTCTATGAAAATGGGATCGATGCTTTTTAGTAGTTTGGTTTTTGACAAACTAAATAATGAATTGGTTTATCGAGCAAATATATAGATTCATAAAATATGGTACTATGATATGATACTTAGTACTTTTTCTTATTCAAACAGTTTACATGAGGGTTTTCAGGACAATAAAAACCTTCCTGACTCTTGTTCTTCCTTCTTGCAGGACTTTGTTTAAAGATGCTTCAGGGACATTGGACAAAAGTGCTCGTTTCTCCCCTCTGTACAGACAGGACAGCAACAAGCTCTCCAATGACGATGTGCTCAAACTGCTGGCTGATTTCAGAAAGTTAGTATCCCTCAAAGGAAACCGTATAAGTAGTCTTACAGATGTTCTGGAAAGGCAAATGTGGAACACAAATGTTGTTGGGTTTTAAAAAGTTAGATGTTTGCCCACATCTGTGAATGTGGTGTGTGTGTGTATATAAACTATTTGAAGATGATAGCAAAGGCTTAACTGGAGTTTATTTTCTCTTCCTCAGGCCAGAGAAAATGGCCAAGCTGCCTGTAATCCTCGGAAACCTTGATGTTACTATTGACAATGTAGCCCCCGACCTGACAAGTAAGGCTCTGAATGTGTTCCTTGCGGTCAACATGAGAGATGAAAGCTGTTCCTGCTCACAGCAGATCTGTCACGATGTCTGCAGGCTGATTATTTGGTCTCTTCTCCCCCCTGCTTCTGTATATAGATTGTGTTACCTCATCCTACATTCCTGTGAAGCAGTTTGATGTCAGCCAGAAGACCAACATCTTCTTTGAAGTGGAGGAGTTTGTGCCGTGCTTAGCCAAATGTTCTCAGCCTTTCACCATCTACAACAATCACCTCTATGTGTACCCGAGGCATTTGAAGTATGACAGCCAAAAGTCATTTGCAAAGGTAACACAAAATCTTTAATTTGTAGGTTAATTGACACAGGAGGAGGATATTTGAGGATTTTGTCCTCCATATGTTGCCTCACAGTTTTCTGTTAAACAGTCAAATTAAATATTATTACTGGAACGACTCTCCCTTTTTCTTGTCGTCTAAACTAGTAACAGCACCTCTTCACTAATGGTTTGGCTAACTGTGTCTGTTGTGTCTTTCTTTAGGCTCGAAACGTAGCTGTCTGCATTGAGTTCAAGGACTCAGATGAGGAGGAGGCTGTTTCACTAAAGGTAAACTCAAATCATTCCTGGACGTTTTTCCAAATCCCAAAAAAAGCAAAACTCTCCAGTCACAGGAGCCAACTAGCTTTTATTATTATTATTCCACAGTGCATCTATGGCCGACCTGGAGGACCCTTGTTTACCAAAAATGCCTTCGCTGCAGTATTGCATCACCAGCATAACCCTGAGTTCTACGATGAGGTAAGACACACTGCAGTAAATGTATAAAAACAAAAAGTTAAGTCCATATAATCAAATACTGAATGTTTATCTCTTATTCCTTAGTTTAAGATTGAGCTGCCAACCCAGCTCCACGAAAAACACCATCTGCTCTTCACCTTCTACCACGTCAGCTGTGAAAGCAACAACAAGGCCAGCACCAAAAAGAGAGACCTGGTTGAGACTCAAGGTAACACACTGCAACCAGATCTCGAATAATGTTTCATAGCGTTGCCAGATCACAAAAACACCAAAAAAATATCTGTGTTTTGTAAATGTCGACTGCCTTGAAGCGTCAGATTTTGACTTTGCCTTGGTCTCCTCTCTCAGTGGGCTACGCCTGGCTCCCCCTGCTGAAAGATGGCCGGGTGACCATGAATGAGAGCCAGATCCCTGTGGCTGCCAACCTGCCTGCTGGATACCTCGGCTGTCAGGAGGGGGCCAGCAAGGTAGAGAAGTGAAGCAGTGATGGCTTGGCCTCAAAAGTTCATGTGCTGAACTCTTATTTTCATTATTTAGTGAAAAACTGATTTAATAATATGTTTTGGAGATGCCAAGCCAAAAACCAAAACCTCCAATCGGAAAAATCAATTTTTTATTTTGACATGAACTCACTGCAGGATATATTCTGAGTTATTGAAAGAAAGATTTGTCTTTGTGTTACAGCATTCAGGACCTGAGGTCAAATGGGTGGATGGAGGCAAGCCTTTATTTAAGGTTGCCACTCACCTCGTGTCCACTGTCTACACTCAGGTTAGTTCGGTTTTCAACAAACTGTGAGTGTAGTACCTGTCTGATCTGCATACCTTCTTACTTTGGATGTGGATTCAATTAAATGCAGTTTAATGGAATAAACGTATACAGTCTGACATTCTTTTTTTTCTCATAGGATCAACATTTGCACAATTTCTTTGATCACTGTCAGAGCACTGAAGCTGCACCCCAGGTGCCAGGAGGAGAATTGGTCAAATACCTGAAGGTAAACCAATAACAATTAAGCCATTCATTTGGTAGTAACTTAAATACATGCCAATTGAGATAATGTAAAACATGTCATTTGTTTTGATCAAACAAAATGTGTAGACCTTGTGTCTTTATTGAAGGCATTATTGCTTTATAGGTAAATTAATTGGTAAGCATTCGGTGTACATGCTTGAAATAGCCTTTTTTTGTGCTACACTGTGTGGGCTATGTTTTAAACCACAATCATTAATGTTGACATAAAGTCTACTTTTCTGTTTTGGCATATGCTGTGTAACTGAGTGCACAAGGATGAATAAATGTATGATTGGGAATTAACTCTGAACAGAATGGTATTTGATATATCTGTAAGGGAAAGGTCAGAACTGTCTTCTCAATTTTATTTTGTTGCTAACCGTAGCTCATACTCCCGTAAAACCGCAGACAGTCACACTTGGTTAGAGCTGAACAGCAGAGAGATGAATGTTCTGCTTTGTGCTGCGGCATGCCAACAGCGCATTCTTCTGGACGGTTTGGGAAGAGATTTTTTCTACTGGAGATGTAATTCCTTTTCACGTGCAAACATCCTTTTGCCATGGATTTTTTTCCATCTCATACTCTTATTCCAATCCTTGGGAATATCAGTTAATTGTTTCCCTGGCAGAGATAGACATGCAGAGCAACACTTGGTCCAATGCATCTCTTGGGTGCAAATGTAAACACAGCAGAGAACATGAACAATAGCCAGAGGGTCAAACAGCAGGTCAGCCATGTTGATTGGCAGCTGTCCAAATGACTTGGCAGCGCCTATGTTAGTTTCCTGTACACGATTATGATGCTCTTCACTGCCATGTTAACGGCAACTGAAGCATACGCTGTGGGTAATTAGCAGATTGTTTTTCCTCTATGTCCTCTTCCTCCCCTTGTTGTTATTAGAATTCGTTTTTTTTTGCATATTCTTTTTAGCCTTCTCTGCTCTGTTTTTAAGTGGTGCGAGAAAATTATTTCATTGCTTTCCCCACGTATTCACCTCATTATACATGTACTCAAACTCTGCATAAACATATATCTGCAATGTTTTACCCTCAGAGCCTGCATGCCATGGAGAGCCATGTGATGATTAAGTTCCTGCCCACCACCCTGAATCAACTCTTCAGGGTGCTAACCAGTGCCACCCAGGAGGATGTAGCAGTCAATGTAACCAGGCAAGTTTACCTGGGATAATCCTGTTCTTAACAACATCATAAACATCAAGTTGTTTTATGTTAATAACAATACACAAGTTGATATATCACATTTAAATGAATATGATTAAAATGTCAAAAGAAAACTCTGAAGATGGCTGATATTCATGGGAAATTTTCTAAATATCAACATTTATTTCCATAAGCTATTAATAAGTGATGCCTCCTGCTGTGTCAGCTTCTTTCAGGACCATATCCTAACACACATTTTGTTTTGCAATTGTTTTGTTTTAGAGTCATGATTCACATTGTAGCCCAGTGCCACGAGGAGGGGTTGGAGCACTACCTGAGGTCATATGTAAAGGTAAAAATCACAAACCATATGTCACATTTCAATGTCTATATGTTAGTGCTTGTACTCAAAGTTCTCTCTGCTTGTGTCTCCTACAGTTTGTATTTAAGTCTGAGCCACAAACATCCTCCTCCAACCGATTAGTGCACGAGGAGTTGGCTAAAGCCATGACTGCCATCTTGAAGCCTTCCACTGACTTCCTCACGAGTAACAAACTCCTCAAGGTAACATATTTCTACTTTTTAAAGGGTATATGGTGTGTGATTATAACTGCCATGAATGTCCTCTTTCTTGTTTTCTGATTTATGTTTGTCTGCCTCGCAGTACTCCTGGTATTTCTTTGAAGCCTTAGTGAAGTCCATGGCTCAGTACTTGATAGAGAGCTGTAAAGTGAAGGTAAGTCTGCCACAACATGTGTGTGTTTGACTCAGGGTGTCTGTTTCATAAAGGCTTAGGTTCTTTACTGTGGTTTACAACATGCCACGTCTTGTGGACAGCCGCAGTACCACATCCAAAGTGTTATGTATCCACAGACTGTCCCGCACTACTGTGCAGTTTTATTGGCTGCATTTGTTCGTACCCCATAAGCAACCACATCCCCGTGTCTAACTGCCTCTGGCCTCTAAAGTAGAGGCCTCAGTGGAGACTGTGAGCTTAGGGTTAAAGTACAAGGTTGGGGATATTCTGTACTACAGACAAATCCTGCTAAAGACCAAAGTGTCAGTGATTGATTTGGACAAAAAATAAGTATATGGCACAGAGAGATAATATTTTAAGCTGGCACTTTAGGCCATGAACAGAAACCAATATTTGGCTAATTCTGTCTGTTTCAACTTTACTCATTTTAGAGATTTACACATCATAATATAAGTGGGGACTTGGGCCATAAATTAGATATACAAAGTACTTTGAACTTTTTGGGTTACGTATTGGCAAACTTAGAAATGTCATTTGTTTATTTGGTCTAGAAACCCTTATTTGCAGTTTAACAGGTTAAAAACTATTAATTGACTTCTGTTTTTTCCTTGACTCCTTATATCATTTGTTTGTATACAGCCTACAATCATAAACATTTGGTCTACAAAAGCAATATATGTTAATTATGAATTGTTGATGTTGGTCTTTTCATTGGAAGTATTTCCATACTACTCTTTTAAACTGGGCTGTTTTATGGTATATAATACCTTTTGTACGAACTTGTGTGATGTGTTAAGCAGCTGTCCAGGAATCAGCGCTTCTCAGCAGCCTTCCATCACACTGTGGAGACTCTGGTCAACATGATGATGCCACACATCACTCAGAAATACAAAGACAACCTCGATGCTGCCAGGAACGCTAACCACAGTCTGGCGGTCTTCATCAAGGTCAGGGGCTACAGTAACTGTATCTGGCATGGTTTTAACCGTGTGTTTTAAAATGTACGAGTGTATATTTATTTATTTATTCTTCCTCATCCTCCTGTAGCGCTGTTTCAACCTGATGGACAGAGGCTTTGTGTTCAAGCTGATCAACCACTATTTCAACTGTTTTATGCCTGGAGACCCAAAGGTACACAGTACAAACAGTTACAGATTTTATACTAACACATTTGGAGACAAGTTTTGTAATATTTCTTGCGAGCGCCCTAATGAAGGATTTCAGGGTGTGCTTCAGGCAAGTTTTGGACAAGTTTGTGTTTGAGTGATGTATTAAAGTGGCCTCCCTGGTTTCTGTCTTTTCTGAATGCAGACGCTGTTTGAGTTCAGGTTTGAGTTTCTGCGAGTGGTGTGCAACCACGAGCACTACGTCCCCTTAAACCTGCCCATGCCTTTTGGAAAGGGACGGATAATGAGATTTCAAGGTGAGGAGATCATCAAATGTACATGATGTTGAAGTACCATGCCTGATGGTAGAGTGCTTAAATGCCAGTTCGCTAACATTGCATGAATTTGAGTAGAAAAATATTGAAATCAAACCAAAAGTGGTTTACGCTACAACTGTAAAAAAGCCAGCAAAAATGTAAAAGCTGTAATTGTTTTTATCTAATGGATATTAAATAAAAGTGCATTTAAAAAGCAGTGAAACAGGTTTTCTGCAGTCTTTAATTCTACAGAACATGCTTTGTCCTTTTTGTGTTCCTCAATTAGCTTTATTATCTCCAAATGATACGGTGGAGTCATGTGATACTCTAGTAGGTAGGTGTGAGGATGTGCTGCTTTCATGTCTGCTCCAAAAAGAGCAGACTCCAATCTAATCATTCAATCATGACCAGAGAAGGTCACATGATTTGCTCCAAAATCTGAATTTAGTCACTTATTTCCAAACGTTGCTTCGTCCTTGTTGAGGTGGCAGTATTTATCTATTTTCTAACACTTTACAGAAAGATACTGATTCATAATTTGTATGTGTGTATAAGCTGAGTGTGCAGATATGGGTGTGCAGTTAGTATTTTAAATCTTAAATTGCTTTGGAGTTAATAACTAATGATTACAATGATTCCAAAATACCTTTTTTTAATGATTAGACAAAACGGTGCGTTTAACTTGATTTCACCGCCATTCTGGGAGATCTTTTTCTGATTTGGGATGCTTTACTTGTGTTTTTGATATTGTTGGAAATCAAACGTTTTTATTCTATTTGTCTTTTTCAAAATAATCACTTTTGATGTGGAGCAGCAGCTCTGTTACACAGCCTGAATCTGCCAACTCAAAACGTCATATAGATCAATAGCTGAAAGCATCTAATAATCAATTGTCATAATAGATTTTTCGCCAGGTTTTAATAGCATCAATAATCTGTAGCTCGTCCAAGCTTTCCTGTTTTCTTGTCAATTTAATTTGGTCTGATTTATGTTCATTTAGAAATGTACTCATTGAACCTTTCACATCCTTCACTAACCTCTCTGTCATCCAAACCTAATCTCTTTGTCCTCGTCTCTCTCCCTCAGACCTCCAGATGGATTACTCGCTGACAGATGACTTCTGTAAGAACCACTTCCTGGTCGGGCTGCTGCTCAGGGAGGTCAGTACAGCTCTGCAGGAGTTCAGGGAGATCCGTCAGATAGCCATCCATGTGCTGAAGAACCTGATGATGAAACACACATTTGATGAGCGCTACTGCTCCAAGGTAAGCCGAGGCTTCTCTTCAGTGTTTGACGTGAGTAACCCTGAGATATTTTGTTGAGATGATTTATTTGTTTTGCAGAGCCAGCAGGCCAGGTTGGCCACCCTGTACTTTCCCTTGTTTGGTCTGCTCCAGGAGAACGTCAACAGGCTGAATGTGAAGGAAGTATCTCCATTCACCGTTAACCACTCCAACAATGTAAGGGCGCCTCCTAGTGGTTTCTTTTTGACATTGCATTTAGCATGCTCAGCAACACACAACACATATCTTTTCAAAAATACAGCAATGATAAGCTTTTAGCACAATAAAGTATATTCAGTTATTTTCAATAAACACTTTTTAACATCTGCATCATATCTTGTGTTATGTCATATTTTTTTATAACACTTTGGATTTCATTATAACAAAATAAAGGGTTTCTTTACTGTTACTAGGCCATACTGAATCTTTAAAACATTAATCTGCTAACTGAAATGACCAACCAAAGACATTTTAGGACCTACAGAGCCCTCATAAGACCAACAACTTATATGTATGTACTAGTTTTCCATTTCTTAATACATCCCCATATAATATGTGTTTTTCTTTAATCATTAAACTATTGTTTCTCCTCAGAATGGAAAGGATGATTCTCTTCTTACCAACATCTTGATGACACCTCCCAGATCCAGCACCTTTCTGGACGCCAGCTTGCACAAAGATGTTTTTGGAGTCATCTCTGGCACATGTGAGTGGACAGATGATCCTGAAAATTAATAAATATATAGCATTTTGGTTTTATGCAAATATAAAACTGCTCTTTTTTGTTTTTGATAGCTTCACCTCACACATCGTCGACGCCCAACATTAACTCTGTTCGTCACGCAGACTCTCGCGGCTCACTCATCAGCACTGACTCTGGAAACAGCCTACATGAGAAGCACAATGACAAGAGCAACTCCCTGGACAAGGTAACTCCCAGAAAGTGCTGCAAGAGGCTGTGAGAGTCATTTCATACAAAATGTATTAGAAATCAATGTTAGGCTCCTGTGACATTGTTTTCAGTGTGCCTTAGACATAACAGAGGTCCCCTTGTTGTGACAAAGTACCCCAGAAAGTCCCCTATTGTTAACTTGTACCATTAACTCCCCCACCTAATCTGGTCGTGGCAGACGGAGAAGTTTTTACGGAGACACTCTGTCAATGTCCTGCGCTTCTTTATGGAAACTGATGAGTCCATGCTCTCCCTGCGCTCCAAGCGTGTCACCATGGACTTCTCCCTGCTTTCTGTCCCCTGTGTACCAGAGAGCGCCCTGCAGCCCATCATTTCACTTCAAGTACAAAAATCCTCATCCCTCTTAGGAGTGTCCCATCTGGGAATGTTAGAGTGTGTGTGAGTTTCCTAAACCCTAAGCCCTTTCTTTGCCAGATGATTCTCAGGCGTTGGCCTGTTTGTTCTCTGGTGCCATAAAGCAGAGATTCTGTTCAGGGCCTCACAGGGTTTGTTTTTGCTTTTTTCCCCAGATGTTGATAAGCATGCAGAGTTAAGGGATTCTCCCCTTTTGAGTTCCTCTCACGTGTGCTGTGTCATTTTTCTGCTTTCATTAAAGAACACCCTCAACTAAATCTGAGAAGAAGTCCTTTGAACACAAACGATTTTAACTGTCTCTGTGTTTGTGTTGTTTATCTTCTATTAAACATCTTCTGTTTTTACATGCGGTAGATGCTGTGTGTGTAAAGGCTAAAGGGGAAAAGGAGGACACTCAAGTCATGTGTTATTATTGCTCACATTTAAATGAAACTGACTCCACCACAGCTGTATAGTTTGTATCCACCTTTCCGAGAAAACTATCTTTAGCCCTGAAGTAATCACTCTCCAAAATAAGAAGCCAAGGCCATGGCCTCATGCTTTCCATGAAGTCATCCCCAGCCAGTTATATGGTCTAGACTAACTGCTGGCAAAGGAACGTGCTTGATGCGTGGCCAACCCCTCGCTGTGGTAGAGCGGCTGCTCCACTGCTTTGGTTTTAGTTTTCTCCCTCCTCTCTGCTTCAGCTGGGAGAAATGCTGTTTGTCTTCCACGATGCATAGAGCCCTGCAACATCTGAGTGAATGAAAACTAGTGTAGTTTGAACACAGAAATCCCAGGCCATCAGAAAAAACACTTACTAAATATCCCTCAATGTAATTTGTATTTGAATGCAATACAGGTTCAAGCCTCAGTTGTCTCTTGATGTTGGACAATCACCACAAAACTGGATATAAAATCTTAATATATTTGTAATTGCCATGGAAAATTCCCTTTTGAAAATCACACAATAAAAACTCCCATTTAGTTTCTGTAGACAGAACTTTTGGTTTATCTTAAACCAGCAAAAGGAGAAAGAGAGAACAAAGATCCCTAAAACAATAATATATTTGTCTTCTTTCTGACCCTATTCTTTGTCCCTCAGAACCAGGCTGCTTCAAACCTGGGCAGTTCCCTGCTGCGATGTGATAAACTGGACCAGGCAGAGATCAAGAGCCTCCTCATGTGCTTCTTACATGTGCTCAAAAGCATGTCTGAAGGTAACATCTCTCTCCTAAATAAATGCACTCACCATCTTTCTGTCTTGATGTTTGAACACTCAATTTACTCGCATGTCTACATTAACAAAACGAATTGTCTCTTCAATGTCAATCTGTCTTTTTCCAGATGCTCTGTTCACATACTGGAACAAGGCATCACCTGCTGAGTTAATGGACTTCTTCACTCTAGTCGAGTAAGACGTCTACTATTGCTTTCATGACATTCTGAGTAAAGCTTATGAAAATATTGTGACTGATTTTTCACTTTCCTTTTCTCTCAGAGTGTGCCTCCATCAGTTCAAATACATGGGGAAGAGATACATTGCAAGGTAATGTTGTTGTTAGTATCTGACTCTGGTTCATTAATTTCATTCTTGAAAGTCTTTTTTAATCAAATTATCGATTGATTTACAATGAAAATGTCATTCATATTATTAAAAAGAGATTCTCCACAATTGTTTCAAGAAAACTCCCTGGCAACTCCAGCAATAGTCAAAGCGCCTTGGATGGAAACTGCAGTTCTAATGGATACATATTATGATGTCTTTTTAAAGATATATAGATAGAATACCTTAACATAATGATACAAATAAATGAAATTCTGGTGTTCATTTAAATGTCTATGTCCGACGTGATGTAGCTACTTATTTTCTTCATTTTTAATCACCCAGTGTAAAACGATTCATAATGTGTGACAAAGGGTGCGACTGTATGTTGAGTATTTAAAATCCAACACACACACGCTGTACTGACTCCACCATGGGGGAGCTCTGGCCTCAACTCCCAGAGGGCATTGGGTGTTCACTCTCTCTAACCTCCCACCACTCTTTCCATCTCTATTCGTTTAAATGCTGGCAAGTTTAACACAATGAAATAAAACCTGGCTCCTGCCCTCTCCTGCTCGGGTAAGACTAAAGGTGGAACTGACTCTCAACCTTAATGCATGATGTATTTTCACTCGACACAAGTTGCAGAGACTTGTGAAACAGCAACTGGCTTTAAAATCATCTAAAGCATTTGTCTCTGTTCACCTAATGTGCATGACGTTTTCTGTAACTCACTGCTCGAATGCTGCTTCTGCTTGATGATTGAACTGCATGGAATACAATATAAACCGGACAACTTCACTGCATGATCGAATAATATCTTTCTAATTATGATACATTTAAAACTCCTAAGTTAAATATTTAACTAGACCAGAGGTTTTCAAAGTGTGAGTCTGGCCTCCCTACGAGGAGTCAAAACTGTATAAGGGGGGGCTCACTGAATTTAAGTGGAAACATATTACATTTGGTTAAAGAGATAGTTTAGAGATACAGTAACTTTGGGGAAATGTACTATTTGTCACACTTTCCCAGGGTCAGAAGCTAATAAATACATTAGGACAGGCCTTTTTTTAATGCATTTTGTGTGGTCTTGTAGTCAATGGATGTGTGCATATGGGATCAAATAACTAAATCATGACTCAGCAACTCAGCAAGTAAACTGAGTAACCAAACTAAGTGAACTAAGTGGAGTATTAGGTATTAGATTTAGAAAAATAAAAACGTTTGAGTAGTCTTTACCCTACTCAAGTGTCAAGAATAGCGTATTATTCACCCTAACCTGCTTCACTAACCGGCCATCCATCTAACATTGTCCTGTTTCCTCATCAGGAACCAGGATGGGGCAGGACCCGTAGCACATGAGCGGAAGTCTCAGACTCTGCCTGTGTCCCGTAACAGGGCGGGAATGATGCATGCCCGCTTACAGCAGCTCAGCAGCCTGGATAACGCAAACACTTTTAACCACAGTAAGTTCTCAATACTTGTCATCAAACCTCCACCAGCGGACCACCGCCCTCCGCCTCACTCTGTGTAATCTCCTCATGCTTTTTAATATCATCAACATCATTCTCATCCTCTGTTTGAACCCAGCTTGCTGAAAAGGCCTCAGAACACATACATTAGATTTAATGAGGGTTAAGGTAGTCGTGTGTGGCATTATATTGGTATTATCCACAGGGCTTAATCTCTCAGTCTGTTAAATGGCATGATTTAACACAGTCTCTTTGTGTTTTCAGTGTAAGAAAGATTTCAAGTATTCTTGGAATATCTGTAGACCATGGTAAGAATGTGTCAGGTTGGCAGGCAGTTTGCAGACTGGCTTTGTTCACTTGGTTTAAATTAAGAGCATGTCTACTTTATTAATATAACTGGACATTAACTGGACAATCTTTCCATTCCTCTGGTCAGCACATCTGCTCTGAACCTCATTTTACACTTCATTTTCTGACAAAAAAACTAGACCATGTAAAACATGAAGGGTTTCATTCCAAAATGAGTATTTCATAAAAAATATGATATATATATATATATTTCACTAAATGATTGCTACAATTTGTACACATCATATGTGCCTCACCAACAAATTACAATTCATTGTACAGAAGGTGTTGATTTTGTAGAGAACAATTTTTTAAGTTTGGAATGAAACTTAAGCTTTTCATCATATAATGACATTTTATAGCTTTGCCTTTAACACTCATATATACAGGTCTCTTATATTATCATATCAGTTATGATATTTGAAAATGGTGAGGGTGAACCAACTACAGCTTTCTGTTTTATTTCCTTCAGCCTACAGTCACTCGGATGCAGACGTGTTGAATCAGTCTCTGCTGGAGGCTAACATCGCCACTGAAGTGTGTCTGACTGTCCTGGACACGCTAAGCATCTTCATCATGGGATTCAAAGTAACATACCTTACATTTTACTTGTCAAACAATGACTTAACTCATAAATTGAAATACAGTGTTTAGGTTTTACTAATGTATGTTTTATATTACATTTAAATGTGATGTTCGGTTGCTTTGTTTTAAATGAGTTTCTGTAATAATACTCTCTTCCTCCACAGACCCAGCTGTGCTCAGACCACGGCCACAGTCCACTGATGAAGAAGGTGTTTGAAGTCCACCTCTGTTTCCTCCGGATCAATCAGTCAGAGACGGCCCTCAAGCAGGTCTTCACTTCACTGCGCACCTTCATCTACAAGGTGAGAAGGCGTTGATTTCCCTAGCAATACTCTGTTGTTGCTTTATGGTCTAAGGCTTGTTACTGACGATCTGTCTGTCTTCTTCACCCTCTAGTTTCCCTGCACTTTTTTTGAGGGGCGCGCTGACATGTGTGCTGCTTTCTGCTGTGAGATCTTGAAGTGTTGTAACTCCAAGCTGAGCTCCATTCGCAGCGACGCAGCCCATCTGCTCTACTTCCTCATGAAGAGCAACTTTGACTACACAGGGCGCAAGTCTTTTGTCCGGACGCACTTACAGGTGGGGATATATGGACTTTTGTCCAGAGGATAAAAAGAATAAATCTTTCATATTCACATTATTTCACCAAAATGATCTGGTGTTGTGGAAGACCCTGGGCCCAGTTTAACATCCCAAATAACAAACCGTAATGTTTTTTCAATCTTATATGTAATGCTTTTCATTTTATTGTGAAATAAAAATGGTTTATTAATAGGGCCTTAAAGTGATGTACAGTAATGTTAGAGAAGTCACAGCAAAATCACAAAAATAAGTTAAAATCCTTTTTTTAATAAGTTTTAAACCTTCCAACAAATGTCGAAGCTCAATTTTTGTCAAAAAGAACTGTTATTACTTCAATACATTAGTACATTTCTTAAGGTCATAAGCCAAAGTGCAATTTGTATCTTTATTTTATTTACGCATTCAGTCTTAAGGTCAATTAAACAATAAAACGTTAGGACAATGTCAACAAAACACATGGGTTAAGTATAATTTAATAATGATTATAATGTGTGTCTTTCTCTTTCTTTAGGTGGTGATTGCTGTCAGTCAGTTGATAGCTGATGTGATTGGCATCGGCAGTACTCGCTTCCAGCAGTCTCTGTCGATAATCAACAACTGTGCAAACAGTGACAAAACTATAAAGGTCAGAAACTAATTGATGTGCATGAATATTTCCTGCTTCCACTGAAACAGTTGAATACATGTATGCTTAAACTAGCAATGCCATGACTGACTGTTCCCGTTTCTGCATCCTCCTAAACAGAACACAGCTTTCCCATCAGATGTGAAGGATCTGACCAAACGCATCAGAACGGTCCTGATGGCCACGGCTCAGATGAAGGAGCACGAGAGGGATCCAGAGATGCTGGTGGACCTGCAGTACAGCCTCGCCAAGTCTTACGCCAGCACGCCTGAACTACGCAAGACCTGGCTGGACAGCATGGCCCGAATCCACGTGAAGAACGGAGACATGTCAGAGGTCTGTGGTCAATGTAATAGACTTAAGTAGTTAGGTTTGTGTTGCGTGATCAAGTACTGACTGAATTTATGTTGTATTTGTCAAAGTTATTTAGGCTATTGTCACAGTATACGAGTGATTAGACCTACAATATAATTAATTCTATCACAATCACTATGTATATTCTGACCTACGTTTGTCTTTGTGTGTTGACAGGCGGCCATGTGCTATGTGCACGTTGCAGCACTTGTGGCAGAATATCTTCGGAGAAAAGGTACTTTCATAATTTTCACTTGCATGCCATACAGCAGCTCTTTTTGTGTGTCTTGTTTGATTCTTATATTCCTAAATTGGCTAATTGTTCAAATGTTGCCTCATCTTATTCTGTTTGCAGGCATGTTCAAACAGGGCTGCTCAGCTTTTAGAGTGGTGACTCCAAACATTGATGAAGAAGCAGCAATGATGGAGGACGTCGGCATGCAGGACGTCCATTTCAATGAAGTATGTAGAATATCATGAATTCATAGACAGTCTGTGGGATCAACATCATAACTTTATTTGATTACATTGTTATTCAGAAATATGCATTACAATGTAGCCTTGCTCTTACAGATACTGAGGTTGAGTGTACTTTTTGTAACCATATTTGGAAAAGAGTATTTGCGAAGTGAATGCAATACAAACTCATTTGACATCTTATCTTCAGATCTATAATAATCCAGATTTAAAATAATTAACCATCATTGTAATAATAACTGTGTCTCTATAGTTTATCATAGATTTAGCTGACTAAATAGATACATTTCCTGAGAATCAAAGACATTGTGTTGTTTTAAAATACATAATTAGTACTCTTATAATGACTTTTTTTTTTTTAATTACATGTCTTGTGATTTTGAGATCCTAGCAAAAATGATGACAAACCATTTGTCTCATTGTCCTGATCACACACACATGTGAGCCGCACCTTACTTACCTTATTGAAGATGTGATTCTCCTCACATCCCGCAGTCCCCTTTAGTCCTGAAAGAACAGGCTTAGCAGACCCAACACTTTATTTGAGTTATATTTCTGTTTCCCCTTCTCACGTTCCCTCAGGATGTCCTAATGGAGCTTTTGGAGGAGTGTGCAGATGGACTGTGGAAGGCTGAGCGTTACGAGCTCATCTCTGACATCTACAAGCTCATTATACCCATTTATGAGAAGCGCAGGGACTTTGAGGTACATTTCACTTTTTATACTCCCACGACAATCCCTACTCAGTTGTGTGTACACATTCTGATCAAACTATTCTTTGCACAGAAACTGGCCCACCTGTATGACACGCTGCATCGTGCATACAGCAAAGTGACAGAGGTGATGCACACAGGAAAGAGATTGCTGGGCACCTACTTCAGAGTGGCTTTCTTCGGCCAGGTGAGTTAAACAACCAAAAGTGTTGTATAATTAAGCAATAGCTCACGACAGGCCGTGGTATATGTTACTTCTCTGCTGTTTTCTTGTCCCAGTTTGAAAAGCAATCTGTATACAGTTTTTCTCAGACGCGGAGGGATACTGACTTGTTGTGAAAAGTAACTACAATTCTACCCGTGGTATACGCTCAGTATATCACGGCTAAGAACCAATCAGATTGCTTGATTTAACTATTTCAAGAACTAGCACAATGATTAATTAGGTCACTGGTGTTGTAAAGTAATGCACAATGACCCTGTTTTTTCTGTAGTAGCATAATCACATGCAGTGGCATTTTATGATCCGCTCTAATACCCCTTTCTGCTTTTTATCCTCTTTGAAGGCAGCGGTAAGTTGTGCAGTAGACCTTGCTAGCCTTTCAGAGCAGCCTGAGTCTTTGTGTGGTTTTTCTGCAGCTGTAATCATTGCATTTCTCAGTCATAGTTTTCTGTTTATGATAACATCAGTCACCACTGAAGCTTTCTGTTTTTGAAACTGAGCTGCTCTTTCACCTTTGCCCTGATACAAGTTTTTCTACTTTTGTGTTACAGATTTTAGGACTTTTAGGTTTATAAATATTTAGTTTGATGTGGTTTTCATCTGATGGTGTTCTTTGTAGATCTTGACATGATGGTCATATTTGTGAATTGGTGTGAGTTGCAGTGTGTTGAATTTTTCATAGTTTGTAAGGAGTTGTCATGGAATAACAATGAATGTATTTTCTGCTGTCCACACTCCTGTAGCAGTACCACTTTACAAACACAGAGGCTAAGGTAAATCAATATGAAAGCCATCATTGTTGTTAGACTGCAGTGATGTGTTAGGTTGTGTTGTGTCGGTGATATCTTATCTGTATTGCGTATCTTTTAGCCTTTTACTTCTCCTACTGCAGTGTTGTAGTAATCTGAGACCCTTAGAGGGCTAATAGCTGGATTCACCTATCACTGGGTCAATACATGGATTCGCCCATCTGTTCATGGGCCATTTGACTATTTACATACAAGAGTGATCCAAGTGCTCCCACTGATAGTGTGAAATCTGTGCTCCCACCTGTGTTCTTTACTCTGTCTCATTGTATCAAACTGATACTGGTTGGTTTCTTGGAGTGGACTTTTTACTTTTCCTGTCTCCATGCTTGGACATTAGATAGAGGGTTGAGTGGATTCTGACGATATTTCAGTCCAAAGCTATTTGGTGGTAAAAAGGGGTCTACCATTTTCTTTTAGCAAATTGTTTGAATGACTCTCCATCCGCCTTCCTTGTTTGGTTTGATGTGGCTTCTTTATATCTCTTTAAATAGAAAAAGTGTTTGTTTTTTACTCATTTTGGCCATTTGTTTTAGGGCTTCTTTGAAGATGAAGATGGTAAGGAGTACATCTACAAAGAACCTAAATTCACTCCTCTGTCAGAGGTATCTCAGCGGCTCCTTAAGCTGTACTCTGACAAGTTTGGACAAGAGAACGTGAAGATGATCCAGGACTCTGGCAGGGTAAGATTTGTAATGTGTGATGAGGATTGATTTATAAGATTATTAAAATGCAGGACTGATCTGTTGTGATGACTCGATTCTCTGCAGATTAACCCCAAAGACCTGGACTCCAAGTATGCATACATCCAAGTGACACATGTGACCCCTTACCTGGAGGAGAAGGAGGAAGTAGACAGGAAGACAGACTTCGAGAAGTCCCACAATATCCGCCGCTTTGTGTTTGAGATGCCTTTCACCATATCAGGCAAAAAGCAAGGCGGGGTGGAGGAGCAGTGCAAACGCAGGACGATACTAACCAGTAGGTAACCTTTAAATATACTGTGGGTGGCAGTGGTACATAAGCTTTTAAAACGGCATCTCTTGGTGGATTTGCAAACAAAATATAATAAATAGCGTCAATATTGGTGCAGAACAGTTAGTGAGACAGAATAGATTGTGTTAAAACAGGCTGAGTAGATCTCCTCATCACTAGGGAACTGATCTTTAAGTGTTATATTATGGAACCCAGAGGGAAAATAGACTATTTAGTGTGTCCTGCTTCGAAATCTGAGGTAAATGTTTCCCTTTCCTCCCAAACTGTGGACCACCCTTTCCAATTGTCTGCCTATTGATACATTTTACGTAAACGGGTTTTAAATAAGCACCATGTGAATGTCTGTCACGTGGGAATCCGTTGTTGAGGCATTACATAACTCGGCAGAAAGTTCCTGTGCATTCTTGGAAGATCTTGATTAAATTCTGAACATGTCAGCAGTTTGTCAAGGACTTCTTGTCCTAATCACAGTAATATTGTTTTATCATTCAAAAAGTCCAAAAGTTCAACCTTACACTCTTATCTTTATTATCTGACAGCTTTCGCAGATGCACTGTTAAACCGGAGATGTGAATCTCAGAAAGGCACATGCAAGAAGAAAAGATTCCCAAACTAAAGCCAGCTGTTTACCATATTTCTTTTCCTGTTTCTTTCCCCCAGCCACACATTGTTTCCCGTACGTAAAGAAACGTATCGCAGTGATGTATCAACACCACACTGATCTAAGTCCCATCGAGGTGGCCATCGATGAGATGAGCAAGAAGGTGGGCGAGATCAAACAGCTGTGCTCCTCCATTGACGTGGACATGATCCGTCTGCAGCTCAAACTGCAGGGCAGCATCAGCGTGCAGGTGCCTGCTTTAAAATGTGTCAAAATGTACATGCACATACGTTAGACATAATCTGTTGTAATAATCATGAAAAAGAAAACATGACATGACACGTCCTGCTTCCTCCCTCAGGTTAACGCAGGGCCGCTTGCATATGCACGAGCTTTCCTGGACGAAGCATGCGCCAAGAAGAACCCAGATAACAAGGTCAAACAGCTGAAAGAGCTCTTCAGGTGAGATGAGATGTCAACGGGTTATTATGTGTGATTTTACTTTTTAGTGTAAAATTCATTAAACACACCATTTTTGTGTTGAACAGGCACTTTGTGGAAGCCTGTGGTCACGGCTTGGGTATCAATGAGCGTCTGATAAAAGAAGACCAACAGGAGTATCACGATGAGATGAAAGCAAACTACAGAGACCTGGCCAGAGAGCTGTCAATCATCATGCACGAACAAGTGAGTTCAATTCTGCATTGCTAATAGTACAACTGTTAATTGGCAAGTGTGACTGCCATTCTTTAAAAGTAATATTGTGATTGAAAACATGCTCTTTAATAACACCATTCTCTGTTTTTCCCTTGTGCTTACATGAGCAGATTGGATGGTAATGCACACAATGCAATAAAGACTGAGTTGGTACTTGTTGATCCAGCCTGACAATGGGCATCTGTTTTCAGATATCACCCTCAATGTTGACAGCTATTGGATGTGGCAATGTTCAACCATTTCAAATCCTGATTTCAAAGTCCCTTTTGACCTATGTAGACCTTTCATACATTTCTAGAATCTGTCAAATTGGGTGATTGGCTTAATCATAAATCTCAGTTTACCTGTTCCTAACCTGCCAAAACAAATATGTAAAACTCCAGCTATGGCCCTTCTATTGAACTTTAAAAGCACAGAATACATAGATAATATTCCTGAGTTATCTGAATGAATCACAGACAAGCCCTTATCTTTACATACCTGTAATAAATAAAGGAGCCTAACATTACGTATTGTCACACATTGAAGGCATGCCCACTGTCCTTAAGAAAGGCTTAACCTCTTTTAATTTGGAGGAAACTAAAAGTTATTTTCATAAACGATTTATCTAAAAAGATATTCAGTCATATTCAGTATTTTTCCTAGTCTTTAAAATAAGACGAAGATAAGCAGCAAGTGCTCTCATCTTACAGTAAAATGTATTTGTCAGCATAGTTGAAGAATAATTGATAAATCATCAGATAGTTTCAGCCTCGTCAAATCTCAAAACCCACCTATCTACTAAGGATGCAGCAGCTGTCTAGATCAACAATCATTTCTGGACTTATCTCTTTTGATTGCTGACATGTAATTCCTGCATGTGTGTACAATGTGTACTATGTATGCATGGACTGAAATGTATATTTGAACATATACATTTGCATGTTTAAAACAGCGTGTGTCTAAGTATTTACATTCAACAAAAAGTGTGTGCTTATATACTTACATGTGTTGTTGTATAATATGCACACTCTTATTAATACTTTCCATGATTTGTCTGTTTATTTGTGTGTTAATGTTAAGAAGCTTGGTTGTTTTTACTTATTTTCTATTGATCTTCATGGAGGGGGTTTAAGAGACCCAGTCCTAACATAATGGGTTTTTGTGTCACGAAAATGAGGCCTTTAGTTAATCTGTAATCCTGCGGAAAACTAACAAACCAAAACCAAACTTCCTTGGTGGATTTAGTAATAAAAGCTTTATATGGCAGTAAATAGGGACCTAACAATATCTAAAATAGTTTTTTTAATATCTCTCTCTTCCCTTCCAGATCAGTCCTGTGGAAGATGGCATGAAGAGCATTCTTCCAGACTCTCTTCACATCTTTAACGCCATCAGCCGCACGCCAACCAGTGCCACCATCCACGGCATCCCCAGCTCTTCCTCTGTGGTATGATGCTGGTTGAGCCTTGAACTCAGCGCCCGCTATACTCGCCAACCAGGCCTGCTGGTGATGCCATACTGTCGCTTCTGACCCTGATCCTGCTTCTCTTCAGTCAGCTGAAGAGAAACTGTAAAAGGCACCGACCACTGACCACCTTCCTCGAGAACCATGACCAAGGCACTGGACCTACTTTATATATTAATATATCCACGGCTGGTCACTGTGTTGGAGGTCTGTGACAGTACTGAGGTGAAGCCTGAGGGTCTTGCAGAACAGACTTTGTTCCTGTTTTATGGCCAGACATATTGTGTCACCTGTTTCTACCTGAAAAGACTGGGCCGTGTTTCCAAGGAGACATTCCTGTTGGGACCTTTAACATGCATGTCTTTACATTACACCCACCACCCTCCCAACAGTCCATTTTATGTTTATTTTGATAATGTTTCACTTGTGTTTTTTGTATGTACAGTATTCCACTTTTATATACCACTGTATGATGACAGTATATGCTGCGTCAACACTCCTCTCCTTGTACATGAAGTTATATTTCTACTAAAAGGGCCTCCTATGACACGTGTTAGCGTTCAACCTTAAATCACTTCAATGTCTTAGAACGGGAGCATTTTTAAATATTTAAAGCCATTGCAAACAAAATAGTATATTCCACAATGTTTATTAATGTATATAAAAAAGGAGTGTGTGCAATATTTGTATCTTGCTGTGTGGGGCTCATACACTGTAAAGATGATGTTCACCTTCTTGCCAAAGCGATGAGGTGTGGATACAAACACTACGCCTACTGTGGAAGTAATAAGAAGCTTTTACCATTTTAGTGTTTATTGAAATGTTCAAGAAATTGTTTTATATTTGGACAGCAATGGGTTTTTTATTTTTATTTAACACAAAGTCACTGTTCTGCTGTAAACAGAGATGTACCCTAATGCTTTTCTTTTAAATAAAACACACTCATCTCTCTGCACTTGTTTTCATGAAGTCTGACTTTATTTCCACTTGCATTAAAGTGTGTTCTTGCATTTTGTTTTGGTTGAATTGTGGAGTTTTTATGAGGTGTCAGTTATGGAACATAGCTCACTTCCTATCTCCTATATCTCATGTTCCCACCCATCATAAAATCAACGCAGTCAGCAGAGTGGACGACAGATCAAGGTACTAATAAGAAGCAATATTACAGAAACACTCCAACAGTGAGGGATCAATTGTCAACTGCTCCCTGCAGGTATTCTCTCAAAGGGATTTTAAACTGCAGGGCAGCCGTTTCACTCAAACATCATGGCGGGTAGGTTTGCAAACATTTGTTTTTGTGAATTTCCATGGTCGCCCTTAGAAATATGTTGAATTGCAGAAGCTTCCGACACCCGATGGCAAGTCAGAACGAAACCTGTCGAAACCTTTGAACTGCAGCTGTATTGTTTTTCTCAATTTCAATCTGAAACATTGGGGAAATTGATTTGTTTTCAATTATAAAATGAAGGCTACTGCAGCCCTTACTTGCTGTTTATTAAAGCTAGTTCAATCTTGTCCACAGATAACGAGGATCCTAACAAGGAAAGGAAGAACAGAGGAACGGTAATGTACTTAATCTTTTTTATTGGTCATTGATGTAATGATTTGTGGGGTTTTTTGTTCCCTAAATCTAAATGATAATCCATAGGAACAAAGCAACCATCTCAATATGCCATTACAGTAAGTTAGTGAATACCAAGCAAGTAGTTTAATCTGTAACATTTCGGACGAAAATGGTGGGCTTTTGCTCCACTTCAATTATTTCTACAGCTAGTACTATTTTTTTTTTTAAAGCATTGAAATTTAGCTCCAACTCAATTGACTAAAGTAATGGAATGACGCTTACATGTTAATGTATTTATAATGTGGATCCAGTAATATAAAATAGCAGGGATCATGCTAAATGAGCCCATTTAATTGTATACACAAAGTACATTTTGTTGACAATTTTGTGCTTTAACTTTTCACTTTTTAAAATGTGTAATGGATTTGTTCTTGCTGTGGTATATATGATTTATAAAAAAGATGTCCTCCCTGCTGAACACCATGCTGCTGTTTGTTTGATCCATCAGAGCAAAGAGGTGTTTGGTTACCCGCTCAGCATCTTCTTCATTGTTGTGAATGAGTTCTGTGAGAGGTTCTCCTACTATGGCATGCGAGGTGAGAAAACTGCGTCTCACGTTGACCATGTGACTATTTTTGTAACCATGACTACTTATTTTAAACCAAACCACCATTTTTCCCTCAAATTAGCCAGACTTTAATGAGAGCGTTGTCCCAACAGAAAACTGCTGTATTTTTTCAAAGGGATTTCGAAAAACATAATACATTTGTTTTGAGTGTTTGGATATTTGCTGCTTTGAAAAACAAGTTATTGACTCAAGTAACATTTTGAAGGTAATACTTGATTATTTACATGTTCTGCTACCTGATGAAGTACTTCTCCACTTTACTACAGGGGCAAACTCTGTACTTTGTATGACAGTGTATTCATTTGATAACATATGAGTTGCTTCGAGGATTCAGATTAAAATTATATAAAATATAATCATAAAAATGATGATATAATCATATAAATAAAACTTCCTATAAAGTAATATAAAGTATAAAGTCTCAAGACTTCGAAAAAGATAAATGAAATGAAAATATGTATTTAAAAAAGAAAAATGATCCCGCAGTATTACATATATGATGTACACATTACTGCATCAAAAATCATAATCTGATGATATGTTTCGACATTCTTTTTAAAAGGGCTATTGTAAAATAATAGTTAATTTTAGTATACAGGCTAAGAGTTTTTTGTTGGTGCTAACATTCTTTTCATTTGTGACTTTAACTTGTAGCACAGTATTTCTACACCGTGGTATAGATACTTTTATTCAATTAAATATCTAAGTTATTTTTCTGCCACTTGATGTTTCATGCACAACATGACCAGATATGTTTTAGAGCTGACCCTGTGCAGTCTTATCGTGTTGCATTGTGAAATAAGAATAATCTCACCTACCTGTCCACAGCTGTACTCGTGCTGTACTTCAAGTACTTCTTGCTCTGGGACGATGACTTGGCCACCTCCATCTACCACGTCTTTGTGGCCTTGTGCTACCTGACCCCCATCCTTGGGGCCATTGTGGCTGACTCCTGGCTGGGAAAGTTTAAGTGAGTTTAAAAAATGTGTCATTAAACCTATGCAAGAAATCAGTGGATTACTATCTGTCAGTGGTGGAAAGGGTCTAACTAGTACTTTTACTAAGTAAGAAATGGGTGTACTTATACTTTACCTGAGTATATACATTTTTCTACTTTGTAATTCTCCTCCACAACATTTTAAAATAGTGCACTTTGACCCTTTATAAAAAATATTGTTTAATTAGTGCTTCTTGCTACTTTTAAAATTGCTATGAGTTGTGTTTTACATTTCAACTTCTCAGATGGTCTCATTGAATAACTTTTCAATTCAGTTAATAAAGAACAAAGACAAAATACAAATTGCAATCCTTAGGTTTAAACCCTAGACTTAACTAAGTAACTTATTAAGTAGCTAAACCTAATACAACTAGTGGGTTACTACTATGCACTAACTCCACGCTGCTTCTCTTTCCATCTTCTCTTTGCAGGACTATCATCTACTTGTCCATTGTGTATGCGATCGGCCAGGTTACAATGGCTATCAGTGCAATCCATGACATCACTGACTATGACAAAGACGGGACACCAGACAACATGACCTTTCATGTGTGGGTTTCTATTCAACTACACAACATATTAAGTACAGGATGTGGGATTACTCACATAATTATTTCTATGGTACTCTCTGCTCATGTACATATTCCTCTTCACATTTAGCGTGCTGTCCATGGTGGGTCTCCTCCTCATCGCTCTGGGCACTGGTGGCATTAAACCTTGTGTTGCTGCCTTTGGTGGAGACCAATTTGGTAACCATCAGGTTAGAACATTTCTCCTTCTCCACTAATGTTTAACTCTGGCCTTGACAATGACAATGTGTTGTATCGAATGTCATAGATTTGAGAATTAGTTGAAACAACAGCTTAGGCTGATTGTGTGTGTGTGTGTGTGTGTGTGTGTGTGTGTGTGTGTGTGTGTGTGTGTGTGTGTGTGTGTGTGTGTGTGTGTGTGTGTGTGTGTGTGTGTGTGTGTGTGTGTGTGTGTGTGTGTGTGTGTGTGTGTGTGTGTGTGTGTGTGTGTGTGTGTGTGTGTGTGGGTGTGTGTGTGTGGGTGTGTGTGTGTGGGTGGGTGGGTGGGTGTGTTAGGAATGTATTTTAATTCCTAAAACCAAGTTTTGGATGACATGATGCTGGTCTGGTCCATCCCTTCTTGATGCTGGTGACTTTAAGCTACATTTGCTGTTACTAGAATAATGCGCCCAAATAAGGAAATTCCTGCAGTCAAGGGGCTTTGTGAGGAATGCAGGAGCCAGTTTTGACAAGGAAGTTACTGTTACTTGATATATTTGATCTTGTTATTTGTCTGCAAAAAATGGGAAAATCAGCAATCAGTGCAATGCAAAATCAAAGCTGCCCAAAGGTCGATGATTGAGTGCACTAAATGTTATGACAAACCTTCCAATAGTTGTGTCAAAATTACAAATTACAAATTCATGCAATACCAAATTAATAGTCATCAAATGACCAAATTCCCTTAGTATTTGTCCTCTGGAGAAATTTCTGTACAACATGTCAGTACAAACCATCCAATAGAGATACCTCGGTCTGGACATTGCCGTCCCTAAAGTCTTATCAGTGGCCGCTTATAATTTCTTCTGATTGAATCATTTAATATCATAAACAGATATAACATTGGAAAGATGTTACACTTTGTATAAAGAACATCCATGCAACACATGAAGATCACTGACATTTCTCTGTGCAGGAAAAGCAAAGGAGAACTTTCTTCTCCGTATTTTACCTGTGCATCAATGGTGGGAGTCTCCTGTCAACCATTATCACTCCGATCCTGAGAGGTAGATATGAACAGATCCTAACGTTTCTGAGAAACCATAAACATGACTGCATTTGATAACATCTAATAACAGTCCTTGAGTATGAGTGATTTGAACTGTAGTTTAATGATGGTTATGTATCTGCAGCTCAGGACTGTGGCATCTACAGTAAGCAGAAGTGTTATTCTCTGGCCTTCGGTGTCCCTGCAGCACTAATGGTGGTTGCACTTGGTATGTCTAAATTATTTAAAATCAGATTCTATACATGGCAAACTAGGCACTGATAATGATGATGTGAATGTGATGCCCTTTACAGTGGTGTTTATCGTTGGAAGTGGTATGTACTACAAAGCTGAACCACAGGGAAACATCATGGGGTCCGTGTGTAAATGTATCGGGGTGAGTCTGGTTTACAACATTTGCATTGAAACATTTTTGCTTTCATGTACGACCGATGCTTTAGCTGTGTTTGAAAAAAAAAACATATGTTATCCCTTTTTCAACTGTCAATCAGTTTGCCATTAAAAATCGCTACAAACACAGAAGCAAACAATACCCAAAGAGGCAGCATTGGATGGACTGGTCAGAGGAAAAATATGAAGTGAGTTGCATTTTAAAATGAGTTCTCTAAAGTTTCTAACAAGTGTTTTTTTCAGTGGGGTGAATTGCAGTTGATTTTCTGTCTATGTGCTGTAGAAACTCCTCATTGCTCAAATCAAAATGGTGCTGAAGGTCCTGTTTTTATACATCCCACTTCCGATGTTCTGGACCCTGTTTGACCAAAAGGTAAGTTACTCTTGTTTTTAAAAGGCAACATCAATTATAGGCTGTGGAAACTGTGCTAAGCTCTGCATCTCTATTAAAGGGTTCAAGATGGACTCTGCAAGCCACCAACATGGATGGAAACTTTGTAAGTTTGGTGATAAAACCGACTACTGATATATTTGAGTTAACTAAAGCAATGTGACAATGTTTTGATGAGATATTTTGTTTCTGCAGGGGCTTCTTGTCATACAGCCTGACCAGATGCAGGTGAGATAAAATGATATTGTCATGTAAGCTCGGACAGATGTACTACGCCTTTTCTTTTTTTAAATCTCTTTAAAATGTTTTGAAAGACTGTCAACCCCATCCTGATCCTGACTCTGGTGCCGATCATGGACAGCCTTATCTACCCTCTGATCAAAAAATGTGGTCTAAACTTTACGTAAGTACTGCTTTAACTCAGATTGTGGACATTCGTTTACAATAGTCAAGTCTAATCTAGTTGTCATCTTGTTTTTGGATAAATAAAACTTATCTGTTTTGGAATACCCCACTTTTTTTCTTCTGCCAGTTGTTTGAGGGAACAGTTTTAGCATTTAGGTATCAATATTAGCATTTCATAAAATGTCAAACTGTTCCTTAAACTGAAGGACTAAGCCTGTTATACACTCTTCAGCTGTGAAGGCTGCTCAGCAGCAAAGTGTGTATTCAAACAAATTTCATCAGGAAAAGCTAAAAATGATACCTCGATATAATACCAGTGGAACTGCACTTGCATCTGAATCAGGCCTAACAATATCCACGATAGTGTTAAAAATGTTGAAATTACTGTCATACATAGTTTTTATGCATTTATAAATATGGAGACCTTTGGTGCTTTAGTTATCTCATATGTTGTACAAATTATTGACAGGATTTATTGTTAATTCAACAGACCTCTGAAAAGAATGACAGTAGGGATGGTAATGGCAGCCATAGCATTTGTCTGCGCTGCTGTGGTTCAGCTTCAAATCGATGTAAGTAGAAAACAGATATTGTGATAATCTGCTCATATACTGATACATTACCCATACGTTTAGGAATTCATTTATTTCAAACTCACTTAATTTTCAGATAACATACCCTATCTTCCCGTCAGCGTCCGAGAGTCAGTTGAAATTAATGAACATGGGCAGTACTCCAGTCACTTGCTTGTTGCCTGGCAACGGACCTCTGGTACTTCCTGCAGCTCAGGTATGTCCTCATACAAAAACACAAATTGAGACATTTTGAAAAGTTGCATGAAAGTCAAAACAACATGTTTATGCATTCATATTGGTACACATATTATATCTATTGTTTTGCAGGCCAGCGAGAACTTCTTTACATTTAAAGAAGATATTATCACTGTTAAAATTGTCAGCCCTGAAGTGACAAAAAGTATACCCTTGGTCAAAGGAAAGCGACAAAAGCTTCTCATTCCTGCAAATATCAATGACAATTGGCTGTTGGTGAGTTAGAATCACAACATAGGTCAAAGCAAACATGAGGACTTTAAATGGCTATGATAATCAACATCCATTTTTGTATTTCCTCAGACTGACGCTTTGAATTCCAAGCCACAACAAGGCAACAATGCAATCCGGTAAGTTTAATTTCAAATGTTTATACTTTAACAATTAATTGATCAGTTGACCAATAGTATGAGTCATTTACTTTTTTCATATTCAATCAATTGTTTCAGGCTCTTACCTGGTAAACATATTTACATTTAGAGAGTTTCAGACAGTACATTCTTGAAAAAAATGGGATTATACTGCTGTTGTTGTTTTTTAAATTCTGACCCATTATGTACCCTTTTCAGATTTATCAATGGAATGAATACAACATTGAATGTTTCAACGGCTGGAGCTGACTTTGGACTTATTCAGCCATTTCATTTTTCCAACTACTCCCAGTTAAAATATGGAAAGTAAGGACATTTAACGTATTGACAATCCACCACTGTTTTTATATCAGTCATTATTTAATGCAAATGACAATATTGTTTATTAACCAGATTTTTCTTCTTCTAATGAACAGAGCCATCTTCACCTTACAGAGTGGTTCACAGTCATGTGAATACAGCAAGGACTTTGGATTTGGAAGTTCATACACATTCTTTATCCCCAGCACTTTAGTCATTGGACAAAATGTAAGTTTCATGATTGGTGATATTCTATATTTATCTTATATCAACAAATCCCTTAAAAATAATATCAGTGAAAAGCCAGAAATCCCAGCTGTTTTAGGAAAATGTTCCTTATAAACAATATAACTTAATTTGTGTTGCCTGTGTTTAAAGATTTACCCCAATCCATCAGCGATTCTTCCTCCCTCACCACATTCAAAACATCACTCAAAACCCACCTATTCAACACTGCATTCAACCACTGACCACCCCCCCCCACACTATTTTCTGTTTTGTTTATCTCTTTTTGTATTTTCCTTAGTTTTGTTTTTGTTGTTTTTTATTCTCTGTCAAAGCGTCTTTGAGTGTCTAGAAAAGCGCTATACAAGTATCATGTATTATTATCATTATTATTATTATTAAGAAGGTAGACATTGGTTTAAGTGCCACAGTCAGACACGGTCAGGATGGATGGTTCATTATTGGTTTTGGTCTTTTCATGGGATTTTCTTTATAATAATACAGCAAAACAAAGGATGAAACACCCTATTACAAATTGTCATGTATATTGTCATGTGTTCGCTTTGGCAAAAGATGCTCAAATCTATCCAGCTGCCTTCTTTTTAGTCTCACGGGTTGAGAAACACGGCCCTCAACTGACCAATTGTGATTATTTATTTTAGTGTCAGGGGGCGATTACTGAATCAGAAGACATCGAGCCCAACTCAGCTCACATGGCTCTCCAGATCCCACAGTACTTCTTCATAACTGTTGGTGAAGTGATGTTTTCGGTTACTGGTCTGGAGTTCTCCTACTCACAGGTAAAATTGTTAGAAAGCACATTTTCACACTTTATTTCAGGAGAAAATTAGAAGTGGGATTTGAATTGTATAATTAATAGTCTTCCATTCTTTGATTATGGTTTTATTTAACTTGTGTTTGTCTTTTGTTTTTTTAAGGCACCTAGTAACATGAAAGCAGTGCTGCAAGCAGGCTGGTTGTTGACTGTTGCTGTCGGCAACTTCATTGTACTGATTGTAGCTGAGCTTGCAAAGCTTCCTAAACAGGTAAAAACTCGAACATCAAACTAAACCTTAGAGATATTTTTAGTTGGCATGTCTTGGATTTGTTTCATGTATTGACAATAACAAAGGATCATGCATCATTAACGTGTGTCCTTCTGCTTCTCTCCTCCTCTTTCAAAGTGGGCAGAGTACGTCCTGTTTGCCTCTCTCTTGATTGCAGTGTGTTTCATCTTTTCCATCATGGCGCATTTCTACACCTACATTGACCCTACAGAAATTGAGGCCCAGTTCATGAAGAAGGTTGATGAAGATGATGACGATGATAAAAGTCTAAAGAAGGCAGAGATAGAGATGGTCTGGAAAGACTCAAATAAAAGTGACAAAGATGAAGATGATCCAGGCAAACAAACCAAAATGTGAACAGTTTAAAAAGCAGATTAGACATAATGCAATTATATCTGACATGTAACATTGAGACAAATATATAAAACAATTATTTTAGGTGTGTGTGTGTGTGTGTGTGTGTGTGTGTGTGTGTGTGTGTGTGTGTGTGTGTGTGTGTGTGTGTGTGTGTGTGTGTGTGTGTGTGTGTGTGTGTGTGTGTGTGTGTGTGTGTGTGTGTGTGTGTGTGTGTGTGTGTGTGTGTGTGTGTGTGTGTGTGTGTGTGTGTGTGTGTGTGTGTGTGTGTGTGCATTCAAAGTTATTTAGTATTATATCCAGTACAATCACATAATGTCTGCCTATAGTATTAACTACAGATGAACCATTTACATATCGTTGGATGAACTTGCTGTTTTATATTTATCTAAGTTGTGTTCAAGTAGGCAATACAAAATAAATCCTGTTTAAATGTTTTCACAATTGTTGTCTTCATCTTTTGCCCAAAAAACAATGTAAATATTGAGCATTATTTCAACTTTGACATCACATCTTCAGCTTTGATCTTACAGCTATATAAGACGCATGTTTTGGCTGGTACAGATCTCTGATTACGAGAAAAAAATGAATGCATTAATAAAACATGTCAGGCCAACAACGGTTATCTTTATTTGAGTGTAAAGTTCAATACTTCATCTTCCACGTTGTAGTTTGACAACATTATCTTAACTCAATATCCGTTTCCCATATTTGTATGGATCTTTCAACATGTCCTCGTCAGTCAAGTGTACTCAATTTACTGTAGTGTAGACTGTTGCTTTCCCCCAAAAAAAATCTAATTACCACAGCGAAATTGACATGCAGTGAACTTTAGGCCTTTGGGGCTCCAGGACAGCTGCTTGGTTTGCCCGGTTGTTAATTAAGCCTTACCCATATTAAACCACTGCATTTGGTTGCCAAACATTGTGTTTTACACATATTATACTTGCATCCTTGTAAATGTTAGGAACCACACCTATGTGAACTTCATCCGCCCTCTTTGTTTTAACTGTTTTATTGTATCACGTATAATCCAAATCATTATCTTTTAACCAAACACAAGTCGACATATCGACAAAAATACAGGATAAGCCAAAATCTTAAAGGCTACCAAGGAGTGATGCGGCAAATAGGCTACATTATATTTACGGTTTTACATATTTTGATCCCATCATCATCTCTTAGTCCATGTGATTTTACAATACAGTGACTGATTTGTATTTAGACCTATGATTTAGACTTGCTGTATGATTGGATTTTTTGGTCAGGACAATTAAAAAAAAAAAGTATATATAGACATTTTTATTCATAGGGATAAACCCCTTGAGATGCACCATCTCGTTTTCAAGGGGGTCCCTTGTATAAGGGTCATTCCAGAATTGGAGGACAATTTAGACACCAACATTTTTGAAAGATGAACCTTTTATTTTATACATTTTTTGTATGTATTTAGGAAAAACAGATAATAAATCATCAAAAAAAGTGATTTGCCCAGCTAGGCATCAAATGTATATTTTCCAATAAAGAATTCTACTATAATTAGAGTAACAGGGTTGAAAGTAACAGGGTTGAAAATCAATGCTAATTTGAGCTTTAACCTCAGGAATTATTGCTAGATGTAGCATGTAATGCTACTTTCAAGGCAAAGACAAACTTGGATATCTAGTGCAAGAAAGATAACTTTGAAATTAATATGCTTTATTCTGATAATATCAGTAACAGGGTTGAGTGGGTCAGAGTGCCACACTCTTTTAAGACCGAAAAGATTGTAAAAATATGAAAAATAAAAGAGAGGACTTAGTTTTGGTCTACCCATGGCACTAGCACATGGCTTGCTTATGTCATCTGAGTTACAGTTTTTTCACTTCCTGTGCCAATCTAAAAAGGTTTGGGTAACAGGGTTGAACGCATGTTGAGGGACACACCTTCTGTGCAAAATTACTGTTATTTAAAATATGTTTATGATTTAACAAATAGATTTTACCTTTACAAGAGACATATATCAATAGAATAATACCAAATAAAGTAAATAAAATCCCTATTTTAAATGTTATATTTGACATGCAAGTTGGTCACCAAGAAGCGGGGACAAGAGTAAAATGCCATTTTAGAGTATGTTCGAGAGCTATTTGAAATTTAAATGATATTTTGAAACCACTTTTTCGACAACTTTATATACATTTTGTCTCAAGACAAGTATGTTTAACACAACAAGTGCATGTTTTAGCATTTTGGGCATGGATTATTAGATTTGTTTTATGGGGGACATGAAATGTCCTCCAATTCTGGAATGACCCATAACATATTTTCCATAAAAAGTAAAGAGGTTCAAACTCAAAAGTATTTTACAATCAATAAAATTGTCCAGTAAATATATATATTTTTACTAAGTGAATGATTAAAAAAAAATATTGAATACATACATTCAGCGTGTTGTATGCTGATGATTTTCTTTTGATGTGGTATCGAATAATACCTGACCATGCTTGGAAAAATCTTCTTTTGATTTAAGTCTGCTTTTCTTTTTTGTTATTGCATGCCTATTTTGACTGCTTTGCCACTTTTGCTATAACAGTTTACAATTCCCCGCTGTGGTACAAAGTTCTGATTCTGAAGTAAAATGGGATTTAGTACAAAAATAAAAAATATATACAGACAAACATACATTCATAAAAACGTCCTTCTTCCCGTGACGCTTTTTGATTAACGCATGACGACATAATGTACTCTCTACTCTGATTGGTCCTCCGGAAAATGAAAATGACATTAACCAAGATGGCGCTGGGCGACAGAGAAAAGTGATGAGAGAATAGAACAACAAGCGATAGAACTAAAAAAAAACAGGGTGCATTTATTTACCCTGTGCGACTTTTTTTTAATCAGAGCTCTATTTGATCATCGGTACACAGTACAGCAACTGTCGAGGGACCGCACGGGTCTACAGATATATAATTATTCCGCTAACTGTTTGCTAACTAGCTGCTAAAGTAGCTAGCGTAGCTAACGTTCGCATAACTGCGGAAGAGAAGCTCGAAGTACAAACCGACAAGCTGTTTTATTATGATCAGGCGACTCTCTGTTTGATACATTCACTGTCCTTGATAGAGTTTGCATCACATTTAACCCAGGGGTCGGTCGGAAAACTATTATCAGATCAGGAAAGCTGAAAAAGACGAGGAAAGGCGTCATTTTTGCTGATCTGACGCCATGGCTCTCTCCACTCTTCAGAGTGGACTGACGGGGATTCAGGTAAATAACATGTTTTTATATTATAAGCTAACTTTCGCAGTGAAGTTTGTTTGGTTCAGAGCCAGCCGACATTTTACTTTACGGAAGTTTAACTCGATGCCTGTAAACAACTTTATCTACGGGAACACTGTATCGTTATCAAGATTAACACTATCTCTTGTGGTATAATAAATGCACCTATTTGTCAAAGTCCATTATGAACGAATGTGATAAGAAGCCTGACACCTTGTTTAATCATGTGTTAAATCTAACGTGTACTGAATGACTGAAGAGCTGTCAAACCACATGTATACCGTCTATTCAGACTGAGTTTACTCCTAATGTATTAACATCATTCACTGTAGGCTAAAATGCCCATCACAGTTAAAGCACAAGTTGATACATCCAACTATTTAGTCCATATTCACCGTTTTAATTTGACCAACAGTGCAAAACTGTTGAGTATACAGTTGATTCCAATTTAAGGCAAGGGAAATAACACATGATCAAGTTGAAGTAGCTGGTAACATCCATTGTGTGGCCTTTCAGTTTAAAAAATGCTACACAATTTTCAAAATAGCTGCCTTCTTTAACTGTCATCAACTGAACTGACGCTTCACTGCCAGTACTTGGTGAGTAATGACATGAGTCCTGCTTGTCATCTGTTACAGAGCACTCTACATATCACACACATTGGTATGAAAGTCACTGTCATTGTTGATTTATCTGGGGATCAATGTGTCACTCAATCAATTACTTGTTTGGTGCATGAAACCTCAGGAAATAGTGGAACCCATTCCATTTAATGCTACAACTAATGACGTTCTTCTTCTTCTTCTTCTTCTTCTTCTTCTTCTTCTTCTTCTTCTTCTTCTTCTTCTTCTTCTTCTTATTATTATTATTATTATTATTATTATTATATTAAATACAATAGTAAATACTCAAAAATGATATTAAACAGCCTGTCTTCCAGTTTGAGAAGCTGAAACCATTTTGAATGACAAACTAAGTAAATCATTCATTAATTATGAAATAGTTGTCATTTAATAATTGATCCACACATTAAAGGGGCTAATGATATCAGATGACCTCTTATAACATAGTCAGTTTACTATCAGAAGAAAATAGTTGATGATTAATATTATGTTGGTTGACAGGTATATTAAATGAGAGAATAAGCTCTAGTTTTGAGATTGCAGCTTTTGGCAGTTGTTTAAAAAAGTCATTGTAGTGTTGGCTAATTGTATTTCTATTTTTTTTTATAGTATTGTGTCCAATTTAACATAATTTTTTTTAGTTGAACCAGTCTGGCCTGTTTGAAGACTTGACATGAAGTAGGCCACACCACAGCCCATGTAAGAATGACAACCTTGTATGGTGACCTAACCAGTCACATGCATGATTATTCTATTGATTGCACACAATACTACTCTTTCTCTTCAATTATGAATGCTTCTTTAGCACATGCACAGACAAATACAGGTTCAGAGGGGGAACAAATAGACCTGAGGTTACTTTTCTTAGAAGTGTCCTGAGGGTGTGGTGTGTGGATGACGCTACACTACTCAGTTGTGTGTTTCAGATGGAGAGCATCAAAAACATGCTTTTAGAGCGAACTTCAGGCAGCTTTAGTTGTCGCAGTAAACCTGCTGACTGTGGATATGGCAAGTACATTCCCATCATGTGTAGTCCGTGGTCGCAGCGCCCTTGTTGTTTTTCCCATTGTTTCAGGTCAGCCTCGACATTATCATTTTCACCTGGATGACTGATCACACCAGTGTTATGATAGTATTTTGGTGGTGTTGTTCCAACTCTGCTTTATTCTGTGCCGCTCTGTCTCTTTGTTGTAAAGTCCCGTTGCTATCAAATCAGCAGCCACCTCTTTGCCAATTTTTCAAAGTGCAGCTGCTCTTCTCCCCTTCCATATAGGTTTGACCACCATTAGCACTTTTACAGGAAACTGTTCTCTGGGGGGCTGTACAACATTATACTGCGCCAGCCAACAGATCATGGTCTTAGTGCTAGATTACCTAGCAAATCAAACTTTGGGCTTAATTGCTATAGTTCTTTCTTATTAAAGCTACTGCAAAATGTGTTTCATTTACATTTTCCAGATAATCTTCATAATATAAAGTGTGTATTACAAATGCTACTCTTTTTCAGAAGAGACTGTGCATTACATTTGTCTTAGAAATGTTGACAATGCAAACACGACTCAGACGGTTTAGGCTAATAATTGTTCTGCATGAAGTGAAATTGAACCGGCCAACATGAAGACCATTACACTCTCCCCGGTGCTCCATGGGGAAATAGGCCATTTATTTCAGTCAATAAGTTAGGGTGTAGTCCTTCAGTTTCTGTGTAGCCTGTGTGGTGGAGGTCATTAAGCTAAGTTTGGTTTGTTCTACATTATCTCAGGATTTAAGTGTTTCTCACAGCCACACAATTTGCTCTGAAAAGGCAGAAAGATATCAGAAAGAGTTTGATTTGATTGCATCGTGGAAAGGAACCAGTGGGTTTTTAGCTTAGCCCATACCGGAGGATATCTTGATCTCTGTTGTATTGACTTTGACCATTCTACAATAATTTCTCTGATATATACATATTTACTAGACAAAACGATTAATTGCAAAAATTGTTGTTTTGTTTTTTGTTTTTTTAAATATATATATATTTTTTTTTTTATGCAAAAATTGTTTACAGATCAAATAATTATAAATGGCATACCTCCGGTTGCAACAATGCATCATAGTTTGCAGATATGTTGCTTGTATGTTCAGCTGTTGTCCCGTGTAACAACAACTAGAAAAGGTGTAGTGTTATCTCCGAACACACGTGAACCTTGTCAGTCACATTTTGTTCTGTGTTATTAAAATGCGCTCTACTCTCTCTCCCATCCGTCTCTCTGTCACACAGAATTTCCATGCTGACCCAGAGGAGTACTTCACCAAGATGGACAGGATAGGGAAAGGCTCTTTTGGGGAAGTTTTCAAAGGCATCGACAGTCGGACTCAGAAAGTTGTGGCCATTAAAATTATTGATCTGGAAGAAGCAGAGGATGAGATAGAAGACATACAACAGGAAATCACCGTTCTCAGCCAGTGCGACAGTCCCTTTATCACCAAGTATTATGGATCCTACCTGAAGGTAAGCTGTGACCTCAGGAATAATATCTTATTCAATTTGGGATAGCCCATACTCCAAATAAATCATATATGTCAGTAGTGTGTTCTTTCAAGCAAGTTTGTACAATGTAGGTCAATAAATAATGCATATGGGCGATGGAACAAGCATTTCCTGTGTAACATTGCACAGATTGCTGTTGAACAAAAAGAACTAGGCCAACGTTGCTGTGGTATATGCTGTAGCTTGAGGGCTTTTAACAGTGCGATCTGTAAGTATTTGGACACTGACATATGTTTTAGTTTTTTTCTCTATACTCTAGCAGATTTTTTGGGATTGGAAATCACAATTAGGTCAATGTGTTCAGCTTTAATATCAGGGCGTTCATGTGTAAACAAAGTCAACAGGGAAGGAATCATCGCCTTTTGTAGGCCTATGCATAAGAAGAAAGAAGCTTAACAGTTATAGGAGGACAGATCTGGCGATATCCATGTTTGTATAAACTACAGCAGAGCTGGAAGTCAGCTTTTTAACATCTCTGTATAGTCAATTACATTTTTAGTCACGCTACATGTGATGGTGCTTAAGATGTCTCGATTTTGGCCTAATTCAACCCCCCCTGACAATTGGAGAATAAACTCATTGGTCATTACAAATTAATAACACATAATATATTACCATGTGAGGGGTCCAGATCCAGTCTTAACCCCCTCCTGAAATATGATAATATTCTGTTGTGTGTGCTGTGCCATTATTGCAGCAAAAACATTGGTGAATTGTATTCTCATGTGCGTGTTGCAACCTGATTTATAAATTGGTTTCAAAAGTCCTGTAGTCTGAGCCCGGCTTTAGAGTGCCTCTCACAGCGTTTACAGTGCTCTGGTACTTAACAGCAGTAAGCAGAGAAGTGGTGGTCCATTACCTCAAGTTATGCTGCAGGCTGAAGCAGAGAATTAAGGCTTATTTGTGCGTACATAAGCGTGGTATTTGTGCTGTTTGTATGTATGTGTTTACATTTCTTACAAACTTTAAAGTGGTATTGTTGTGATCAACAGTTTTCTAGTTCCCATCTTCTTTCTCAAATCAATACCCTTGCTAGAGATCACATAGATAGGAGAATCAAGAATTGTTGCCAGTATAGGAAGATTTTCTTAGTGCTTTTGGTTTGTTTTGTGTTTTTTCGGTTGATGTAGTTTAGGCTTTTCTTTCTGCTCATAAATCTCCTGAGAAATCACAGGCATAGGATGTTACTTTCAACCCCAAGAACTTTAAAAATGATCCCATTTTCAAATTGTTTTGATTAGTAATCCTAAATGATAGTTGTCTGATTGGTGGGTACTGTACATAGCAAACAGGAACTGCTAGTAGCTAGTTCTGTATACTTTAATGTAGCTGAAATGTAAACAAATAACATTTATAAAAGGGAGTTTTGCCCAACGGAATAATTGACGGTATCCCAGGCAACATTATATTTTCGAAATATTCTGTGTGCACCTGGAAATCTCAACCCACAAGCGTAGATTCCTCATCCACAGATCTGTAGTTGTAGTGAGTGACAGGTGTTGTTTATTCTCAACATTGCACTTGTACAGGAAACAGGTGCTGCCCAAGTGTTTAGTGCACAACTGAACCAGACCGCAGACATGCTTCTAGTGTTTTTTAGTGCAGCTTTCACTCCAACTAAAGTCAGCCTGTAGAGGAGAGGGCGTCCCAAGGCAATGCCTACTTTTTAAACATATTGCTATACAATCTAATATTCCTTTTCTTTTTAACAAATTGAACCTACGGTTTAACACAGCTGTTATCATTGAATTTACAACCATAAACCAGTCTGTTGTAAATGTTAAAACGTTATAGAATATTTTAGAATTCATAGAGTTGGTGTCGCCACTATGTTGCTGTATATTATGTCTTCTTTCCACCAAGTGAGCAATGGAGCATTTTATTTAAACAAACAAAAGGTTTCTCAGCTGTTGACCTAAATCTGCATATGTTTTGGGCACATCTTTTTATTTAATTGTTTTTATCAAACACTATCCGACTAAATTCCTGTTTTTATTTTTCAGGGTACAAAACTATGGATTATTATGGAGTATTTGGGTGGAGGATCAGCCCTGGATTTGGTAAGTCTATAGCAAAATAAAATCGATGACCTTTCTTCAGATCACAATCACAATTGCTTTGCCGTTATGACAGTTCTCTGATGTGTAAAAGCTGAGCCATGTATCTTTCAAAGATGGACCCAACGTCACCTTTTCCTCCTCTTATTTCTCCCTTCCTCTAGTTGGAACCAGGATCCCTGGATGAAACGCAGATTGCCACAATTCTGAGAGAGATCCTGAAAGGTCTGGAGTATCTGCACTCTGAAAAGAAAATCCACAGGGATATCAAAGGTTAGACTGGCTCATAGCATTGCTCTGTTTTAGCTTGAGTCCTGTCTATGGTTGAATCACCAGCTGAGTGTGCTGTGTGTAATCAGGTCCAATAACCTAATCATGGGTGTGGAAGTTATATTTGTATCCGTTTGCTATGCTTTCAGCCGCCAACGTGTTGATGTCAGAACAAGGCGAAGTGAAGCTGGCTGACTTCGGAGTGGCGGGCCAGCTGACCGACACCCAGATAAAACGAAACACATTCGTTGGTACTCCTTTCTGGATGGCACCTGAAG
This sequence comes from Notothenia rossii, assembly GCF_949606895.1. Lineage (NCBI taxonomy): Eukaryota > Metazoa > Chordata > Actinopteri > Perciformes > Nototheniidae > Notothenia > Notothenia rossii. Next base: position 82,081,675 of record NC_136904.1, read on the forward strand.
TCATAAAGCAGTCGGCCTACGATTCAAAGGTCAGAATGATCTCAGCTTGTATTGCTATCACAGGGTATCAAATCTAGTTTTCTGGAGAAAATGCTTCAATCAACGACTATACATTCTTTATGGCGAGACATTTTAACTAGTGCTTGGTAACCATTACAATTTTTTATCTAATCAAATATATTTGCCACTGCCAGGGCATTAACGTTTTATCTAGTTTGTTATAGAATAACAAGATACCCTCAGAGTCCAGGGCGACATCATAACATTATAATCAGGGGTGCACATAACTGGTATGCAGGTACGCATGCGCGGCAACAATCTGAAATGCGTACCGTCACTTGTGTCACAAAGCGCATTTGCGTACCGACGTACTTGTGAAGCTTTTCCAGAAGGCGGTTAGATCACCGGACGACAGTCGGTCTCCGTGTGCACAGACAGGGCTGCTGTTAACGTCGGCCTGTACCACGGAATTGAGCCAAAACTACGCCAACCGGCTGCGGAGGGAGACTCCCCCCCTTCACTGGAGAACTGCGCTAAAACAGCTGATCACAACGTTCACGCTCTGTGGTCATGAAGTACTCCACTAGCACCAACTGGTGCAGTGGGAGTACCAAACACTGACTCCAGCTGACTCATCTGAGTACCTCACTGAGAAAGTTATGTGCACCCCTGATTATAATAGGCACATTTGCAGCATGTGGGCGCTGCAGCCGTCTTAGCCCCGCCCCAAATGCTCTCATTGGTTGAGACGTGTGCTGACGCCCATCCCAAGCCAATACTGATCAACATCCCACTGACCCATGGTTTGTCTGTATGTGTATTCAGAGCCAGTAAGCAACAGACTTTCAAAATATAATTTTAAAAAACTGTTAATGTGCGATAAAATAATTGTCGGTGTTAATAATGCGTTAACTTGCCCAGACCTAATTTGAATTTTATACGGTCATTTTTTTTCTTTCATTTTATAACAAAACTTTAAGTGAACTTTCGTAGACACAGTAACAACATGTCGATGAGTCGGACAGCTGAGTCACAAAAGATTAGTGTGGGTTTAACACGTTGGCTGTGAAACTGAACATCTGGAGTCAGGGGAGTTTAGGAAAGTGAGCCCAAACTATGCTCTGTAATAAAAAGGTGTGTTTTGGCCCAAGGCCCTCATACCTTTTGTCCCACCCAGGGGAAACGTGTGTGTGTGTGTGTGTGTGTGTGTGTGTGTGTGTGTGTGTGTGTGTGTGTGTGTGTGTGTGTGTGTGTGTGTGTGTGTGTGTGTGTGTGTGTGTGTGTGTGTGTGTGTGTGTGTGTGTGTGTGTGTGTGTGTGTGTGTGTGTGTGTGTGTGTGTGTGTGTGTGTGTGTGTGTGTGTGTGTGTGTGTGTGTGTGTGTGTGTGTGTGTGTGTGTGTGTGTGTGTGTGTGTGTGTGTGTGTGTGTGTGTGTGTGTGTGTGTGTGTGTGTGTGTGTGTGTGTGTGTGTGTGTGGCATCAATAAAATCAACATTCACGTCTACAAATATAATAGTGGTGAAAAACAGATCTGTCTGAAATAGCTAACATAACATCGGTACAGTTTGTCCTTGTTCTAAATGCTCTGTGTACAGCTGTGTGCTAAAAACTCTTAAAGACTGTTTTTGTAGACTAGAAATGACCAAATACGTATTTTTGGAAGAACCGCAACATGAGTCAGTCAACACAACCACGATGTGAGTGTCTAGAGTTTGCAGAGCTTCCTCAAATACACCCATGCTGCGTTAGTGAGTCGAGTCATTTCAGACAGCACCGGTCAGTGTGTGTGTTTGTGTTTCTGGGGCGAATGTGTGAGAATGTTTCTAACGTGATCTTCTCTTTGAACTGTCTTGTATTACAGGCAGACATCTGGTCTTTAGGAATAACAGCAATAGAGCTGGCTAAAGGAGAGCCGCCTCACTCTGAGCTGCACCCCATGAAGGTCTTATTCCTCATCCCAAAGAACAACCCCCCGACACTGGAAGGAAACTACAGCAAACCACTGAAAGAATTTATTGAAGCCTGCCTAAATAAGGAGCCTAGCTTTGTAAGTTTCTAAATGACTCGTTCATGCTGTATGAGCAGTAGTACACACCATTATTTTAGATTAACCTTTACTATGTTTGTTTGCTGTGTTGTTCCTTTAGAGGCCAACTGCCAAAGAGCTGTTAAAACACAAGTATATTGTAAGGCAGGCCAAAAAGACGTCCTATCTGACGGAGCTGATTGACAGATACAAGCGGTGGAAGTCAGAGCAGTCTCGGGAAGTGTCCAGCTCCGACGATTCTGATGAGTAAGTTGTCTGCACCCATCAACATCCAGATTATGGCAAGGCAAGTTTATTGATATTGCACATTACAACACTATGCAACTCAAAGTGGTTTTCAAAACTCTCTCAGCATTAAGAAATAGTGGAGAATTCAATGTTAAAAAGCTCAAATAGAATAAGACTGGTTTAAAATACAAGAATAAGACTTAAAGTGCAATGTGAGGTTCGAATACTTATTTGATTTATTAAAAGGCAGCGGCAGCCTTAAATTAGCAACAAACCTGCAGTTGTATAAGAGATTTACTTTATTGAACCAAAATAAGGAGATTTATTGTTGCAGCATCATTTAAAACAAAGTATTGCACATAATTGGAAATAAAAAAAGAGTAGAAAATAAACAATTATCAGAATCAAGTTTGTTGCGTTTACACATACAAGGAATTTGCTTTGGTATCTGCCACTGAACATAAGATAGTTCTATTTTGAGATGTTTAAACAATATAAACATCTCAAAATAGAAAATAAAACGGAACTAAAAAAGGGAAATATAAAAGTTGACCGTGAAGATAGAAATCTGTAAACTCTCTGACCAATCAAACACTATGAAAGGGCCAAATTACAGCTAAGACAATATAAAAGTAGGATATTATTTACATTTAGTGTGCAAGAATGGCATATTAAATGAAATATACATGTGAAGTGTACAGTGTGAAGGAGTTGGTTTGCTCCAGCTATAAGGAGCTTTAAACCTGAGCAACATTAATAGCACACTAATAAAAACCCTGTGTGTCTGCAGGGAGCCCAACGGCCAGGCTTCTGGAGGAGATGACTCTGGCAGCGACGACTGGATCTTCAACACCATCAAGGAGAAAGACCTCAAAAAGTATCAGAACGGAGCAGCACAGCATGCTGAGCCAAAGGAGAAAGAGGTGAGGCCACACACCACTGTGGAGGAAAAAGTAATGCAATAGTTGTTGAGCAAGTCTTTCCTGTGTCAAAGGTATCTTCAATTTCAACTTCTTTCAAATCATCTTTTCCAGGTGCAGGAGAGTCCAAAGAAGCCTTTGTCACAAAGCTTATCATCGATTTTCTTGCCAGTGTTTACGGAGGTAATGGCTCTAATAAGTTATCCCAGGTTCAAAAATCATTTGGAAGTTCACTTTTAATTATTATTATTTTTTTTAATGATGTCCTTGTTGCAGTTGAAAGAAAAGAGCGAGAACCGTAATGGCAAGCCGGAGGCAGCAGAGGAGCTGCGGGAGGCCATTCTCCTGGCAGAGGAGAAGCACCCAGGCATCTGTGACTCTCTCGTAGCTGAACTAGTGCAGAGACTTCAGAGGTAACCAGAGTTCACAATATCTCTTCTCTTTAAAGTATGTATGTGTTCAAATTCAAATGGAACGTTAAGGCTATCTCAAAGGCTGTGGTCTACAAGGGGGGAAAAGGATTAAGCACATGGGCATATTAAAGTGGCTGTAAAATAAAAACACTGCCATTTGAATGTAGTCAAATCAAATGACACTCAAGCCATTTGAATGTTCTACCCCATTATGACCATGTAAAGGGAAACAGGAAGTAGCATGAAGAAAAACCTTTTTAACCCAGATTGTATGACAGTATATGATAATGTGTTCTTTATTCTATGACATCTTGACATGTTCCTTTCCGATGTTTGTCAGGTATTCTGTGCCCCAGTCAGCTGCCAGTCACTGAGAGGAGCTCCACCCGGCTCCGCTCTTATTCCCCACCCTGGTGGCAGCAGTCAGATCTTTCCCTCTGACCTCCACAGCCTGGATGAAGTCTCCCAGGAAGGTCTCCATCACCCATTTGCCTGAAGCAAATCCTGGCCTACTTAATGTCTGTTTATATGCTAGCACATCACCAGAGGGTCCTATTAAGGACAGTCCGTGGCCAGCCGCTCTGCTGCTTCCATGACTGCCACCTGCTGTAAGATGCCCCCTCTCAATACCTCCTTCACATTGTTGTTTGTTTTAATGATGGAGTCAGCTCTCTTTCTGCAAGGACTCTTGAGTTATTGGTTTTGGTGAGTTTGTGGCTTTTTCACATAAGGTTTACACTCGGCATCCTTCTGGAGAGAGTACCTTGCTTGATTAATTGTGTGCATGTGTGTGTGGCTGTGCGAGATATCCTGTGAAATGTGTGGTGAAGAGTGACGAGTGGGGTGAAGCATTCTATTGAAAAACTCAGGTATCCTGCTTTAAGTGGATTGGTTCCTCTGGGAGATGGAAAGAGCTCTAGGGTGGTTGTACAGTCTTGTAAATAAGCTAATTTCTACAGATTCATGAAAAAAAATAATGGAGTGTTTGTAATGGAACCACTGTGTACAAATGGCCAAATGCAAACTGTAGATAATGGTTGTGAGGTAAATATTTTGAGAGACTAAAATGGCCATACATGAGATTGCCTTGCCTTTCTACTTGTTCTTTTGTATATCAGTCTTTGATTTCTCCAGCTGTAAAACTTTTGAAATGACTCATCCAGTGAATGAAAATGTCTGCCCTCTATCATGTTTTACTTTTGATTTATTCTATACTTCCTGATTCTCTTTTAACTTTTTTGGTTTCACACTCGATGCTGTGGATTTAATATTGTTGGAGAATGTAAAAAAACAAAAAGGCTGGATCCATGAAGCCCCCGCCAGTTTTGAACACTGGATGCTCTGTTGCCAGCGCCGACTCCACAAGGCGTCGAGTCGTGTTGGTTTGTTGGACTTTGCCTCATCCCTTCTTTTTTTTGCTGTGTGTTTCGACTGGTTAGACCGACTGAGGTTTCGTCCATTCATTCCATTAACAGGGCAATGTCATCATCAAGTTTATGAAAGCGCAGACTCTGTTAGTCTTCCTAGGAGCTGCCCTGGTACTATCTATCTCCTCAGCGTACCTACAGCTTTAATTGCACTTCAAGTATAAATGCCTTTTTGACTATAAACAAAGTAGCCATAAAACAGTAGCACGAGACTTAAAAGTATTTTGCAGGTATGCTGTCCGGGACTAAAAAAAAAGTCCACCTGAAGTCTCACAGCTTGGACTCATGCAGTGTAATATTTGCCTGGCTCTATCTTTCCATTTGGACTCCTGATAGGTTGTTCAGTTGTACAGTAAATGCATAGACAAAGACTTCTCACATAGTAGATAACACTGCTGTCAGATGTACATATTAACATAAAGCCACGCGGTGTTCAGAGACCAGCGGCACTGCGTCTACTTGTGACTGTAGTTTTAAAAGAATGTGCATGATGGTATAACAGTAAAAAGCCTATTGGTTGGCCCCAGCAGTATGCGTTGTAGCACACTGCTGCGGGACTGCAGGAATGTTGAGTCCTCCCGAACAGAGTCGAATCAGCCTTAGAGTATTTGTGATGAATGGAATGAATAGTATCAGCTTTAAAATGTTAGATCCGATGCTTTTCTTGTTTTTCTTTGTCCCCTCCTGCGCCTGCATTGAAATGCACATGCAGCAATGCTTTTAAATGATAAAAGATCAAAAATAATTTATTGAATTCCTTGCCAGTATGATGCATGCATGAACACATTTTTTTCATCTTCTCAGACTAGAGGAATTTTCACGATTCTTATGAAGTCAGTCAGATGATGTATATTTTTTTTCTATGGGCAATACACGGTACAACATGAGACAGGGCAAGTTAAAGAGAGAATTCAACAGTACGGGAATACAATTGTTTGTTAAATATATGGCTATGTCAGGTAGCTTAGCACAAAGGCTGGAAACAGGGTGGGACAGTTAGCCTAGCTCTGTCCAGAAGAAACGCATCGAGCACCTTTTTAAAGCTCATTGATCAACATGTTATAGGTTTTGTGTGTTTTATTCGTAAAAACCTGAAAGGATAGTGCGGTAATTTGAAAAGAGGTTTTGTACTGGACTGTTTCTTGGCTTGGACCAGTAACTTCCTAGAGTCTCAACAAAACTGCAGATGTGTTGCTATGCTAGCTGTAGCTTTATATTTCCTTTAACCCTCCACCAGTAAGCAAATGAGAGTATTTCCCATAATGTCAAATTATTCTTTTGATTCTCTTATGTTAATGTTTAAAGGAAAAGTCAAATCAAGAAAAGATACCAGATTCAATGATTTTCATTTTCACTCTTTTTTTTTTTGACTCTTCTGTGAAGGAACATCTCAACTCTCCATTCAAACTTCTCATGTGAAATTTGCCATGTGAGCCCTCCATCCAAAACAGAGACGCATTCAATACAATTTGCACCTTTTACATGGTCTCTTATGACTCTTTATCTCAAATGTGTGGCACTTTGCAGATTTATTTTTGTTTTTTAAAAATGGTACTTTAAAAAGCTACAATATTATGTTGCAATTACACTCGATTTATTTCCTTTCCCCTCCCTGGTATGTTGATGTATGGCAATAAAGCAGTGTGAACGCCAGGAGTAATTTCTTAGCACAAGTAGGCATATATTCTATTAAACTATTTTTGTAACCCAAAAGAGCGGTATTATGTAATAGAGGGAGTCAATTTTGGTTCTGTGGTGTGTTAAAGTTTCAGTAAACACTGGATAGCACTCACTTAAAATGTGCATTTCATTTTGTGTGACTTTGCTGACAGTTTATAGTCCAGTATACATGTTTGCTAATTCAGGGCAGTGCTGTTGGGTCTATTGAAAGTTGTCAAATGATTAAGGATAAAAATAAAAATCAAGTACAAATTTCATAGAGTTTTGCCATTGTTTGACTGAGTCATACATTTAAACAAGACCTGTTGTTCATCTTACATTGTGTCATTCTTGCATAATGTGTTGCTGTATATAGTTGTGAAAAATAGCTAAGTTGACTTAAAAGGTGACAAAAGTTACAATTCTGTGACGACAACCCTGACTTCAGCTGCTAACAAAGACCATGTTCTATCAACCAAAGCAGAATAGTTTACATTAAGAGGGGGATTCCTACTCACACTTGCAGTAAAGTATATGCTATCAATTCATTATTTAAATGTCAACAGCCAATATTGATTAGTAGTTACATTTGACAATTAGATGCTCAGCAGGTTAGAAATACATTATCTTATGGTTTGTGTTTCCTATCTGGCATACAGTTAACTAAAACCCAGAATGTCTGGTTTCAATGTGCATGGAAACATCTGGAAGTGACGCCTCACCTCATTGTAATTGGTGGAAATTAATTTAAAGTGACCAGTAAAGAAAAAACCACAAACTGTCAGCAAATACCTCACAGCAAGTTTTATTTATACATCCAAAAACAAAAGATCAAATTTCTCACACTATATACAGATATTACATACAGTGTTTGTACACATATTACATCATTTGTACACAAGAAAAATATACATAAAAATGTAAACCTTTGTATACAAAAAATACCTTAGACAAATTAAACAAGGACCAATAACAAAAGGTGACTAGATTAGTTCATCCTATCTTTAAAAACAGTAATACAGTACATTCAATGAGTATAGGAATTTGTCGGCCATCTCTGAATTCAAGCAGTTAAATGTGCCTACGGTCAAGCCCTGTTAATTTGTTCTACTTGGTTTCTGGGAGAGTAAACTGGTGCAGTGACTAATCTCATGCTATGTGGATACAACAGTAATGCCTTGCAAACATTTCCACCCAACTAGAATATATTTTTTAAACTTTTGGGGCAGTTTGTTTATGACTTAGTTACAACACTGCAGTGACTGAGAGGCCCAGCTGTCTCTGGCGGAGCTACGGGTTCACACTTCATTGTGTGTTTTCTCTTTGGAAGGGAGAGACAGAACTGGGCCTTCTCACAGCTGGAAATGGGGGAGTCTGGTGCAGACTCAGAGCTGGTAATGATGGCAGCTGTTCATTTATTGGGCGTCCAAGCAAAAAAAAAAAAGAATATAAAAAGAAAAAGGCAAGACGGACAGGGGACATGTGAAACACCAGCGGCCTCAACCACTCCTGTGCAAATCTATGTTGAAAAAACAACAACTGTAACGTTGATTAGTTTTTCTCCACAAAATGAAATGTTATGCCACCAAGAATCAAGCCAGTGACCATAATCTAATAATATTATAGTGCTCTCAGACCAAAGGTTGCTGCACCATGCAAATCTCAAGACTTCTCCCTGGAGTTTAATAGCCATCAAAAATACTCTCAATCAGTATATATATAAGTGACAGCATACAAACATTGATCCCTCCAAATTCAACCATTTCGATAGCCATTAATAAACAAGAGACTCATTCTACAAGACACATGTTCCACTGAATACATTGCAAATACCAATTTCAATCCATTGCTACTCAATATTTCACCAACAAACCCCAAGATCGAGGCTTGCTCTATATACCTAATAATCAACAATGTCTGTCAAATGTCTAATTATATAATAATTTCCATCAAAAGCCATGGTTGTGCTGCTGTATGAGCCGGTAACAGACAGGGGAGGAGCTTCTGGGTGGTTTTTATTTTTCTAAAATTAAATCCAGACCCCAGGATTGCATCATTTAGCTTAAAATTGTGAGTTTTAGTGAAACTGTCACTCCTCAAAACCATTTAAATCACCTACCTTAGCCATCTCAGGGTATTCAGACGTGTTAAAGTGGGTTGCCTTGTAGTCTTGACACTACATTGCCTCACATGTAAGTCACTAATAACCATTGTATATGTGGACCACAGAGCACCTTTTAGAGTAGACACTTAAAGTCCCTGGATTACACCATCATTAACAAAAGCTCATGTATTAGCTTTAGAAATCCACTCAGGATGACCGGAGAGAAAAAGTGATGTTGGGTTGACCTGATCACTGATCTTCGCAGGCTCTATTTCGGAGTAAAGTAAAAAATACAACAGTTATAGAGGCCAAACTATGTTCCTGATCCAGTCTGGATTCAGCAAGTGAAGCTACATGTGATGAGACCAATAAAATACCTTACAATGCTAGAGTTATGTTAATGTGTTTATTGCTTTAAGAAACTATTTTGACCTTCAAGTGTCTACTAGGCCACTCAGAGTGCCACAACCAATGGTGAGGTCAGACATTTGAGCTAACCAATAAATGAGCACATATACAGTATACACAGTTAAAAAAAAAAAAAAACAGCCGTTTAAAAGTATTTTGGTAAATTTATACGAGTGACAAATCGGACTCAGTAAGATTCTATAATCATGATAACAGTTAAATAGCTTGAAACATAATGGGTCACAAATATCACAACCTGTACCCCTTAGTTTGTCAGAGGGCGACAGAAGCAGTGTGTGAAGCAGGTTGAAAAATAAGAAAATGCAATGGCTATCTGAGCAAGGCAGGGTATAGTTGATCATTTAAAGACACGACTTGAACTGGCAAAGCAAACAAACCAACCACTGATTGAGGCTTCTACGTCAATTAATTCGGAGCACTGACAGATAATCTCGGCTAAAGGTCCTTTCGCCAATTTTCACCCGTTTTTTTCAGAACGGATCGTTTCCCCCTTGCTGACGAAACCACAAGGCATCAAAACGAGTCGACTCACACTGACTTAAAATCCGAGAGACCGCCTGGCTACAGGATTAAAAAAAACAAATAGAAAATATTGTGGAAAATCTGAGGTTGTGCAAACTCATTATCAAATAGTGCACTATTACCACATTGCACATATGTAGCAGATGAAAAAGGGGGGGTTAAACCGGAGCCAGTGGACTGGATTGTAAGTGACTGTGAGTCAACAGACCGTTGCAGGCTCTCATTTACTCTGCGTGAAGGGCGGCGTGGCGCTGTTGGCACTTGCAGCGGTGGCACTAACTATGGAATAGCCAGCGGGGGGCGCTATGGAGCTGTGGCTGGGCTGCACGTCTTTCGGGATGCCACTGTGGGAGGCCAATTGATGGCCGAAGGCCGCGCTGAACTGTGGGAGCTGCTGCTTGGGCTTTGTGCAGGTCAGAAGATCGTGTGAGGCGGATGGGAGCGAGGATGAGGGGGCGGGGGCCGTGGTTAAACCAGTCAGGCCGCTCTGAGGCATCGCTGAGAGGGCCGCCATGGGCTGCAGCGTCACAGAGTGGGTGGTGGCCGGGGGCGTTGACAGAGAGGTGGATATGAGATGACTTTCTGATCCTATGAGATTGCCAAACTGTGTTGGGTCTGTGAGGGGGAGGGGGAGATTGTTCCATGAAGAGCGTGGGGGTCCTGGTAGCCCGCTGAGAGGGACTTCCAGCAGAAGGGGGGTGTCAGACTGGAAGGAACTGGCGTGGGGAGAAGATATGTGGTCGCTGTATGGGGAGGGCCCGTGCTCGCTGCTGTAATGGCTGCCCTGGGGGGACGATGTTTGTGTGTCAGACTTGGCCAGGACGTGGGATGCGTGTGTGCGGGGAAACGTTCGCTCCGTTAACGAGTTCTGAGTGAGCAGGGAGGTGGTGGAGGGGGCTACCGTAGAGGAAGATGAGGTCAGGTTGGAGCACGACGTCTGGGGCAGGTTAGCGGGCTGAGAAGGGGGCGAGGGGGTAAAGTGACCCCCTGTCGACTGCAGGAGATTGTCCGTCAGCTCGAGGCTGCTGAAGTTCTCTGTCTGGATGCGGCTGTTGAGCAGGTCGCCCATCCCCCCCGGCTGCACCGGCCCAGGGAACACTGCCATGGCTCGGTGGTCCACTCCTTCAGAGGGGGCCAAGTCCCCCATGGAGGTCAGGCACACCAAAGAGTCTGGGTAGGAGCCCATAGCCTGCAGGGCTCGCACCAGCTCCTCAGCCTCCTCCGTGGTGGGCAATAAGTCCCCATTCTTCCCTATAAATACACAACAATTACCGTTATGAAATCTAGTGATGGAAAGTCATAAAAGTGCATTAACTCAACTACTGCAGTAAAATATTTAGATAAAAGTACTTCAATGTTTCAATGTGATCCTTTCAGACATAAATAATGGACTGTTCACTTTTACAGTTCCTTTGGTTGACAGCTTTGGCTCCTTTGTAGATTTCATTTATTAACACAAATGTAAAAAAACAAATAAATAATAGTGTATTATTATAGATTAAGTTTCACAGCAGTATATTAAAAAGTTCAAAGGATATCCAGCTGCAACATTAAAGTGATAAACAGATGAAATCATTATTTAATGACATAATAATAACATATATTGCTCCACATAATGCGTAGTTATACTTTTGATATTTAAAGTTGAGTTTGATGCTTATACTTATATGATTTTAAGTGAGATTTTTTGACTAACAGTATTCTCTACACATTGTCTTTACTTAAGGCGAGACACTATGCAAAAATATAGTTTTTTATGCTATGGTCAATTTGGACAGTTTGAGATTTTCTTTCAGAGACTGGTGGATAGAAAACATTCAAAACTTATTTGGGTGTTTATTTTATTACAAAATGTGTTTATTTGGGTCTATAGATTCCTCCTAAATGAAAGTAAAGCATTAGATGATGTGGGAGGACTTTGTTGACACACACAAGAATAAGCTGGATGACAACCTTCAAACAAGTCGAAGTCCTGTAGGTCATCGGGCAGTCTGGGTAACACATCGGAGAAATCCTCCTGGTTTAGCTCGAGGTCATTTGGAATGTCTGCCATTTCATTGGTGATATCGTCAGGAAGCTCCTCTGCACTCAGGTCTGGAGTTGAGGGGCTCCTGCCAGAAAGATGAGATCAAAATGCTTAGTGAAGAAAACCACATGCTTCGTGACATGGGAGACTGTGAACGAGCCTCATGCTCCCAGACACTGGATCTCTGCACACTAAATGTTTAAGTTAACAGTGTAGAGTGAAGCAGACCTGATGCTGGCCTGCGAGGGCATTGCGAGGCTTATAGAAGGCATTCCCAGGTTCCCCTGCGGTAACGCTGGGGGGATGGGTTTCTGAGGCCTCCTCGGCCCTCTCCTCCTCTTCTTCTTGTGTTTTTTGGTGAGTGCCGGGGGTTTGGTCTTTTTACGTGGCTTCCGCTGTTGCTGCTGCTGGTGCTGCACTCGTCGGTTACCATCCCCTCGCAGGAAGTTATCCTGTGTGTTATGTATGAGAGAGCACTTAATCATTGTAACATTAGCCCAAATGAAGATCAACAACGCAGTCACCAAGAAATCAGGCTTTTGGATTTCTTGAGTTATTGTTGACATTCAAAAGGATATTTTCAAAATGTTAAAATTGGCATTTAAAAATGTTTAACTCACCATTTTTTTGGCATGCTCTTCACAGAGTGGTGTCTGGTGCGTAATATCAAACACAGGGATGGAGCACTGCTGACCATCTGCAAATTTGGCTGTGCAACTAGCAAAGAGCTGCTGGGAACGATTCAACAGAATGTCTATAGAGAACAATGAAGGAAATAACACCAAACACTATGCAGAGGGCATTTAATCATGAACTCCGGTCCCACAAACCAAAACATTTACAACTGAAACTGATTAAATCATGTTTTTAACTACCAAAAACAGAATCACAGCCGTTCTTTTTCACTTGTAACAGCCAGCTATACATGTGAAGAGTGATGTGGTGAAAAGGATACGCTGAAAGCAGTGTCGTGTGAAGGGCAGAGCCCTGTTGTTGCAGGCCTGGCCCTTTGTGCTGCCAGTGCAGGTCCCTGTGTCTGCTTTCTGCTGCCTTCCTGGAGCCGCACTGCAGAAACATACAGGCAAGCAACATCACTGACAACACGTCTCATCTGCTGTGTGCACTTATATGAATCACAGGAGGGAGATGGAGGGTTTGTGATTAGTTCAGATAAGTCAAATGGAACATTTGTGAGACTACCTTGAGGAGCTTCGAGAGGCACCGCGTAACTCCTGGATGAGCTGCCCAGCACAGCTGGGGTTGTTACCGGCAGCATGTAGCAAGGCTTTGCGGAAGACATAGCGGTATCTCTTTTGGCGGATGCTCGCCCTCTCCTGCCTGCACATGTGCTTGTATTTCTCCTGGAGGTACGAGCAAAGCCGAAGTAGCCTTGTTCGCCGCGAGGAGCCGCTATCTTCTTCCAACCTATTTTCAAAGAAAAAAGTTAATAGCACTCATGATGGGAAGCGTCAGGTTAAAGTTTACACTGTGGGGTTAAGACATAAAATACTGACCCATTCTGGGGTCTCCAAGAGCTCTGAAAAGGAAAAAATGTCTCTGTCTCCTCTTCATCGTCATCATCAGCACTGTCTTCTGACCAGTCCAGTCCTGGAAGAGAACTTGTTAGAGCGTGGTACTTGGCAGGCTCAAATCTAAATTTGCTACACTGTATGTTATCTTTCTTATAAAGAAAATGCATATTAATGTATAAGTAAGAGGGGACAAAAATTAGTGTGAAATTAAAATCAAGCACCTAGATGAGGAAACAGGTCTCCATGCTCCTGGTGTGTCTTGGCACAGAGCTGCACCAGATGTTGCAACCTGGCCAGGCAGCTGGCAGAAGGTGAGAAGGCAGCGGGACGCATGACAACCATGTGCCGCTGATTGTTACTACCACTGTCCTTGCAACTGACAGGCAAGTGAGTAGCATTGAAAGGCATTTTCCTGCTGAGTGATGGCCCAGTAGGTTGCACTGGACTGGGTGCTGCATTAGCGGGCATCCCTGGAGGCAGAAAGTTGACCGTCTGAGGTGGTGGTGGATTGCATAATAAACCCTGCTGCTGTCCTGGGAAAATGAAGGAAGTCACGCTGGAGTGCTGGGGCGGCTGGAGGAGACCTGACTGTTGCCGTGGGAGATGAGAGTTGAGTGGCGAGGAGGGGTGGACACGGGGGCCTGGGGAGGGATTAAAGTGCTCAGGAGGTGGCTGGAAGAGGTCCGTGTCATGGCAGAGCTTCTGGTTGAGCACCAGCCGGCTCTGTAGTTTCTTCTTGATGGCGTTGCCCTTCCGAGGTGAACCCACCTCCTCACCATCAGTGTCATCCTCATAAAAGGCAAAAGGGTCCAGGAGTTCCCCGTCAGGGAGGGGTAACAGGCGTGAACAGGGAGGAGATGGCGGTAGATCATCTAGACCATTCTGAGCTTTCAGAGCTAAAGAGGGCACAGTTATGTTAAGAGCCACTGACTCCAGGTGAGCCCGTGAGCGCATTTCCTCAAAAGCGTCATGTTTCTTTTTCCGTTCCTTCTTGGGGATAAAGCCCAGAACCTGCAGGTGACTGTTACAGTATCTGGAAAACAAGAACACAGCCTCAGCAAACTGTACACAGCACAGGGTGTGGAAGAATATTCTAAACAAACATACAGGTGTTATGTATATATGTGTATGGTATATGTTCTTTTAAGTGATTAACATGACACTACACACCTGCGGTCCTCTGACTTGGGGATGGGGTTGGTACACCGCTGGCTGTTGTATTTGGCCACATATTCACATTGCTTGAAGGGGGCTGTCTTATCCTCCAGAACATGCCGTATACAGAAAGCATAGCCATTGAGTCTGCGCTGTTTGCAGAGCTTTGGGCTGTACGAGCACAACGGCTTATTGTCCACCTCTGAGAAGTGTATGTGTTTGCCTTCATACATCACGTGACTCTTGTTCTTGACAACATCAGCTGATGGGGTAAATCAGGGAAAAAACTATAATTACATCCCTAACACTTAATACTGAGGAGGTAACCATGCATGCAAAATAGCCACCTCTACAACTTGTGACCGTTTACCAAGCTCTTAGCTAATACTTAGAGAAAACTAATTCTGTAAACCAACATAATTATAAACTACAACCTGATTATTGAATATATATATTAATAAAGTAATTCAACTATCAGTTGACTGTTTTATGAAAACGTATAATGCACTGATATGTTAATACTTTTATGAGATACATTTAATCTAGTAGACACGCTTTCATACCTTCAATTTTTTTTCTCAAAATATCTAATTGAGGTGGGTAAACAGAGAATATGTAATTTTATCAAACAGGTATTATCTTTCAAGGTAGCACTTACAAGATAATTATTATGGTTCTACAACACTTTCAAGTTAACGCTCAAAACAGTGACTTGCTGGTGTGCGTGCATCCATCAATTAAAAAAAAGATAAAGACTTAAATAACTCAATCAAAAATTTGCCTTTTTTCAACAAGAACGCTGCCTTTTTTAATGCTTCATAATAAACACACATGCAAACAGGAGGATGCTATAGATATATCACGATACACTCTAGCGTTAGCTGCCGAGGTTCACCAGTAGCTTAGCTGCTACTTTTAACTATAATTGTGTGTTTAAAATATGGTTTTAGGGATCACTACGGTTGTAAAACCCGAGGTACATGTTGTACACAAAATATCGTGTTGGCTACGTGTAATCTGTTGTAGCCTGGGGTCACGTTAACAACGTTAGTCACGGAGAACCGGACAGACAGCAAACGGTAACTATCGTTTGCTAGCGTAACGAACTACCTTTGGAGCCTGGGGAGCTAGCCATCATTAGCTTGGAGCCGATGGACAGATGTAAAACACAAATAAATGAAATTCTAAACACAATAACGCGTATTATACTACTGTATCATAATATATTAAAGCAACTGTATATCCATATTCAGGCAGAAATACATGTTATCATGATGAACAAAGCGTAAAATTGGTGAGTTAGCTAACAAGCTATCAAGGCTAAAAACACAAATTAGTAGGCGGTAGCTAACCAGGAAACGGAAACATCAGCAAATGGCAACACTATACAAAGGTCTATTTTCAGTTTACTTTTATAAAGAAAAAATGCAAGATGAATCCTAGATTACAAGCAATAATGGGGGATAATCATGGAGTTTCTGTATAAATAAATATGATATATTTGTGGCCAAATACTTTCGAACAAAGGGTCTACATACGAGGCTTAAGGCCTGTCCTCGAAGGCCTCCGTAATAATCAATATGAATTATAGCCTTTATCGTTACAGAGTCTTATTAGCAGGTAACAGGACTTGAGAATGTCAACATTGCATAACATCCCATATGTACTTAAGGCACGGACTCATTTATTCAGTTACAAGTTACAAAATAAATTAGCCATTAAAAGGAGGCCTATTAGCTTCGATAGCACAGCGGCTTCTAGTTGAACGCCTGGCCGTCTGAGGCCTGCGCAAAACGGCACACTCAGAAATCGAGTCCGAGGCCCTGATGAATTCGCTTACCTTGAATTGGTATGGGCTGTGTAAGGTATTCACTCCAGATAGACGGCCGAAATGTCTATTGCAATCTGCTAGGCTATTTGTGCATCGATATCGAAGACAAGATAATAGCAGTGATCTTCATCGAGCTCGGTATATCTGGAAATAAGGATGCATTTAAATATAGGCTATCCAGAGCAAATATCAAGCAGTAGGCAGGCTGCTGAGGATTTTTGTTGGATCCACAGCCGACTCCACACAGCACCACTACAGGCACTGCGAGGACATGACAACAATCCGCTCAACAACAACAACCTCTCCTACCATATTGGAAATGCAACTTTGTTAAAAGCCCTTACAGTGTAGAAGTGTTATGTTGATATCGTTATGACAGGAATAAGAGTTTGTGTGTGCCGTTTTACATTTTTCACATTTATATCATTTCAGTTAAATTATAACGACTGAGAGGTTCTGCTAAGTGTAAAATCCACCTGGACCCCGGCTCTCGTTCTCCATGTGAGTGAGTTACCAGCCCTGCTGTCACTGTTGCCGGCTGTTCCCCGATGATGGACCACGTGCCAAGGAAATACAGGAGCTTGAGAGAAGTGTATTCACATGAAAACAGAATAGTGCCATTCATGGCACCAGCATTTATATTTTGACACTTTTCAAATGTTTTTATCTTTATTTTTATAAATAACAGCACAAAGTAAAATAAGTGGTCTGCTACATCAAACTGGTTTGTTAAATATTATACAAATACCTCTATAACTATACACATCATATTTAAGGAAAATATAATCTCTACATGGTACACGTTGGTAATTTTAAAAAACAACACTATACCTAAATCTGAAGCATAATCATTTTAAACCTCGATCATATACAATACAAATGTCAACTTCCTAACAGATGAAAACATTTAAGGTGCATCTTTGGACATTTGGTAAACCCTAAGCTTATATATTCACTCTGCAAGGAGCACATTCACGTTTCTGCAGGTTAGTAAAGTATGTTAGGTCCATTAGGTGTAAATATAATAATACATGTGCTATTATAAACAGTGCAAACAAATAGGTTTCTAGAAATGTGCAAATTGCAGCTTTGTGCGAATATATTTAGTTTTTAAATGATTGTCTATCCATTGTGCTTTAGCATATGGCTGGCTCTTCCACAGCATGTGCTCCCTCTGTGACAGCTTTCACACACTTTGCCATCGTCTGGGAGGCTCTGCTTATCGGATCTGTGAGTAAAGATTTAAAGCACATTTCAAACTAGCACACAACATTACTGTGAAGACCAACATTTACCTGTATAATGAGTCTAACTAGAGGAAAATGGGTGTTGATTATTCTATGAATTAGAAATGTACATAGAAAATTAATACTAAAGTTGCAATGGAATTTTTTCTGAACTAGAACATGACATTCATTTGATGAAAAAAATAATTATAGAAGTGCTTAATCACTACTTGATGTCATTTAAATCAATCAAATTTGTTTATTACATCCCCATATCATACATTACTATTTTGCGTTGTTACTTTATTCAGCTTTAATGTAACACTTTTGTGGAAATTGCAGATTTTGTATTTATGTCAAATCAAAATAAAAAAGGCCAAATGATCGCACATTGTGATTTTGATGCAGCTTTATATATATATATTATATTATATATATATATATATATATATAGTTATATATATATATATATATATATATATATAGTTATATTATGTTGAATTAGTGTTAATATTAGATAGTTTCCTTATAACAACTACAAAAGCATAAACACAATTATATTAACATTAAGGATGATGATACACCACTGCTGCAGGACTTCCTGTAGGACTTTGGAATAGAGAAAACATTTCGACTAGGTTTAGTCAGAGCAGTTCCAGAGCAGTTCCAGAGCACTAGTGACCTACCTGTCATATAGAAGTCCTTCACAGTAAGCTGTGGAGGGACTAAAGGTCCGGTAAGGACAGCCTGGTCAACTGTCTGAAAGAGATAATCCAGATACAACCATCATCAGAGAGAACAGCGTAAAGCAATAAACTGAATTAGCTTACACTTAAATAAGATTTATGTAATAAACTGAACACATGTTAGAGGAAGATAGCAGCTGACCTTAGACAGCTCATTAGCCTGCTTGAAGTAGTTGGCCTCCTCAACGTCATCATATCGAACCAGATTTGGGGAAACCTCTGCCAGTCTTTGACGGACTTCATCAAGGGTGTCATATGGCAGAGTGACTCCAACAAGCTTAAAAAGAGACCAAAAAAGAAACAGTTTTATGTTCCACAGATGAAGGGGAATACATGTTAAAAACCTGGGAAGGTTAAACTCCTGATGCAGTTTGGTCCTCTCCTTGCTGGACTTGTCGCCTCCCACAAAATGCAATAATCAGGTGTGTTGTTCCCTATGGTTGTTCCCTACAGGTACAAGGGGGTGTGACCTGGGGAACAAAGGAAGATGGAATTGTGGGGGGAAGGATGCTTGTTTTATTTACTTTGGAAAGAAGCGATAAAGGAGGAAGAGGGGAGCCTTGCAGCTCCCAAGAAGGTAAAACAAATAAAAATGTTTAGCTCTTTTTTACAGTGGTACCTCAAGAAACAGGTAGCAGCAGTGAATCCAGTGAGCCTGAGGACCATAAGGGTTGAGCAGCTTACCCAGCCAGAGCCTGAATCATTTTGCCATCCTTCATTAAATGCCGGAGAGTTCAATTCCTTTTTGGATGTTGTTCATTTTGCAATGCATTACTGGATTCTATTTTTGCTTTTGACATATTTATTTTATTGGATTATACATTTGCATTGAAAAGACAGTTTTTGAGTTGGACAAATCTTCATCAATTGGAAATTTTACCAGCAGTTTTATTTGTTATTTTAATTTGGGCTGAGTCTTTTCCTAACAACTTAAAGTTATCATTGAGTTTTCTTTAAGCGTTTTTCTTTGGTTAGGTAAATAAAGATTTAATGGACCCTAACTATTAGCAGTTTTAGCACCACGGGAACTTTTTATTTTTAACTAGACCTAAAAAATTAAGCTGATTGTTGTAATAAAGCCTTTTTTTTTTTCTGGTTCACCTCAGAAATGGCTCTAATGATCCTCCAGTCCTCCCTCGCCATCCCCGGTGCAGTCACATCCACTTTGGTCTGCTGGGCACGGCCCTCAGTGTTCACATAGGTGCTACATTTCTCAGTATATGCAGCTCCAGGAAGCAAGATAACAGCCATTGGTGCCCCGACATCGCCATGGTGACCTGGGCAGTTATGGCACAAATAACTTAATTGGATGTCTCTTTAATTAAAAGGGACTATTTGGATTTCAAAATGTTCCTTTTTTAACATACAAAATAATCAGTCAGGGAATCTGCTGCCTCTCACAGCTGCCATACATTCATTAATGCAAATGAAAGAGCTTATGCTGCCGTGCAGTAAAACTGCTGACCTTGATAAATTATGAAGCTTTCCTTTGGGAGGTCTTGGTGAGTAATGCAGCCAGCATCAGCTCCTAGTAGGAACAGGACTTTTGGAGGGTTTTTTCTGATTAGCCTCCACTCCTGGTTCAACCCTGTCTCCTAAAAAGGACGTTCCCACAGAACTAAACTGCATTCTCAATTACGTTTAGCAAGAAACGTATTTTCTCCCACGTTACGTTTGTTATGAACGTATCTCAAATACGTTTATTTTCTACATATCTTCTAGAAACAGAAAATAATAGTTTTATCATGACAAAAAGCTGCTGTGTCATTTATTGCAACATTAAAACAAATCCAGAGTTACGTGTTTCTGTACTTCCTCTAAGAAAGGACAGTAACAGAAGATCTCTGTGGCTTCAGGCTTGATCGCCGTTCAAATGACAGTGTTGGTTTCCCCAAAAGTGGGCGGGGCTGTAAAGTGACGTAGATTTTACTATCATCTATTATTCAAAACCATTCTATTTATTCTAACGTAAATTACATGCCAGTGTTTTATCTTTTTATTTATTTGTTTTTATTTTAAATCGTATAATGTCTAACTTTTTTTGCCGAAATGGGGCTTAGAGCCTCAAAATACTGAAATCTGTATTTTTTAAAAATCTTTTCCTTCTAATTTATTATTCTTTTCTAAATAACACACTGTTATTTACTCAAGAATAACACACAATTATGCTTGTTTTTATTTATTCGTTTAATTCTATAATCTTGGGCTTTTTAGCATGCTTTTTAGCCGTAAATAAAGTCACCGGAAACAGACGGGACATTTCAAGATTTAGGATGGCCGAAGACACTACACTACCCATAATCCCCAGCTATCGTTTGGGACTACAGTCCCGTTGACAAACCCCGTGATTAATCTTCAAACTCTGGGATTGGATGTTGGAGTGGCAGTGCGCCAAGGTTACGCCGAGCGTCAAGCTCTTTGAAATGGAACGCAGACTATTCAAAACTGGACTCGAACGTTAAAAATATTTTCTGTCTCGCTCATGAGAGTAACAGCTGGCGAAATTACAGCCTTGCCTACTGATTTCAATTTAACCATATATCGAGCCCGATTGTCGATTTCAAAGGTGTGCTCTAAAATGATATTTATAAATGACTATTATCATTATTATAAGCAAGACAATAAATGGCAAAGATATGTAGAAAATAAACGTATTTAAGATACGTTTATAACGAACGTAACGTGGGAGAAAATACATTTCTTGCTAAACGTAATTCAGAATGCAGTTTAGTTCTGTGGGAACGTAATTTTTAGGAGACAGAGTTGCCTGGTTTGTAACCAAGGTCAAGGGCAGCCACTTGACTGGCAACCCTGAGGTGGGAAAGG
This sequence comes from Notothenia rossii, assembly GCF_949606895.1. NCBI lineage: Eukaryota > Metazoa > Chordata > Actinopteri > Perciformes > Nototheniidae > Notothenia > Notothenia rossii. The sequence goes on from NC_136904.1 coordinate 82,102,765, forward strand.
AAAAACGTCCATATAATACAGTAAACCTCCACTTCCCTGTACCTGAAAGATTTCCCTCTAATTGTCCAAGAAGACCCTGACCTGTGAAGCACATTGAGAACCTTCCATGTTTCCTCTGCAGCACTGCTGACGCGAGCGTTCTGAGCGATGGCTGACACAGCAGCCATTATTGCAGCTCCATCCTCTTTCTGCAGGCCACTGCTTCCAACCACAACAACAGGATGCTTCACTTCAGCCAAGACCTGACCTATAGAGGTGGAAGACATTCAAGTTGACTTTTAACATTTTTAGAATTACTAAGAGGACTCAGACCTTGGCCAACGGGTGAGTTCCTGACGCGATGTCTTGCAGAACCTTGGCAGACTCCCCAAGATGGGTGTAACTGAGGTCCACTTCCTTTCCCAAAAGAGCCACTTACAACTCATTGTGAAGCCAGCTGAATCAGAGATACCAACATCGTTATAAAGGACATTTTTGTTCAGTATAACTCAGATTCAATGGTCTGATGTTGCTCAATAACCACATATAAAATCTTTAAATTATTTAATGTAACTTTTCCTGATTCTTGCATTGAACTGTGGAGCCTCATAGCGTGGGTTTGTGCCAACCAGAAGCAGCAAGTCAGCTTCTTCAATGCCAGCAATCCCAGTGTTCAGGAGATAGTTTGAACGCAGTTCAGATCTGAGGAAACAAGGTTAAAAACTTTAGTGATAGTTTAAGCCCTTTTCGGTTGGGAACTAAAGCAGTTATCATTGCTCTTGCCAAAGACACAAGTTCCCTTTATTGGTCTACCACTGCCCAAATCAGTCTGTTTGTGTCATTGTGACATTTTAGTTAGTTTGTAATGGCCAAAGTTGTTAATGGAGCATCTCAGTTCCTTGTCGGTGAGGAAATTCTGACATAATTGTCAGTGAAGTGAAAATTATTTAAATATTGTGTACACTTAAACTGTTTTTTTCTTTAGTTTTTGCCTTTTTTTTAAGTGGCAACCATATATTTAGCTGCTGCCCCAAACTACAGCAATACACTGCTTAGCTTTTGTGCTGGGACTCCTTTTTTTCCAAACTGACCCTCATCCTATGTGATAACATAACATCAACAGGGAAAGTTCAACATGCTTTGTCCTATCTTTATTTTTCTGTGGCTTTACCCAGCTCCAGCCATTGGGAACACCTCCTCAGTGCACAGGTTTTCACTATTCAAACGGTTCAGCAAATCTTTCAGGGAAATGAGAGCCTCTGCATCCGCCAGGCCTCCGACAATAGCAGCGACATCATTTCCTTGAACTCGTTGCAACTGTCAAAGAAAACAGATGTTAATCAGAACAGCCTTAGCTGAAACAAGTATTTGCACACTATCACACACAGTTAGAGGAAGTAATTTAATCCAAAAATGACATACCGCTCGATCAGCTCTCGTCAGTACCTCTTCCCAGGTCGCAGGAACCAACTGCCCAGCCTCGTCTTTTACCATTGGCTGAGTAAGCCTCTGCCTTTTGAGTCCATCGTATGCAAACCTGTCAGAATAGCAGCAAGGAAGATTTTAGCTTTGATGCAAACGGCATACAAAAATCTCTGTTGTCTGTGAAGTCAACTTGTGTGATAAGAAAGGAACCTGGTTTTGTCTGAGATCCACTCCTCATTAACATCCTCATTGAGGCGAGGCAGGATTCTCATCACTTCACCCCCACGTGTGGTCACCACAATGTTACTACCCACAGCATCCAGAACATCGATGGATTCAGTCTTCCTGCAGAGAAACATCATGAGTGGTAAAACTAACCTTTGACCCTACATTTGTAATCACAATGTTGAGCACCAACCTGGTTTCCCAAGGACGAGCAGTGAATGCGTATGGTTTAGATGTCAGGACTCCCACTGGGCATATATCAATGACATTCCCAGATAACTCCGACATGAACATCTTCTCCACATAGGTCCCGATCTGCAGGTCATTGCCTCTGCCAGTTGTACCCAGGTCCTCCACACCTGCAATCTCACTGGCAAAGCTGTAGGAGCAAAATAATGATTTATTTACATAGTCTAGACCAGGGCTATTCAACTACACATTCAGTTGGGCCAGATTTTATAACTACAAAATTCAGCTGGGCCAGACATTCAGCGGCCTGTAAAAAGCTGGTAGTGACACATTTTAAACCAACACATATTACTACGATGAAAAACATGCAATTTTTATTCATTGTTCATCTAACAAAGGTACGTCAAAAAGCGCATAAAAACACAACAAATTAGCATTAATTTAACAGAATCTGAAAAAAAATTGCACAGTTGTAGCATTACATTTGTTTGCTTTAGAAGTCAAGTATTCAGGTTATGTTTTTTGAACCAGGCACATCACAAAGTGCATTTACTGAATACAATAATAGCAGTCTTAATACATTTCCTGACATACAAAAAAAACAGCTAAAGAGCTCCAATGCAACACAAAGAGGTAGTACTGTAGCAATACTAGTTTTTCACTTTTCAAGTAATAACAAAAAAATCACACGTTTTGGTCACATTTGACCCAGACACATTACAAAGTGCATTTAAATGAATACAGAAAGAACTGTCAAACCCTTCAGTGCACAAACCCATAACAAGGGATACGGGTAACTATATGAATGAGTACTACAGTACACGTCTACTATAGTAAACTAGGTGCTTACTATCGCCTCATTTGTGATTTGTCATCGCTGACTTTCTCAATGGGAGAAGGGACATTTTTAGTTTTGAACAAGAGCAGTGGTTTTTGGCTCATAGGATGTCAATGCAATCCTAAGACATTGGTGAAGAGTGCTGTCAGTCAGGGAGCAGCGAGTGCTACTTTTGATTGAGTTCATGTGTGAAAAGCTTGATTCACATGTGTATGTTGATCCAAACATACTGAGCACACAGATCGCTACTTTCTGAACGTTAGGGAACTGCTGTTTTTTGACATCACTCCAAAACTTCGCTGGCCCGTTAGTGCGCTGCATGTCAATACGTTCCAGTGTATATTTCCCCTTGTCGATGCAGGGGACCACTTCCTTTGCTCTAGTTGATACGTCCCCCTCTATTGCAACAGTGAAGGGGTCTATGGCAAAGTCCATCATCACCTCTGTGGGCAGAGCAAGTCCATCCAATCGACCGGCAAAGTTCTCTTTCAACCTCGCAATGAAATCTGTCACCACATCCGTGATTTGTGCCGGAGATGTGATGTGTTTGGGGAGCGTCGGAAAATGCAGCATCTGACCCGTGCTCAAGTCGGTCGCGAAAAGGTCCAGCTTGACTTGGATTTGATCCACAAGATCAATGACCGTTTTGTCTCTGTTTACGCTTCAGAGTTGAGAGAGACATGTTTTAGAGTTGCTATCATAGGACCACCGTTACTAGCACCACTTGATGCACTTTGAAAAAAAGGGGGTTCGTTGTGGTTTGGTGGTTTCTATGCAACGTGGAGTGTTGCGTTTATGGTCTGTACTAGTGTAGGAATTTGGCAACGGGAGGCTGGGCCACTCGGGAGTTGGTTCTGGGCCGCATCTGGCCCGCGGGCCGCCAGTTGAATAGGCCTGGTCTAGACAATCAGAGCAACTCAACCCACTCTTGCTGTTGATGTGTGTCTCACCGCACGCAGCGAGTGCACTGGATGCAGCGAGTCATAATGGTTTTGATGAGAGGGCCAATGTTTTTGTCTTCCACTGCTCTTTTGCTCTATGTGAAGCGGCTCCTGTCACTGCCAAACTGCATTGACTGGTCCTTCAAACAAAATAGTTATTGGTTGTATCATTCAATCTTGTATTAAATGTATATATTCCAAAGAAAAAAATGCTTTGTCAGGTCTACAAATTCACATCTGGTGGTGATTATCTTTACCTGTAGATCACATTCTCCCCCCTGATCACACATTGGACAATCTAGTGGGTGGTTAGCCAGTAGGAACTCCATTACACCCTCTCTGTTTAAAATTAAACATACCATTTGAATATATATATATTTGCTTTTCTACAAAAAAGTGTGAAATGTTTTTTTAGCTTTGGAGAGATGTGAGTTATCATAATACCACAAAAAATTGCCAAAAGACAACTAAGTATAATTAGATGTATTTATTACAATACCAGAACAACAGCAAATATAATATATTTACTTTTGAGTTTCATCCTACCTGGCCTTTCTTGTCTTGTCAGAGTTGGTTAAAATATTCCAGCCCTTCATGACTGGCATAGCACAAGCTGCCACTGGCTACAAAGCAAATGAACAACATTTCATGTAATTTCATGCGTCATAAAAGGGGAAGAATACAGCATGATCAGTTTGGCTACCAGAGTGGAAACAAAACATACATATTGTAATTCATATACAGACATGACATACCTTAGGAACTTTTTCTATCTCCACAAGACACATCTGACAGTTTCCAGCCACTGACAGGCGCTCATGGTAGCAGAAGCGAGGAATCTGCATTCCTACCTTCTCGCATGCCTGTGACGAAATTGAATCACAGTGTTACATTTGATATTAAGACTCCACAGCTTTCAATATTATGTGATTAAATGCATGAAATGAACGAAACCTGCAAGACAGTGGTATTGTTCGCCTTTTCCCCTCAGACAGCCTGAGTCCCTGGTATTCCAAAGCAATAGCAAATGATTGCCACTGACAATTATTGTCTAAATTGAGCCAGCAAAAGCCTGGCACCAGATATGGTGACTGGCAAATCTGTAATCCTGCCTGTAATCCATCAGTGATCAAAGTCAAAAAGGTTCTAGTGCTTTCACACAACACACAACATGGGTGTTCTGCAGAAATACAAGACAGGCATTAGTGATCAGAGCATGATGATTAAGCTAATCAATTGATAAAGCAACATATTGTTAACGTACCATTGTTTGTTGCAGCCGCACCTCCTTTGATAAGTGTCTCTGGAAAGAGACTGCGGCTCACAACAGGCAAACGCAACATGCTGCAAGAGGCAACATCACGTGTAAACCATGGTGTAAACTTTAACTCTCCTGGTTGTCACATTGTTAAGTGCCAAGGCTTTATTCGAAGTTTGTGTTGTTTTTTTAACCCTGGAGAAACGTAAAAACTCCATGTAAATGACGTTAGCAAAAGAAAAACAGACGTTACGTTTACTAACATTAGCTGAGATATAACGTGCAGGGCTTTCAGCACTAGAGAGCAGCTAAATGCTGTGACGTGCACTTTTTAAGGCTGTTAATAACTACCTTCTAAATGTAAAGAAACACCACTTTAACGTTTACGTTTACGTTAGCAAACAATGGATATCATTTAGCATTAGCTAACCTTGATAGCTTGCGTCCTAAAACCATTGTCTAACATTGATGCATTAAACATGTGTGATGTTAATGGTAAATAATGCCACCTCGTTAAAAAGTATGTTAACGTTTGTGACGTTAACGTCAAACTCCTGTGTACCCTTGCTGCTAACATGCAACGTCAACCTAATTCAAATCGACTAAACTTTATTCGTTTTTAAACTCTCGACTCTAACCTTCATTTAGCTCTTGTGTCCGGACTATACACTATTTACAAATGTAATAATAATATGCCCTAAACTAAACACCACGGTGACCAGTTGCTTACCTTGCCAGTGTGTGTCATAAAACTGCCTGCGACTCGGATGGCGCACTGTTGTTATTCTGCTGCGTCACGGATTAAGTAATCCCGTGTACCATAATCCAAGAGTACTTTTGTGTAAATAATGACTAAGGCAATTATACGGGTATCCAATATGTGCCATGATGGTAATGTGAATGCTACTTTTAACAGACACTCCCCTCATCTACACCCATTTGTGACAATCTGTGGACGGTGAAGTGCAGTGGTGTAAATTAACTCAATTGATTTACTCAAGTAAACTACTGTACTTGAGTTCAAATTTGAGGGATTTGTACTTGATTTGAGTTCTTAAATGTTTTGCTACTTTTTACTTCTACTCCACTACTATTCAAAGGTTAATCTTGTACTTTTACTCCACTGCATTTATTTAATATATTAAATTACTTTGCAGAGTTGAAATTATGATATTAAATATATTCCACACCTGAATATTATTTTAGTTACACCTCTAAATTCAGAAGCTAAGGAATTCAAATTAGATCCACCTTTACCAGCTGTTATACACATATTAATGTATCAATAATTATAATCAAATCATATAATTATTCGAAAATGGGCCATTCTGCATAATGAGACTTTTGGTGCTTTAAGTATCATTTGATGCTAATACTTTTGTACTTTTACTTGAGTAACATTTGCAATGCAGGATTTTGACATGTCACAGAGTATTCCTTCCCTGTGGTATTGATACTTTTACTGAAGTATAATAGCCTATATGATTAGGCTACTTCTCCCATCTCTGCTCTTTAACAGACACTCTCCCTCATCTAGACCCTTTTGTTACAATCTGTGGTGAAGTGGAAGTAACAGCAGGGCTTGCCCTCGTATTCAGATGTTATCTAGTGTGGATAATTCGCCTTTTCAGCCATTCATGAGCCCCTTTAAATATCACTTAATTCATAAAATTGAGGTTCAAAGGTCCACTTGAGTTGTCCGTATAGTGCCACGAGGGCATGATGATTGTAGTTCAGGGGTGTCAAACTCAATTTAATCGTGGGCCACATCAGCATTATGGCTACACTCAAAGGGCCGGTTGTAACTTTAAGACTATATCAAAATACATATATAAATATATATATATATAAACTAATTTATTATATTACATTATTGCCTCTGTATTGGATTATTATCAGATAGGGTAATAACTTCATAATTAACTACGTCTGAAAGCAGAAGTGTGGGGCAAATAATTGCAAGTCTCTTCAGTGAGAATGTCACAAAATAATTTTAAAAAACTCAAATTCTGAGAAAAGTGCACATTCTAAGAAAAAAGGCATATTTAGAAGAAAAAAGTGTAATTTGAAATGCATTATGGGACATGTAGTTCATGGGCAACGTGCTTCTGTAAATCATTATGTAACCGTATAATAAACATATAATATTCTTTGCAAGCTCTCGTGGGGCCACAGGAAATGAAGTCACGGGCCGGATTTGGCCACCGGGCCTTGAGTTTGACACCCCTGTTGTAGTTGTTGAAGAATGCCATCGGTCCATGTTTTTTTACATCTATAACAGGAAATAAAACCACCAACCTTTTGTTAAATGTATGATGTTCATTATTTGTTGTTGTTTTTAGGCAGCAATGCAGCATTGTTGACTATCTATCTGTTATCCTAACAGTGATGTAATCCCTCCAAATCAGAGTTCACTAAAAGGAAATAACAGGATACGTCTGGTAAACACACCCTCAGGAAATGGAAGGAAAAGCACATCTGGGTTTACGACAGGCTTGTGTATTCTTTTTCTTAGAAGAATAGACAAACAATATACAGAAAGTATTCAAAGTGCAGCAGGTGTTCAGAATAAGAAATGTATTACGACATATGTTGTTTATTTGAAATATATTAGAATAAAGTTTCTATACAAATCTCAACCAGTTTAAATATCTCAAAACACATTAATAGGTAACTAGCCATCAGTAAATCAATATAAAAACATTATAATGTTAGACTATCAATAGATCTATGCAACATATCTCATCTCTAAGAAACAAAGATGTCGTTCCTCAAGAGTGAAAACAATTCTGTAAATAGTAAACATAAGATACATTTGATAAAAGACTGCAACAGATGATTACTTACATTATGGATAAATATTTTTTGTCAGAAAATGTTTGAGAGAAGATTATGAAAATGGTCAAATCTTTAAAATGCTTGTTTTGTCCATGTGCAAAATGTTTCTGTTTATAAGACAAATACTATCAAGTATCAAATGCTTACATATGAGAAACTGGAACAATGAAATTATACAATTTATTAAAAAACAATAATAATAAAAGGATTTAACAAAATATTTGCGGATTATAATTTTTTAACTAATTAGCCCTCTTGAGCTGTGATTTTCGCAAATCATTTTGCGTTATGCAAATGAAATATAAATATATTTAGATTAGATTTAGGAATAACTCAATGTGCATGTTATACATAGTTCGACTCAGCTTGTCCATTGAGAGTTATTATCCATAAGTGAAGTGAAACAAGCAAAGACAGTCTTTAGCATACAGCTGGAAGGGACAGCTATGATCATTTTCCAAAGTAATAGCCGGTCTTACTTTGATGTTTTTCATACACCACCTCTACAGTTTGAGGATGGCTGTAATCATAGAGCGGATGACTCCACAGGCTCCTCTGGGACACTGTCCTGCTGAACCCCTGGCACAGACTCCGTCTCAGTGGCAGAGATGGACTGGCTGAGCTCTCTCAGTGAACTCTTAGTAATGTCCAGGCATGCATGCTTCAGGATACGACGCACCTTTTTGCCTAGGAGCATATACAGGAGGGGGTTAATGCAGCTGTTAAAAAAGCCTAAACTGGTGGCGAGAGGAAAGCCAGCTTTCAGTATGCTGTGAAGGTATAATGAGGAATGTACGGATAACTCCATCAAGCTAAAAGTATGAAAAGGTGCCCAGCATAAAAAGAAAGCCAGAATCACTGCAGAGATTGTTTTAGAGAAGCTTGACACCCGGACCGAGCCACCAGATTGATTCACCTTGATTGTCAGAAGAAGGCCCGTCACACTTATGGCAGTAAAAGGCAAAATGAAGCCCACAGCAGTTCGAATGACCACTATCATAACGTGCCTCATGACTGCAGTATGTCCGTCCTGTGTGTGGAAGTTGTTGAAACACACAACCTTGTCATGTAGGCGCACTGTGTCACGGAAAATCAGCGCAGGGGAGCTTGTGGCAGCAGCCAGCAGCCATATGCAACCGCATACAACCCAGGCTCTCTTTATAGTGCGATACTTCTGAGACCAGTTCAGGTGGACAAGAGAAACATATCTGTCTATACTGAGCACTGTCAGAAACAGCACACTGGCATACATATTCATAACGGACACAAATGAGTTAAGCTTACACATGACCAACCCAAAGTCCCAGTGGAAGTCTCGCAGTATGTAATCAATGTAGAAAGGGAGGAAAAGCACAAATACAAAGTCTGCCAATGCCAGATTGAGCAACCAAACACTGTTGACTGTCTTTTTGCTTTTAAACGCTACCAACCAAATAACAGTTCCATTTCCAATCAGCCCGAGCACAAAGGAAATAATGTAGATGACCACTGAGATTATGTGCATAGTTTCCTTCTGTCTGTGGTTTACTTTAAGTTCCTCCAAGTCACCGTACTCCATGTAGTATTCGTAGGTGTAGTTTCCATAGTCCTCATCCAATTCGGCCATTGTTGATTTAACCTCTGGTGAAGCGATCTGCGGGGAGGAAAAGCTCAAGATTAGATGTTCCTTAAAGATGATCTGTAAACACAGTAATTCAAAACATCCCAATGCATTATAATATTCCTGTGTTCTCACCTCACACACTCACTGTGTGATTATGGCGGGCTGTTCCCCGGAATGATCCCGTTATCTGTCCAGTCTCTGATAAATCAGTTCCTGTGTTGAAGTGAGATAAGGGTGTGTTCCGAGTAACCCTGGAACATAATGTCAACAACCATTTGGATCATCAATGTGGTCAGTTAAATGCCCAACAGATGAGATAAAAAGAGGCATCAAACTGCATGATTCATAGTGTTTGCTCTGAAACATCTGCCAAATACTAAATTGTTACACATTGCACCGTTTTCATTTCATTGTTCAACTTTTCCAAGGTTATAACATTCCTAGATGTTTTCCACATATCACAAACACTTGTATAACCATCACTAAGGCCAGAATAAAGCCAACACAACACCTTTTATTATAGCCATATATATATATATTTTTACCAATGATGTTTATGTCACATAAGTGTTATAATCTGTTTTTTCTAGTCTACATTGCATAACACACATGAAGTGATAGTATATAAACTGTCTTTAGGAAACAGCATCATGAAAAAGAGTAACTACCAGAAGAATAAGAACACTCATCACAGAAAAAAGACAAGCTTAAATAGACAGATCAGACTTTGACATGAACATGTGTTGAAAACCCATCAGACCAGATGGAAACTGTATGCCAAATCACTGCAATCAACACTTATTATTTAAATAACTATAGCCTGTTGAGTAGGAAATAGTAGCTCATAGTAGACATAGTGCCACATAGGCTACACACTATTCGCATACTAATGGGATAAACAGCTTTCCATTTCAGATTGAAAGACAGAGCATGGTTTACCTAAAAGTGCAGCTCTCCCTTGTATTAGTATTTGGCTGAAAAACAGCGACAGCTCCCGGCTAGATGAAAGTGACTGCTAACTTTTAGCCTTTTAGCTCCGTGTTGCCGGGCCTGGTCCCTAACGTCCCGATTCGGCTGCAGAAGCCTCTCTGCGGCATGTGTAATGTTTCCGTGCGTCCATCCAGATCAAAACCCGTCCCAGGCTGTGTGTACAGAGGAGCTGTGATGTGCAGAGGGCGCGCCTGGCTGACGCGTCTTACATCAACCACGGAGTGAAGAAAAGTTATTGGTCACCCGCACTGAAGAATGCTTTCATTCAGCAGAGCAGCGGCTGCTTTTCATAACAGCAGAGTAAACCCTCATCGCTTCCCCCCGTCAGTGCACAAACGGAAAAGTGAGTGTGAGTGCTGCAGAAATGTGTCTGTTTTTCCCTGAAATGCACAAACTGCTTCAGTCTGTATGTAGTGCCAACTAAGGCAAAGTTTATTTTTCGGCTGTCATATACATTTTAACTGCATTTTATTTCCTCTTACCGTGCATTATCGCTTTCATTATGCAGACGTTTGACTGGTGCTCATTAACACAGAAAGTAAACCTGTCTGTGGCAGGCCTGCTTCATGGTTGAACAAAATATAACATGAGGCTTTGAATCTATGTGAAAGCAGGCTTATTGCACTGTTAAGTTTGTTAAAACTTGATGAATCCAGAATTATTTCAACCCTATTCCCAGACATAAAATAGTTTTCTGTGGCAATGTTTAAATTATGTATGTGGCAGATACATCACAGTTTATGTCTAAAACTATTTACCGCATTTCCATACAGTTTGAGGACCTGCAAGACGCCTTAAAAGAAGGTCCAAAACAATAATATAAATCACATTCAAAATCAATCATCTCCTAAACTACATCCTGCTCTTTAAAAATGTAGAAAATGCGAAGCCTGAAGCACTAAAGATAACCCTCAAGTCTGAGGCTAAAGCTTCCCCACACAAGGCAAATACAACTGTTTTCACAGAGACTAAATACATAACAAGCTGGACCCAGAGCACGGTCAGCATTTTCCCCAGTCTGGCTTTCACTCTGGTCTTCTAAAGATGACCTGTAATGAAATTTGCATTTTCAATCAGGTTGAACAAACAAAGACTCAAGCCTTTCATGTGGAATCTGCTGCTAACTTTTCCTTTTTTGTTTCATCAGATGGCCAGAATGCCCTGTCAGTTGTCTCAGTATCCAGCGACCCAAAATGAGCATCTCATCCCTCTGTGAGCCCTGAGGGGGGAGCTGTCACATCCTCCAAGAGTGTGTGTGCAGTGTGTTTCCAATTCAAAGCCCATGTAGCTCACTGCCATCTCAGAAAGAGAATAAAGGGGGAATTTAGAGCCTGCACTGAGTCTTTTAATGGTATTGTATATTTGAATTCATTTCTTATGGTCCACCACTGATAAAGAAATGTTCAATGTTACCAATTGACCAGGTTTGATCAGCCACAATTGTTTTCTGTGGGAAACCTCTATCCATTTTCCTTTAGTGTCTTTTTCTTTAGTGCTGAAAAATCATTACTATAGCATTGAGGGGATTGTGTCACTTAAATTCTCTGTACAACAACTAACTATTACTCGTTTATAATTAATGAAAACCTGTTTGATTGCAATTTAATAAAATAAAAATAAACTTCTACTGCATATGAAGAAGGTGTTCTGTTTTGTGATTTGTCTCACTAATACTCTATCTGACGAGAATGACTTGGACTCCCATAAGATACATATGAAAAGGTCAAAATTGTCCCATAGGTCTGTTCCCCAGATGTTAAAGTAGGAACAACTTAAATATTCAAATTCATTATTGTACAATGTATAGTATGTATGTATGTATGTATGTATGTATGTATGTATGTATGTATGTGTGTGTGTGTGTGTGTGTGTGTGTGTGTGTGTGTGTGTGTGTGTGTGTGTGTGTGTGTGTGTGTGTGTGTGTGTGTGTGTGTGTGTGTGTGTGTGTGTGTGTGTGTGTGTGTGTGTGTGTGTGTGTGTGTGTGTGTGTGTGGGTGAGTGGGTGTATGTATGTATGTATGTATGTATACATTTTTATAGATGTTTTTTTCCTGATACCCCTACAAAAATCCCTATGGCTGAAGGGAGCTGAGAGGGTCATTTCCTGTTTTGTTTTCTGGTCGATGTTTACTGACAGCCGTCTCCTCGAGGTCACCTGCAGGAGCCTCCTGTGGTCCAGGAGGGAGGAAGGACGTTTGTGTTCCACCGAGGAGGAGTCTGTTGGTGGACTTCCAGTAGCTGCCTGGCCACCGCCTTCTTTCTGCTCCCCCCCCCCCTCCTCCTCCTCCTCATCCGCTACTGCAGCAGCAGCCCGGTGCCTCCCGGATCCATGAAGGAAGCCCCCCCTGCACGGCACCTCCCCTGCCACGATGGGCCGCAAGCTATATACTGCGTTGTTGTGTTGATAATGAGATATTTCAGTTATCAAATATGAATCATGCATTTGATATTTCTGGCCACTTTGCTCGTCAGCATCCTTTCGCCTTGGCTTCATCTATCACTAGCGTCATCCGGTATGTATTGCAATAGCCTGCTGGCTTTCTTTTTTGCTCACTTTCATCTTATTAAATAGGCGTTTCACTTTATGTGCCGGGCTAAAATAACATCTGAAAATGTACTGCGGGTGCACAACATCGTGTTCCCCCGCAAAAAAACGATATTTGATTTAATATGCGGCATCTACAGCGTGATGGTGCATGGGACAGATTACAGCATCTCAGCATCTATCGTTCAGCTCTTAAAACAGATAGTGCTTTTTAGTATGTTGAAGTATCACAATGAATTAACAGTGTTTTTTTTTTACTTTAGGTGCATTGTATTATATGCTATTGTTGTCTGAGGCTGTTTGGATTTATATTGCAAAATACACACTGCATTAATCCATCTGATGCAGAGTTTTTGACTTAGGCAATGCACAAGTAGCCTTACTGAAATGAAGCTATTTATATTCTGTATTGTAAATCAACCGTATGTGGTTGACTGTCGGTATACGATAGCATGTAACCAATTTTCCTGAACTATGTCCTGAAGAATCGCAATGAAGCCAGGGCCACTTCCCTCAGTATTGTCAATGCGTTTCATGAATAAAGCATGACATTTGGCTGTGTATGTGTTTGTCAGGTTTTTCATGTCTGTGCGGTGGCAATTGTCTTGCAGATTCTCAAGGAGTAGGGGACAAGGTTGAATGGGACGCAGTGCCAGCCCCGCCAGAGCAACAGGCAACTGCAGCACCTGCCACAGACAACACAACCCACCATGCAGTAGAGCATGTGATCACCTACCCCTCCCGTTTGATATACTACCTAAACGAGGACTCAGAGAGTACTTACCATGACCTGGACACCCGGATCAAAGACCAAGCCACAGACGGGCAGGTAAGTCAGCAAGAAGGAAGGGTGGGGGGAGAGTGATTGATACTGGGATGTGGTCAGAAGTTATTTCCTAGAAATACCTTGGCAATCAATAGCAGGAGTGTTTCACTTAATAGCATGCTGTGTGGCCAAGGCTTTGAAGTTAGAAGTAAGAAGCAGCACATTACGGTTTATGCATTTATAAACTGGAAGGATGCCAGAGCCACCATGCTAAAGCTAAAGGAAACCTTTTCTTCCAGCATTCCCACTTTGCATTACCATCTGCTATGCATCTGTCATCAGTGCACTGTACTGTGGAGGATGTTGAAGGTGGACCCTAGAGGATTTTCAGTTTGTAGACGACAATAATCGTAAACTTTGCATCACCTCTAATGACAACTCTCCTTTACAGCCGGTCCACCTCGCTCAAGCCAGTTTCCAGTTAGAGGCCTTTGGCTCCAGATTTGCTCTGGATCTAGCATTGAACACGTAAGTCCATCTCATCTTATCCAGTAACTATAGGGCTGTTGTGTTTGTCTACAATGTTGTCATTCAAAAGTACGACTAAAAACTATAGTCATCTAAGTCCAAAACAACAAATGAGTATCCCTACTAACCATGTTCATATGGTTCCAGGTTAGCTAAAACTTGTGATTTTAGATGTAGTTAGCTGGTGTTGTCATTAAAGCTAAACTCCAGATGTTGACCCCTATGCATGCACAGGCGGCTACTGTGGCCCGTTTTTTTACTTTTCTATCTGACTCAGATACATGGTTGTGAAATTATGAATCCCCTGAATATCTACAACAGATGTGGCAAGTGCAAAGTTGGCACCACTCATAGAGTCATAATAGCAACATTTACGAGAAGAAAACCGATTAAATAAACCGGACCTTCCCTTTAATCATTACAAACGTCCATATGTGTGGCTGAAGTTACAGTGAGGTTGATCTGTTTTTTACAACAACGTCTATCCTCTGTCAAGGTCATGTTGACAGTAATGTGCAGATGGTTGAAAATTGCAGTACGTCAGTATTTTCATTCATCAGGGGGTTAAAGAGAAGCTGTGTAAACCTTCCTGCCACAACAGATCCACACCTGGACTCACCATATGGATATTGTAGAAAAATACTGTAAAAAAGCTTTTTAGAAATGCATAATATGAAAGCTGTGATTTAGGATTGTATCTCCTATCGCAAGGCTATTTAGTTGTACTAAATGAAGGCCTAGTGTAAACTTAATATGAGCTTTAGTACGCTTATTAAGAATAGAGTTAGATTGGATATTAGAAAGATTCAAAAAGCATGCCAGTAAGTACAAACTAACATCAAACATAATATATCAACCATCATTTTTTACTATGGAAAGATCAACACCCTCATAGGCGACAATTACATTTAGGCTGCAGGGGTGTCAAACTCAAGGCCCGGGGGCCAAATCCGGCCCGCAACTTCATTTTATGTGGCCCGCAAGAGCTTGCAAAGAATATAATACGTTTATTATACGGTTACATGCCACTTTACAGAAGCAGGTTGCCCATAAACTACATGTTCCACAATGCATCTCATTTTGTGACATGCGCACTGAAGAGACTTATCTAGAACTTCTGCTTTCAAACGTAGTCAGTTATTACCCTATCCGATTATAATCCAATTCAGAGGCAATAATGTAATATAATCGATATTTTATATATATATATTATATATTTATATAGTTACAACCGGCCCTTTGAGTGCAACCATAATGCTAATGTGGCCCGCGATGAAATTCAGTTTGACACACCTGGCTTAGGGCATCACACACACGACACTTGTGATTCCCATCTGTAGATGACGTTTGTAAATGATACGTACTATTATATGTCAGATCAGTGATTAATGCAGCGCCGGTCGACGATAATGTAATCATGGAAACTGTAATTGAATAGGTCAGCGCCCTAGTTTCTAGAATCCTCATTTCCAGAGTGCTAAAGGTATTTTATTTCAGCATCCAGACTACTAGGACTATTTGAGAAAAAGATCTGGAAACACAAATATTCATCTTTAATGAGGTTTAATCGGTTTGCATCAGAAGCTGCAGAGAGAAAGTTAGTCTGTAGTGTTTGATCACTGTCCCGTTTGGAGACACGATGCTCTTGGACACTCGATGCAATTGATTTGCCGTCTTCTCAAAATAGCCGGTCTACATGTGTGAAGGCTTAATGTTCATGTGTACAAGGACTTTAAAATGCTTATTGAATTCCATGTCCTTTAATGTGATTCCAAGCTGGATTCTGTAACATAATATTGTACATTTATATTATCTGCATGTTGGAATGCAGTTTTTTTTGTTATCTACTTGCTGGTATTCTGTGTCTGGTTGCTTTATTTAAGTTGGAAATATGATCACTTCAGCAAACAAAAGTAATTATGGAAGGTTTTACTGGGTTGGACATTTTGGTTCTTGCTAATAGCTGTAGTAACACAGTGTTGAAAGGAAATTACTCTGGATGCTTTGCTATCTATTTAAGTAGTTTGAGTGTTATTTCAATGCCACTGAAGTGCAGATATCAGCAAGCAACTATCCGCAGTGAAGTGTGTGTTATTGTGTAACTGTACAAGGTTAGATAATATAGGAGATACTCCAGGAATTCAGGGAGGTTTTTAAACGAATATAAGCAGAGTGAATACAGTCACACTTTCTAGTGTCCATGTAATGATTGCAGCTTACGTGAAGTAGCATGGAGAAAGATACATGTACAACGTAACCCTTGCCATGTCACTCCCATCCCACACATTCACACATCATGTCTAAAAGATGTTGTCCTGTACATTTTCCACACATCCAATGATCCCCACTTAACAGAGGAGCAACTCTTTGCAGCAGCAGTAGAGAGGGTTGAAAGTGTGACCTTGATTCCCAGCTGTTTGCTTGTTCTGTAGGTTATCTGTGAGATACATGAGCTAACACAGTGTGTGCCTTTTTTGTGTGAGAACAGGGGTTTGAATTCTGCTTGGTGTTGTAGCTGCGACAGTACCGATCTAAATATAGATACAACCTGCCAATGAGTGCTACTTTATCTACTCGCCTTTTACTGTACCTGGATTGCAAATCAAGGTGGCTGTTTCTTTCCACTTAAAGACAAGTCAATTGAAATAAATTGATATAATTGAAACAGAAGGGAAAACTACTTCTTCCGAGCATCTATATTTATCTAGACAAATTATTTACATGTGTTGGAGTAATGAACATTATTAAGTGTCACTACTGCATTTGATCTGGCGTCAGACGAAAGAGCCTCTTTTGCAGTTTTTCTGGGCCTCGCCTCTGTCTCGCTGCTGCAGTCTCCCGTGAACTGAGAGACCTCAGTCCAGGGCTTGCTTCTCATGGTCTCCTCACACGTTCACATGCATTTTAAACGCACACACACTTCGTTTCACTCGTAGTGCCTTTACTCCTCCATGCTCTGCAGTGCTTCCCACTCACACACTCATACGAACACCGATACACGAGTGTGGCCCACTCTCCTGGCCCTGCCTCATCTGTTTCCCTATTAATAGCCCCTCACTCAGGAATCTCTCACAGACGGCGCTCATACCTGGACTCTCCTCTCATAATGGTGCACTTCCGGCTCACATGCTGCCGAGCATCACTCACAAATGTCACTCTGCTGGTGTTACAGCACTAGATCCATCACTTCTATCTGTTTTACACCTTTTTTTGTTGTTGCTGTGATGACACTACATGTCCATGGAGAGGAGGAGTTTTTTTTTTTTTTTGCAAGGTTACTCTGGGGAAAAAACGCTATTGTGGCAGAAATGGCAGTCTCTTGAAGTCAGCTGTCGGCTAACAGATTGAATGTGATAAATGGTGAGGGACGCTGACTCAGATAGAGGGACCTGCCGGGAGGATCACTGTGTTCAAGGTGAAGCCGAGGCCTTGAAATCATTACAACATTAGGTGTCATTGGTAGCTTTTTAGAAAACATTATCTCTTTCTTTTCCTGTTATGAGAGCTGTTCCTCAATTTTGGGACATTTGAGGAACATGTCCTGTCCATGAACTCTTGTAAAATGTAGTTTTCGGAATGATTGTTTCAACTTCTCGGTTCACTTGGTTAAATCCTGCCCACTTTGCTAAAATTGTGAGGGAACTGCGCATCTTGTTGTAGCAGTATTTATTGTATAACGTGTGTCATCATTTTTCCTGAGGTTAGGCAACATTTAACGTATTTTTCGCACTATTGAAAAGCCATTGGAGTGATTGTGCAGGCTAATCCAGGCACAGTGGTGATGAGTGTTCTTGTTTAAACGCCAACCAAAGCACTACTCACCGCTAAGTGAAAACCACAATATGTGAGTCACAGAAAGTAAAGGCAGACAGACTTGTTTTTATTGTCGCTGCATCACATCCGTCCACATTAACCAAATCAAATCTGTGTTTTACAGTGACTTGCTGTCTTCCGATTACGTTGAGATCCACTATGAGGCGGGGAAACCTGTTCTTTCTAAGGTAACTTTTTTTTTTGTGTGACTAAAATGGTACAGGACACATCTGTGTTGTTTTGGAGTCTTTGTTCTCTTCAGCTGCTGTTTTTATTTTACACTGTCACGCAAGTTTGACGGTATGTAAAAGACACAAATATGCTTGGTCTCCACTTTAGGTTATAGACTTTGAAAAAAAAGACAGGAACAGATGTGAGTGCTGATTTCCTGAAGTCCAGTTTCACCTCTTATCATCAAACCTATTGAAAGTGGGTTATCAAATCAGCAACTGTCATGTCATCCCCATAACTACAATTACACCAAGGCAATCTTGTATGCAGAATAAGAAAAATAACAAATTGTACAGCAAAAAGAGATAGGTAGGTTGATAGATGGACTCGCGTAGGTTGAATAAAGTGTGATCGTACATGGTTTTCCTAGAACTGAAGGAAAGAGGAGATGGAAAGCAGGAGGGGGGGGTGGTGGGGGGGACCAGGTTGGGAATGAGAGCTGGATCCGGCTGCTGCGGCTGCTGCTGATTCAGGAACAGGGCTGGGCGAGCTGTAGCTGAATCAGCAGGGTTTTGCTCTCCTGCAGACTCCTGCTGCTGGAGCTCTGGTCACATGACAAGGGAGAGAAAGCCCTCTGCAGTATCAGTGCAGCGTGGGATGGGTGAAGAGAGAGAGAGAGAGAGAGAGAAAGAGAGAGAGAGGGGGGATGAATGTCCTCTGCTCAACCTGCCTGGATCTGACAGCTGAGTCACTGATAGTGCCAGGACCCATCTTTGCAATGTTTTAACTTCACATCTTAACAAGCAAAGACCTCCTGCAGAAATGCGTTGCTAATGTACTAAGCCGGCATCTGTGAAACAAGCTGTTACCTCCTCTGAGATGTTAGAAAATTCCAGCGCATGATCATTAAGTAAAGTATATGACATATTCACTATGTAATGGTGAATCATTACTGTAGGCTCAGTTCTGTGTGTGGTGCTGCCAGGATTGCTGCTTAAGTTAAAGCTGAGTTTTTCTGTGATGCTGCATGAGCACTGTGTCTTCTTCCCTCAGGGCGGTGAGCACTGTTACTACCACGGCCAGGTGAGAGGGAACGATAACTCCCATGTGGCCTTATCTACCTGCAACGGGCTGCAGTAAGTGAACAGCAGTGTTGTGTGTAATCCTCGCCGTGTTCAGAATATTTCTGGATCCACTCATCTCTGGTCCTCAGCCCCTATTGACTCACTATCGACTTCTTTCTCTCTCTTTTTTACTCTCTCTGCCCGGCAGCGGGATGTTTGACGATGGAGTCTACGTGTATCTAATTGAGCCCTTACAGCAGACTCATTCAATCGTAAGTTATTCCATACGCAGAGAAACTAAATATATAGCACACTAAGGTTATCATCTGCTCACCTCCACCTCGCAAGCAAAACAAGCCTCAGCTGTTTACTGATTTTTAGATTTTCTACTGATGATAAGCTAATCACTTCTATAACATGAGACAATGAAGCACTGGCCAGCAAAGTAGTCAAGTAAATGTTCTCACGTTCTAGTATACATAATTCTGTTTTAATATTATCTTATCTTAATGCATTGGACATGTGGTTATGTTGAGTCTTGTTATTGTTGTTTTGTATTAGTTTCAGTTGTAGAACTGGGTAATCTAGTTGATATCAATATCAGAACAGTAATAAGGGTATTTATGACTTCACTATGCATCGTAGTATTTCAAGTTTATCTAAAATCTCATCAAACTGATGTCCAACAAACGTAACTGTAATGCATCACATGAAGCTAAACTCTTCATATGTGAATAGCAGTACATTTTGCAATATTTATATATACTTTTTGTGGAATATGCTTGTTCACTGTCCTGAAGAGTTAGGTGAGAAAACATTTTAATATCTGTTGAGTAAATATGAAGCTACAGGCAGCAGCCAGTTGGCATAGAGACTTAAAGTAGAGGGAACTATCTAGTCTGGATACCAGTTCCTGGTTTAAAAAAACAGAAAGATTTTCTAGCAGAGATAACATCCAATAAAGTAACAAGATGCCTATAATCCACAAATGCTGCTTTGTGGATTCGTCAATTTGAGACGATACCAGGTTACCTGTTTCCCCTGTTTTCTGTCTTAATGCTAAACGTATCTAACATTCTCAGGCTGTAACCTCATATCAAGCAGTTTTGGATTTCTGATCAATTTCTCAGCAATTTACACATGTTGTTCTCGCCCTGCAGGATACAGCTGCAAGGCCTCACAAACTAAGAAGAACAGCCTCTATTCAGTGGAATAATGATGTAGAGGAACAGGGTGAGTGTTTCCTTCACTGTCGCCACATTTCGAATGACCCTGACTTTAATTTCCGCTTATGATAGTCCACCACAAAGCTCACAAGTAAGGTAGCAGTACTAATCTCTGAGGTTGTAGTAATAGAACTTTAAAACAAATTCAATGATTGTTTCAGTTTAAGGTTTTATAATGTGTACTTTGGATAAGTCACAAAGGGAATAACACCTGGAGAATTTGCTTTAATTTATTTTACAGTGGTGGTGTTTGTTGCCTCCTACAATGTTTGCCAAGTTGAATGACTCCAGCCTAGCATCTGCACCGTGATTTAACACAGCACTAAAGGGGCAATTCAGGAAAACCCTTTGGGATTTTCTGAGTTGGAGCATAATAAAAACGAATCCCTGTGGCCTTGAACTCACGAAAGAGGCAAACCCAGTTGTAAATACATCATAATGTCACTGTGTCTTTGTGTTTGTTCGTAGTTGAGCAGGAGGAGCAGCTCTTCTCAGAACTGGATGACTTGTCCTGGCTGAAGCGCAGGAAAAAGCGAGCAGTAAGTCTGTCCTCTAAGCTAACCCTGATGTACTGTTGTGACAAACTTTAACACAGCCTCGAATTGTTATGAATTAAATAACTTTGCATGACATTAAATGGTTCGATGTTTTTGTTTTGCAGATGCCTCGCAATGTATTTGAGGAGATGAAGTATTTGGAGATCATGATTGTCAGTGATCACAGTATGGTATGATACTCATATCTCTCATATGTATATTTAAGCAATAGCTCACGACAGGCCGTGGTATATGCTCATTATATCACAGCTAAGGGGCGTGATTCGGCCTGACGCGAAGCAGGCAGTTTGCTTTTCAGCCCAAAGTTGTATACTGTTTTTCTCAGGCGTGGAGGGATACTGACTTGTTGTGAAAAGTAACTTACAATTCTACCCGTGGTATACGCTCAGTAGGCTAAGAACCAATCAGATTGCTTGATTAGACTTGTCCGTTTTATAAATTAAAACAACTCATTTATATTTTAGGACCTACACTGCTTTTTTTCCCACAAGAGGGACCAGTGAATGTAGAATAGTTTATTTAGTGAGCATCATTAAATCAGTACAGCTGATTTATCTTTGTTCTATTTCTTTGTGCCTGCAGTATAAACGACACAAGACCAAACAGCACACAAGGAATTTTGCCAAGTCGGTGGTGAATTTTGTGGATGCTGTAAGTAAAGTCTTCATTTCTTTTTATATACAACCACTAAGAATGTACATACAAAAAATGAGTTGGCTCTGGGAAACGCAAAATAACTTAAATCACTAAAATAATATGTTGAAATGTAACCATAATAGAACTTTTGCACTTCATTGTGATTATGAGGATATTAGCATGAATATGTTAGCATTTAGCTTAAAGCTTCACAGTGCTTATATCCACAGCGCTGGAAGAAGTATGCCTACATTTAACTTAAGCAAAGTAGTAATCCCACTCTGTAGAAATACTCTTCTCCATGAACAAATCCCCTGTATCAGATGTTCACTTGAGTAACAACATAATTTAAGTCAAATATAATAAGTATTTGTTTTAAAGAAAAAGTACTTGTTGGCCAGAATGTTCCTATTCAGAGAGTTATATTATTATATAGATGAAACTATTGGCTTACTATTATTACTGATGCTTTAACACATAGCATAAGTTACATTTTATAATTGTTTTGCTGATGTATTACTAGTACAGCTGAAGACAGCCTTGTGTTTCATAATGGAGTACATCTTTCTAACCCTGAGTCGACCCAAAAGTTGTCTTTTCGTATGTGTTAATCTTTGTATTGTGAAGGTGTTTGCTCTGTGTTCTTGTCACATGCATTAACACACCCTGTCCTCCTTTTTCCCAGAGTGCTGCATCCCCAGATTAATATTCACACCCAGCGTTGTTCTCCTTTCCCTGTTGCCGCTTTCATTCTCTATCCTCTGTCCCTGCCTTTATTATTCTGGCATTCACTGCACGCTTCAATGGCAGATCTTCAAAGAGCAACTTCACACACGCGTGGTGCTCGTTGCCGTGGAGATCTGGACGGACAAGGATCAGATCCCCGTCAGCGTGAGGCCGCTGGAGATGCTGCGGGATTTCTCCAAGTACCGGCAGCAGAGCATCAAGCACCATGCCGACGCTGTGCACCTCTTCTCGTAAGTTATTAATTTTCACTTAATGTCTTTGCATTATCCTTACTTCATACAACATACAACAGAAATACTGAGTGACATAGTGAACGCGTAACCCTTAGTTTATTACATCTACCCTTTTAACATTGCACATTTTGTATAACTCGGATTAAATTCATAATAAAATAAGCTTTTTCTGCATATCCTTTTGAATGTTATGTTTTCTTTGATTTCTGTTATGTGCTATTTTTAAATATAAACACAAAGAACAGATAAATGTTAGATATCAATTCGTTTCCATTGGTTTTTTCTCTGATGGAAGTGTATTTTGGTTGTTTTGCTGTGTCTTCAGGAGCACATTTGTACATCTCACTTTTTGAATCTTCTGTGATGTTTTTTATCTTTTCATCTGTTGTTCATGTCTGCCTTTTTGTTTTCCTTTTATTTCTGTAGAAATGTGACCTTCCACTACCGCAGGAGCAGCGCAGCATACTTTGGAGGCATGTGTTCTGGGAGCCGAGGAGTAGGCGTCAACGAGGTAGATTTGCTCTTAAACACTGTATCTGTATCATAGAGAGTGACTGCAGGTGAATAATCTCGCGCCTCTGCTGTGTCCACAGTATGGCAGCACCTGGTCCATGGCGGGGTCTCTATCCCAGAGCCTGGCTCAGAACCTGGGCATCCAGTGGGACCCCCCATCGAAGAGAAGTACACATGAACACACACAATGTCAAGTTTTAGCTAGTTTAAAAGAACGTAGGGATGTCAGACTATTCAGAGCCAAAATCACAACGTTCCCATCATTAAAATGACAAAAAACATGTTTTCCTCTTGTTGTATACGACTTAGCAGATAGTTCTATTGGGAGTTACTGAGGACAAAAGACAAAGGGGTCCGCCAAAGGATTTATGATGCCATGAACTAAGACTTTGGGCGTTTTTTTTTCAACTTTTTTAATGTTCGGTAGACAAAGGGTCTCAATTAAACTGTCCACAGAGAGGTCTGTGGACAGACCTGAGGCATCTTTGTTCTGGATTTGTGCTTTGACGTCAGAAAGTCATTGGCATGACCGTTTAAATCTTACAACTTCAGCATATACAACAAAGCTGTTGGCATGCCTCGATCCCTCTAGGCATAAGTATATTTTTGGTTTTGTGTTCATTCTGAAAAGCACATTAATTGCCTGAATATTGGTCTGTACATTTTTCTGTAATCCACTTAAGAAAAAGTGTCATTTAAGGTTTAGAAATGTAAATAACCGTATCACTAAAAGCAGGAAATGTTGCCTATGAAACAGCAAAGTGCATTTTGACTGGGACAAACTGTCAACTCTTCTCTGTGCCAGACCTAACAGATGGAGAGAAAAAGTGGTCCAAGAGTAGATTTTCAGCCAGGCTTGAGAAGAATGACTCATGCCATTAGCTTTAAGATCACAGTTCCTAATGAGGCAAAGTCAGAGCCGAACAGCTGCCATGTTTGATACTCAACCATCAGAGGGATTATTTTACGGCCCCCAAAAAACTGGCAGAGCTGGAGAAGAGGTTGAAGTGAAAAATAGAAATACTCTGATGAAAGCTTAAGGATTCAGGTGCTAAATCCACCAATTAAATCTGATGATTTTTGATATTTTAAGGTAGAAA
Source organism: Notothenia rossii (assembly GCF_949606895.1). NCBI lineage: Eukaryota > Metazoa > Chordata > Actinopteri > Perciformes > Nototheniidae > Notothenia > Notothenia rossii. The sequence continues at coordinate 82,126,950 of NC_136904.1, forward strand.
TACAATCAATTTCATATATTGTGTATAATATAACCTTGAATTGGAAACCTGTCTATCTCTCTGACTCTCTGTGGCTCTCCATCCTCTGTTTCCTGTTTGCAGAGGAATGTGGCTGTGTTGACCCGTGGGCTGGCTGCATAATGGAGGACACTGGGTAATACCTCACACACCCCTGAGACACACGCACACACGTTTACACAGACGAGAGGGGAAGTGGCACAATTACAGATGCTTGTTTACTGTCATTTAATAATGTAGTCACCGCACAGGGAGGGTTGGAATTAATGCAGAATTAATGTTCTGATTAAGAATCTCTGTCCAGTGTCAACCCATTTGTTTTGCAGTGTTACACAACTGTTAACCCGCAGTCACTAAAAGAATACTAATCATTAACACCTGATACAGATTGCATATTAATGCAAGGTGTAGACGGGATCAGTAGGATATTATCAAAAAGTGTTATGTACCAGGAACTCTTTTACAGTGGGCAATACATTCATGCTTTTTTTAAATCTTAATTATGAATTGTCCTTTTGGCACAAAATGTGCTGTATCTGCTCACAATGTTTTTGTTTTATTTACATCCTTAGTTGTTGATGAATTGGGGAAAAGTCTATGCTGCCTCTACACCTAAAGTTATCAGTTGTGATTTTAGTGGCCTCATTTTTATTCAAACTGATCCATGCCTTCTCTCTTTTTATATAACATTCTGGCAGTATTGTTACAGTGCTTTAAAAGTCCTAAAATGCATTGGATTTAGTGGTTTAAAAAAGGCTTCCATTTCATTCACAAAGTTCTTTAATCTTCCTGTTTTTGGCAGTCAAGTTTTGTATTTGTCTGGAGACATTCTAAAACTCTTTAAGTAAAAGTGCACATTTTTGTTTTTTTGTGGAGATCACAAAGATCTTTCGCAAACACTGTCATAGCTACAGCAGCTCATCATCTCATCATGGGAACGTTTCTTTAAGCAAGAACTTTATCCTCCTATCCAGGTCTAAGTTGCATTGATCACATTATTAGAAATATAGGAATGATTATGTATTGCTAGAGAGTCAACCTATCAATGAATCACATTTTATTTATATAGCCCAATATCACAAATTACACATTTGTCTTTGTACAGAGTACTTAAATACATTAGACAGTAAGATCACGAAAAAAGGTAAAACCATCAAATAATATGAGTTAAAGGTCTTAAAACCTCTTAAATTGAACTCTTATCATTGTGAAGAATTAGTATTGCATATTATAAGACAACATATCACACACATGGCATCCCACAATCTTTTGGACCAAGCTTCCTCCCTCACAATTCTGGTTAATTATCACCTGATGTTCTCTCTCTTCAGGGTCCAACACCCACGGAGATTCTCCAAATGCAGCATCACAGACTACAAGGACTTCCTTTTGAGAGGTGGAGGCTCATGTTTGTTTAACAGGCCAACAAAGGTAAGACTCACATGTTGTCCCCACCTGTCCTGAACCTCGACACCAGCTCCATCCTTTACACTGTCCTGCTGTCTCCTTCTGTTAGCTGTTCGAGTCCACAGAGTGCGGAAATGGCTTTGTGGAAGTGGGAGAGGAGTGTGACTGTGGAGCGAGAGCAGTGAGTTTATTTAACTTCACAAAGTCAGGTCTGTTTGTTGTCGTGTTGTTTGTTCAGATGGATGAAGCTCTTCCTGTTTATTTTTAAGGAGTGCTACAAGGACTGCTGCAAGAAGTGTTCCCTCGCCAACGGGGCGCACTGCAGTGACGGCCCGTGCTGCAATAACACATGTCTGGTATGAGTTTGGTCTTTTTTTCTTTTTTTTTACAGCACAACATGTTTATATAGTATTTATTTATAGGATTATATTGTTTAATTAATCCAGCATCACTGAAATAATTTCCATTTCTTCTTCTTTAATGCATTTGCAGAGTTATTATATTTAATTAACATGTATGTCTTTGGGCATCCTAGAATAATATGATCAATCCAATATGCAAAACAGTTAAAAACATACTTCATTGAGGTAAAAAGCATATACAGTAGAGTTAAAGAAGATCAGATGACAAAATCCAATTACATGTAAATTACAATATACGTACGGTCATGTTAAAGGTGGATTTAAAAAAGCATCAGTGTTGACATTTGTTCTCAATAAGCAATGCTTATAAAAAAACACTAATATCTGGTTGATAATATGGTTAAAGGCTCTCTTCAAATCTCTTTACTTATATTCCGTGTATTTATTTGCCAGAAAGGCACAGTCACTAAAAGTTAAAGATTCATTTGACTGATAGCATTGACATTATTCTTATAAATCACATATCGTAGCAGCTATTATTTTTTTAATCGGACTTTTATCTTCTCTTTTTTTTACCAGTTCTATCCACGAGGTTACAGCTGCCGCTATAATGTGAACGACTGTGACATCTCAGAGACCTGCTCTGGGGACTCTGGACAGGTGTTGTTGTGTTGCACTGTGCACATTTGTTTCCGTTTCACACTGTTCATTCCTTGTTCTTCCGTGTTTATGACAATGTGCATGGCTAAGGAGAAGTCTTGTGTTTTAACTGTTTGCAGTGCCCTCCCAATCTTCATAAACAAGATGGCTACCTCTGCCAGGTTAACCAGGTACGCAGAGTGGTGAAAAGCAGCAGACATGAATCAGAAAAGCAGCTTTGGAGCAGCTGACTGAAAATATATTAACATTCTTTCTCTGTCTGAAGGGCCGCTGCCTCAACGGAGAGTGCAAAACCAGAGAAAGCCAGTGTAAATACATCTGGGGGTCAAGTAAGATCAACAATTATTTTGACTCGCATTATCTCTTGTGTCGTGAGTGTTAGAGTATCATCACACAGAGACATCTAAACAGACAATTAACGCCTCCTTTCTTTCCTTCAGAGGCTGCAGGCTCGGAGAAGTTCTGCTACGAGAAGCTGAACACGGAGGGCACAGAGAAGGGCAACTGTGGGAAGGATGGAGACAAATGGATCCAGTGTAGCAAGCAGTGAGTTTCAAATTAAGACAAATTAAATTAACAATGGAATTTTCTCTGTACATGTCAGAATGATTTCTATTTCAACAGAGGATGGGCTTTCTTTGTTTTTTTACTGACAAGGAAGGAAAGTGATGTTATTTTGAAATCAACCAATAGAGGGCCACAGAGGGAACATTGTTTTCAGAGACTTAATCGCTAAAAGCATTTCATATATTTTAAGAACCTATTACTGGACCACAAGATGGAAGCTACTCATTCCAATAAAAATCTTTTTCATCAAGTTGTATATACTTCAGGGTTGCTGCAGTGTTAAGCTGTCATCTCATAATCAGTGCCTTCGCCCAAAGACTTGCAATTGGAGCTTTTTCTGTCATCACATTTTCATTTCCAGCTGCGTGTTTTGGCAGCAATGCTCTCTGAATACACCCATGAGGAAAACCAGAGCCACTTTTTAACATGAAAATGCTTTCTACATTTATACAACAGATTTGTTCAATGAAAAAGTTAATGAAAGATAATTCTCGAGACATTTGAAACAGTGCTACTAACTAATTCAAACTAAATAAATGGGTAGGGTACAGTCACAGAACATTCCTTTTTCACAACCCCGTGATTCAGATATACGCTCTGATGTGATGGGTTCTTTCCTTTGTCCACGCCCTTCTACTACATTCCATGAAAATCTGGCCAGCAGTTTTTATATTTTTCCAAAGAGACAAACAAACATAACTTCCTTTATGGTAGTAACGAAAGCAATCATGATAGAACTCAATCGTGTCGAGTGTTAGGACCTCAAAATGTATATAAAATGGACAATAGGATTCTGTACAGACTTCTCTCTGTGGTGTTTTTCAGCGATGTGTTCTGCGGTTACCTTCTCTGTTCCAACATTGGCCGCAACCCACGCATCGGCATTATGAAAGGAGAAATCACCCCAGCCTCCTTCAACCATCAAGGCAGACTGGTAGACTGCAGGTAAACACGAGTACTATATAATAAGCCCCCCGTTTACTCTCATCCCGTTTTGTCACTTTTGGTATAATCTTCCATGTATGACTTTTCTCTCCTTCTCTCTCTGCCCCCTTTCCCTATTTTCCTTATTTTTCTCTCCCTTTCCCTCCTTCCAACCTTTCCTCACAGTGGCGGCCATGTCCTTTTGGATGATGAGACAGATTTAGGCTACGTGGAGGATGGTTCTCCCTGTGGGCCGTCCATGATGTGCCTTGACCGCAAGTGTCTACCCATCCAGTCTCTCAACATGAGCATCTGCCCTACTGGACCTAATGGACAGGTGTGCTCTGCCCATGGGGTGAGTCATGCTGTACACTCACAGTATTGCCAATGGGTTGACACACTAACAAGACATTTACTTGTGCGTGTAATGGTATATACATAAGCAAAGTAAAGAAAATCAACACACAATTTAAAGTCACAGTGAGTAGGATTTCATAAAACAAAAACTATGTACAGACTCATACAAAAACATCCTATTCAGTCCTGATGTGTGACCCAGTAGAAGTGTAGTTCAGAGACCCTGCCCTCTTCCTGGATTTTTTGCCCTGAGGCATTTTGTTTTCAGTTTGTACGTCTGCACGTCGCATGAACGCAACATCTTGCGAACGTGTAGAGGGATTTTCTTCAAATGTTTTAGAAACGTCAGTCGGACTTAATGATGAATTTATTAGATTTAGCTGGTCAAGCTCACTGTAACTTTAAAATGTATTTTGTTGCCATAATTTAGGAATGAATATGCTACTTGTGACAATTTCACACTAAAGTCTAATAAGACAGAAAGAAAAAGGTGATAACATTTTAGTCAGACATCGATGTAAATTGCAACAGGACTGATTGTTTGGCATACAACGGCTCAGGCGAAACCAAGTCTTATTTTGTATTTATTTAGATTTTAAGCACACCTTCAAGAGGTAGCCTTGGAAATAGTCTCCAAAGAAAAGCGCAAATATTGTGTTGGTCAAAGCTTGATCCTAAACATAGAATCTGCGGTTGGCTTTCAGCTGCTGGAGAGCAACATTACCTTATTGAGCCGGGGAGGATGGTCCATCTTTGAATTATGTGCTTACAAACCACAACAGACAAATCGTGCTCATTTTACCTTTAACTCGGCTGTACAATCAATTATGGACTTTCCTTCCTTCAGTCATCAGCATAATGCAATCTCAGCTCTTTTACTATAATGTAACTGTCCATCATGCACAATACAAGCACCCTGGCATAGTCACACTTCTTCAATAATGTACAATGATATTAACAATACACTTTTTTGTTATCTAACTTTTCATTATTCAATATTTTTACAGATTTTGTCTGATTCCTGCAGCACTCCTTGTAGGAGCCTGTTAACTGTGGATAAACAATGGAGATGATTTCCAGAAAGTCTCCCAGTGTGTCAGCACCTTTATTTACAGCTCTTTTGTTCCTCGCGTCACCTCATCTATTTCTGTCTGATTTGTGCAGGTGTGCAACAATGAAGCTACATGCACCTGCGACACCACCTGGGCGGGGACAGACTGTAGCATGCCTGACCCGCCTAAAGAGCCTGAGGCCACTCAGGACGAAGGACCCAAGGGTCGGTTTCAAACTTTTTCAACCTCTGCCGTCCGATAGAATGAATAACACTCATGTTTATGTGCACTGATTTATCCTAGCATGCTGACTAATACACTGTATACATTGTTCTGCATTACTGCAATTTCATTCTCTGTCACTATGTTAGATCTGAGTCAGCGCGCAGTTTCACAGGTGTACTGGGGTCGTAAAGACTCCATGTAAAATGGCGGCGGAAGGAGAAAATAAAAGCAGCGTTAACATTTGTTTAGTTTTAGAAGATGAAATGAACACACAGTCCAGCTGTACACCTGATACTTTGACATCAGGGGGACGATCGGGGGGGCGGTAAGCGTCACAGCGGTAAGCGTCACAGCGGGAAGCCTGTCTCTTCATCCATGACTCTGAAGCAGAAGCCTGCTGTTTGTTTTTGACAGCGTGGTAATAATGCTCCTTTTCCCTCCACACAGTGAGCGTGGCCACTAACAGGCTGATAGGGGCAGTAGCAGGGACCATTCTGGCCCTGGGGGTGATTTTTGGAGGCACAGGGTGGGGAATAGAGTAAGCATTTTTAACCCTTTCACAGCTCTTCCTCTCATAGTGGTGCCTCAGTGTGCGGGCGGTCTCGTGAGCCGGCCTGAGCCCGTGTGTGCGTCCCGGTGGCTTTGTGTTTTCTTGTGTGTTGGTGATGACCATATAATTGTCATGTGATTGGATGTTTTCAGTGTCGTGTGATTGATTGATGGATTCCTCCTCCTCCTCCTCCTCCTCCTCCTCCTCCTCCTCCTCCTCCTCTCTTCCTGATGTTTCCTCTTTCTCCATCCTCCCTCTTCTTCTTATTGTCCCTTTTTTCCTTCTCTAATTCTTAGTCGTTATGTGGTTGCTCCTGTGATCCTCTCCTTTCTGGGGCATGTGGGGCATTTAGACAGAAAACAGTCCTGAGAAGTGTCCAGTTAGTGACCTGGCTTGTCAGTCAGTGGTAGGCTGTGTGGTGACTGGGACCCCTAATAAGAATTTGTTCCTGCTCATACCACATATACATATAACCTGTTTGATTCAACCTTTATAGTGATGGACACCCATGGTCTAGTCTTCTACACAACTTTAACAGACTAACAAACACTGATAATCACTACTTCAACTGACACCAGATACATGTTAAAAAAAAATCTCAGGGCCTCTACTTTATAAACTTCATAATACACACTGAAGGGGGCATGCAAAACTAAGAGTCATTTTACTGTAACAGTACTTATGGTTATGTTTTCTGTTCCCTGTGAAATCCTCATTGTGTAGTTCCATGTTATTTATACTTAGTGAGTATAGAAACTCATGTCTTTTTCCCCATAACCTTTTACAGGTCCTAGTGCCACCAATCTAATAATAGGCTCCATCGCCGGAGCCATCCTTGTGGCTGCCATAGTGCTGGGGGGGACTGGATGGGGCTTTAAGTAAGCAACACGCCGCATGCCTCTCCTGCTGTAACTCTAGCATCCCTGCTGCTTCTAGACACCAGGATTTGAGCTCCTGCTACAGAATACGGACTCCAGGGTGGACACACAAACACACGCTTAACATGCATTTGAACTGCTCAACTTAAGGATGTGTAAAGGGTGATTTCTCTTTCAGACACTGGGCTCCATGTGGGGGTCGTCTGTCCATCTGTAGTAGAACCTCAAACTGATTGGACGGGCAGAGCTCAAAGCTTGACGTGCATGTTCAGTCTTCATGAAAGAGGGGAAAGAATACTCATAGCTAAATATTTATTTTTGAAAACTTTTGTATGCTTGTATTAATAAGTAAGTATTCCCCTCTGAAATCCAAAGATAGGCCTCTAACTCCTCCCTGCATAGCAAGGAAATGTACTTGTTAGTACAATAGGTTGATAAATGATAATCTACCGCTGATTAGCCTGCTGTCTTGAGCAACAGGGGTGTTACACATTTTAATCTAAATAGGACTAAGAAATAACTGAGAAATACAATCCTGCAGCCACCAAAGCATGCCAAGTAGCGAAGCATCATGGTTTTCACCAAAAACACAAAGAAAGAAAGTGAACAGCATAAGAATCATTTTTTTTGCATGTTGACTTGTTTATTTGGAGGAGGTCAGTTCATTGCACAAAGGCTGAGCCAGACCCATGGGTGATGATCTGGTCCAGGGTTGTCGTGCTCTCATCACCTCCGTGATCTTTTTCTCAGTCCGTTATTGTTTGAGGTTGAGACTTAAAATGGAAGTGTGAGAGCGACACAGAGACAGAGGCCAGGACCCTTTTTGTTGGCCGCAGCCTTTGTGCCATGGCTGGCCGCACCCACCTAAGATGGCCAGGCTCCACCCTAGAACAGAGCAGGACTCTTGGACCCCGCCCACACCAGCTGCCATTGCTGCCTGCTTCACAGACCTGGTACAGACACGGCGCATTGCACTGCATGAACCACGCACAGCAATAGTGCCACCTTCAACTGGCCTACTATTGGAACAGGTGCATGAGAGTGATAGAAGCCCCACAACAAGCCACAGTACGGGGAGGTTATGCATCACTCCTATTGTCGTCTTCCTTGTCGTCCCACTGTTGTGGTAGTAGATATTGTTGCTGCTGCTGCTGCTGCTGCTGCTGCTCTGGTTGTTGTTTCTGTGGTTGTCCCCTCTTTCCCTCCTGTATATAGAGTTTATATATATTTTATGTTAGCTCTTTCCTCCCAGATGGTTATGTTTTGAGTGGAACTAATGTCTTTCCCATCAAAACTGGTAATGAGACATGTCTCCTACACTTCTTCACCTTGTAAACTGATGTTGCACGCACAAGCTGGTCGGCAGTTGTCTGCAAGAGGGCAACAGAGGAGATTTATGTTCATAAACCTTCAAAATGATTTATTAGCTCATTTGAAAGTGTCCATTAGGTCCACAGATTAAGTGCTTTCCTCAGTGTCATTGAGGTGACTTCTATCCAAAGCTCAGTGTCACAAATAATACTCAAAGGGGAATGGATCCTGAATGAAATTAATATTTGTTTACCGTCAAATATTATCAATTGGGATGTAAAGGTTTGTGAATATAAAACCCTCAGACTGCCTTGTTGCAGTCAAAGCCCACCCAGCTCAACATGGACCAGCCTTTCCTCACATCATTGTCTTCAGTATTTTGTGAAGTCATCAAAGAATATGTTTATTTTTCAGCTCTTTAATATACCAATAGATAAATAACTGTTTGTGGCATTTTACTTATCTGTCTACTAATCTGAAGAGATGAGTGTGCTTGCTTGTCCAGGTTGCACTAGCTGTGTTATAGATGTGATTATATCAAATACTGACTCCTGTTTCTTGTCTCCACGAAAGAAATGTGAAGAAACGTCGATACGACCCCAACGCCTCAGCCATTTAACCCAAGGAGAGATGGCAATATCAGACGGACTCTTCCAAGGCTTCCTTAGTTGGCTACCTGACAACTGGACTGCACTTATTGCTGCTGATCTTTGGCATTAGATTTACTTGAAAAAGACATAGTGGACATTTTAACAAATTCCATCGTAGTGACGTTAGAAATGCAGCCTTTTCAACTCCATCTCACTCATGTAACAAACCCACAACCCCCCCCCCCCCCCCCCACACCCTGATCTCTAGAGTGACAAAGCTCCTCTTCCATCCTTTAGTGCCAGTGCACAGGCGTTCAGGCGGAATCCACACCACTCTCTCACCTGGCATGATTATCCGCACAAAAAGCGTGCTGCTTGCTGGCCCCCTGGAATGAAGAGCCCTCTCTGCAGGGCTCTGCATGGCTACAAAAGCTACAAATATACCGCAAAAAAACATACAAAGAGAAAAAAAAACGGAATTATCTAATGCAGGAGATGGCCTTGTTAAAGCCAAACCCAGTGGAAAGCAGTTGAAGACTTATAGCTCACGTTTTAGGTGCTGTAAAGGTTTAGGAGGCTGCATGTGAGGACCCATAAGGGAAGTGCAGACCACAATGTGAATGCAGACACACAGAATTGTACATAGATAAGGAGTTCAGGTTTGGAATTAACAGCATATTTTACCAAGACATCAATTGCTTTTGTTTTTTATCTTAGCATGTTGTATAGCGGGTGTTTTTGGCAATGTTATTAAAAGAAAATTGGCCAACATTATTGACGCACACTGCACACAGCCTCCTTCGGACAGAGTTCATATTCAGCGGACAGAGCAGCCGTGGTGGTCGAGGAGAAGCATGCCGGTTCTAGAGGGATTCGGACTGATGTCAGATTAACATCACAAAAAATCCCCCCCTCCCCGGAAGTATCTTCAACCCGCGACTCAAAAGCCAAAGAACCAATCACCTGAACATATGGATGTTGTTGCACACAGAGCACTTTCCCCTCTGTCTGCAGCCAGTGGTGCCTCTCCTACTGCTGAGGCATGAAGTGTGTCCAGCCAGGTCTCACGTAACAGTCCTCATCAACACCCACTATACTGGCTTAACCTTTTGCTCTCATAAACTCTTAGTAGAATCAAGGTCAGCTCTACTGGTAACGCTGCATGCAATCACTATAGTGGGCTTATAAATCTATATGGGAGTCCCCAAAAATCAGCAAGAAAAATATGCTACAAAAGATAGGTGCATGTCAACGACAAAAACATTTAACTTTTATTTACTATGCAAAGAGAGATATTGCACAAATGTATGGGTAATAATGATATCAATGTAGAACATGGAATTACAAAAAAACCTTCTGCTAATCAGCTAATCTTTTGTATTTGGCCACTCCCTCGTCTCGTTTCACTTCGCTTCCACCTACTCAAACTATGAATGGACAAACAGAAAACAAGGAATTAATTGATATTTCCAATGAAAAAGCGAGAGAGCACCCTTTTACATTTGTGGAACTGAAAATTATTTTTGTGTGTTTTTCATCTGGTCTGATATTTTTTATCTCACACATGCACACACACACGTACACAAACACACTGTATGGTGCCTGTACATAATGAGGCCTGAACAGTTTCCTTGTGCAGGGCTATTATTTCCAGTCCAGCTGATAGTTGGTGTGTTCCAGGTGCTGCCATAGCACTGGCATCGATGTAATCCTCCATGTTACTCATCATATGGCGCCCCCCTCTCACTGCATCATGTACAGTTCGACCAATGAATAAACTAATGACAAATTTTATCTGAGCGTCTCTGTGTTTTTCCTTGAAAAATCATCAATGACTGAACTGATTTAATCTCCTTTATTAAAAAAGATGTAAGACTTGATGTGACTAAAAATTCAAGACAGGTACACAGTGAAGCTGATATAATCAACGTGCCAAGACAAGTTACATCTTAATTAAATTAATTAGTGTGTTAAACAATAAAATATAGAATCCTGAAGACGACAAGTTTATGGGAAATATTTCTGGGCTTCCCGTGTGCACATTTTTAAGCCTGTGTTGCACTTTAGTGACTATATATTTTGGGTCAAAGGTCAATGTGACTGCACAATACATGTTTTTTCCCATGAAACAAAAATTCCTACACACATGACTAATTTACAAAAATGTCTTAAAGGATACAATTATTAAAGTGATGACATTTTGGACTGACAGAGCTGTAAACTGCAGCTTGGCTGAGGCATACAACTGCAATGCAGTACTTTTATTTGTTCCTAACATGGCAAAGGAATGATCTGCAGACAGGACCTATAGACATGATGCACTGATGAAGAGGACACCTCTGCAGTGCCCAGCAAGTGGACTGCCACCTCCCCAGCTAACAGTCCTGCCTACCTATTTAGGGTCCAACAGGGAATTGAACCGGCAACCCTTCGGTTCCCATCTTAGTCTCTACAGACGGAGCAACTGCTGCACCATATTTACCTTCTTGCCTACCGATGTGTGCAGTTTGCTCTTTCTAAAGCATTGGAGTGGTAGTAACAACTGATAACGGCTATTTAATGGCCTGGTAACATTTGAAACATGTTGCTGACCGACAGCGATGAACAAACCAACAAGTACTTCTAGTTAATCAAATTAAACAGATTTTTTTGGTAGTGGCTTTTCCAAGTAGGAAGAGCCATTTCGGACGCCCTTGGTGTAGATTGTGTTACATATAATGCTTAGATTAGCATCTACGGTTATCATCAGTACACACATTTAAAAACTCCCTTTAAAATATAGGTTTTATTTTATAAAAAAGCTGAGTCTTGTGTATACAACAACTTTAAAGCTGATATTAACGCTAATGAAGTGTACCCCAAGTACCCCATGGGATACAATGCCCTTGATTCATCACTGAGCTGTATGACCAGCATGATCTGTGCGTTACAAAAAAAACTACCGTCTTAGAAATGTTATTCCGTCATATGACATGCTCACTAGACAATTATTTCTCATCTCATGATAATAATAATAATTTGTACCTTTCAGTCTCTCCTCCACTCTAGAAGCATCCTAACACAACAATTTGTTTTGCAATATGAATATAGAACTGGTATTCATTTAAATGTTATAATTTAGGCGTTGCAGCGGAAATTGTTGTAAAGTCTGCTTCTATGCATCATCAGAAGAATGAATGAGTAAGAAAGAACCTTGCCAATGCATTTAGTGTTGGCCTCTTACTGTGAAAATAATTGCATTTAAGATCAGATATGTATGTGACATTTCAGTAAAAGCATAGAAACGTACCTCGTGCACTACTCTGGAACAGTGGGGCTTGTTTTGTCAGAAAGCGGAACCAGCCAAGTGTCTGAGGTCAGATTGATTATGTTTCCTGCCTGGCTTTTTATCTTTTTAACGTGCATTCTGGTCATACATCAAGCACAATATACCATACTACCTTGAAGCCCTGAATGTGGACATGGTCACAGAAATAAAATAGTTGTCATTATTTGAGCCACAAACAAACAAGTCTTTCATCTGTTGAATAGGGTCAGACCTCGTCACGGAAATATGCAGGAGGTATGATTTTGCAACCATTTCTCATGCTCAATTTACATACTGTCACATAAGCTGCAACAATAAAATTAAGAAAATCAATAAGTCAACTGAGATCAAATGAATCCTTATAACCAATAAGTGCTGTGAGACAGTTTTAATCAAAGAAATCCAACGTTTGCATGCTTTAATTTAACTAATGTCAAAGATTGCTGATATTCCTTGTCATACATTAGTTCATCAAATATCTTTGGGTTTTAGATTTCTTATTTGACTTTTATAATATGCTAGACCTCAACTTGGGACCTAAGGAAATGTGATAGGCATTTTTTCACTATTTTCAGAACATAATATGTATACAAATAATACAATCTTAACCTATCCTTTAATCAAATGGACCTATGAAATGTCATATCTGTCTCTGATGCATCAAAATGAGTTTGAGCTAAATGGAAAATACAACTTCTCCTGTCAGGCAGAATCCTAATCACTTAAATGTAACACATGTAACTACACAAATAGAAAAGTCAATAAAGTGTGATGAAAGATACTGTAAAATAACTTTATAATGTAACGTTATGTCAAAGATAACAAAATGGAACTAGAGAATGCAATTCCTGAAGAAATTGCTAGTGGGAATGCTTTATGCTGAAAATCTGACGCTAAACTGTTGAAATGTAATGTGTAAGAAAAAAAGGGAATAATTTAGATTGAAATGATACATACAACACTGGGGGCTTGAATGTGTGATGAGAAAAGAAAAGAAAGTGAAAAGGCTTGGAATAGCAGCAGAATATTTGAACCGCAAACTTTTGAACTAACTTGATGGCGAATGATCTGTCGCCATGGCAACGGCATTTGATGACACCTCATAATACGCTTAGATGCGTTGATGGCTGCATTGTTACCAAACCTGTGAAGTTTTGGGCTGTTTGGAATATTTTCACTGAAGTTATGAGAAAACCGTGTTTCAAGGCGAGCATTGTGTTGCCATGGCAACGGCATTTGAAGAAATCTCAAAACTGTCCTGTAGATGTCTTCACGGCTGGACTGTTTGCACACTGCTATCTGAAGTCTGCTGCTCTGAGCATGTCAGTTGGAGTGATGACATCATCGTGTTCCATTGCACAGGTGTTTATAGTTGAGCTAACGAGGTGCCTAGACTTCAAAGGCTTCATTGTTCTGAATGAGAGATGAACCTCTTACATGTGAGCGTTTTGTGGAAGAACCGTAACAGATATCTGTGAAATTTGAAAACGTGAAGCATGTCAAGGAAGTTGATTATCTGAAGTGTAATTTTTGTGTAGTTTCGGGTTAATAATGTGGCCTTTTTGGCAGTTTAACTAAAGGTGTGCGGCTGCTGCCGTGAGGAAATATCAGCCTGAAATTACAATGGACTTTAATGGAGGAATGTTGAACGTTTTTGTCACTTCATGCCCTCAAAAAGCATTTTGTTTAATTATTTTTTTGCTTAATTATTTGTCATTTTTCTAGCTACGGGATGTTTTCCTAAGTTTGTCATGAAAAATTATGTCTCAGGAATGTAGGGTTTGGGAATTATGGCAGTTTTAAAAAAATATATGAAGGCAAATTTCAAACTGTCCTCCACTCTAACTCTGACATCACGCACTCTGCCTTAACGAGCTGCGCAATGTTAAAGTTCAAATGTTAAAAATGTGATGAATTATGGGATGTATCTCTGGAATTATAAAAGTTATGAATGAGAAAAGTAATAGCCATCGATTCCCGACCGAGCTGAACGTTTTGATGTTTGAACGGAGTTTCTGCGATGTTCAATGTGGGAGAAGAAGCGCGGCAAAATAAGTCGGCGGAATAATAAACTTTTCATGCGTAGAAGAACAGTTAGTTGGAATGCTGTTAACAGCATTCCCACTAAATTATTCTCACAAAAAACTAAAATGTATTCCCATATGATGCAACAACATAAGGAGACTATTGTAAACATAAGTAATAACTAAGCTTTAAATATGTATTTTGAAGAGTAAAGAACATTGTAAGATGCTTGCTTAAACATGATCAATAAGTAAAACATGGGCTGCAAATAAAGCATATTTAACAGCAGGTTGTAGACAAGAAGAAACCAACATGCACAGCTCGCAAAGGAGGGAGGCACTGACGTCAACTAAGAACCAACAGATATTTACCAAACTCCAAACAACGCTGTCTTGTTAGTCGGCCCAGCTTTGGTGGTAAGTACATTTTATTTCATTGCTGCGATTTATTTAAACTTTTTCTTTTTATATTAGATCATATATTCAGTTTTCTGGGTTTAGATTAGATTGGTATCCCTTAAATGCTCTGGTTAATTACAGGACAGATCTGCATTTTGTATGGATTTTTAGGGCGAATTAATAGTCTTGACTTAAAATTGCTAGGCCATTTTGGAGCCTTTAAAAAAAGAGAATGCAATAAGAATAGCATGACATGGGGTTTTAACTTGAAAAAAACATTGTTTTGATAGAAATGTGTGTGTTAGTGAGCTACTAAAACAGCTTAACGGAGGATTTTGCGTAATCAATATTGATGGTAAGCTTTACTGATAATAGTAACAGCTGCTTTCCTGCAGATGGTCCCGGTGCTTCTGAACATACCTGCGGCCACAGTGTTCGTGCTGGGCTGCCTTTGTGCCTGTGTGCCGCCGCTGCAGGGCCACAGGCCGGAGCACGGAGACCCCCTGGCGGCCCCCCGCTCCGACCCGCAGTGCTGGGACTCCTCCTCGGCTCTGCTGCTGGAGATGCGCTCCCCGAGGATCGCTGACACGGTACCCGGCTTCTGGGACATGATGCTGGTCCTTAGGTCGTCAGAAAACGGCAAACACACGGCGCTGTTCTGGGACCTGGCCCGGGTCTTCTGGGACCTTTACCTGGACTGCGTGCTGTCCAGGAGCCACGGTCTGGGGAGGAGGCATATCCCCACTTTACACTCCCTCATCTCTGACAGTAAGTCCACCTGAACCTCTTTGTGGGAATTTGTCTCAACTTATTTCAGTGTTGTCTGTCTTTTTCTTTTCTTGTTCTTGTTCTTCTTTTTTCTTGTTCTTCCTAATACAGAACTAAATACATTTGCTATTTATGTATCATTTTAAGGGTAGCTTCCTTTTATTTGACTTGAGTATTTTCATTGTATGTCACTTGCAATTCATTTATGTGAAATGTTAGGATGCTGATTCAGATTATTAATATCAAATATTATTCAACTATAAAATGATGTTGTATCATTAAGAATTAGGCCACTAGCAGTATACAGCCAATAAGTACTAAGTATAAAGTTACAATTAGCCCCACATTTGCCAGTTAAAAGGTTGAAGTGATTTTACACAATAATACATTCATTTTCATGATACAATAATATCTAGTCTATAATTCTTAAACATGTAATTCTGCACATTGAAGAATCCACTACATTAAACTAAGATAGTAGTTACATGGTCAGATAAGAAATATAAATATAATAAACAATTAATCATGATGTAAAACTATGGACTAATTTTATTGATCCTTTGTGGGGCATTCATTCATTTAAATATATGAATCCATACCTGTTAGGCCCCAAGTCTGTTTTTCAGGTTTCAGGCTCGAAAGTGACATTCCCAGAACAAATGACCATATCTTCCCTTCTAAAAGGGTTAAATTAATCATATTTTTTCTAAAAAGTAATGATAAACCTGTGAGTTGGATGTAGAAAAGTCAGAATCAATATAGATGTTTTTTATTTTAAAGAAAATTCAGATTGAACATGGTAAAAAAATGTAAATTATAGTGTCCGTCCAAAAAATATGTTGTACTTACAGTGGGGCAAAAAAGTATTTAGTCAGCCACCAATTGTGCAAGTTCTCCCACTTAAAAAGATGAGAGAGGCCTGCTATTTTCATCCTAGGTACACTTCAACTTTGAGAGACAGAATCGGGGGAAAGAATCCAGCAAATCACATTGTAGGATTTTTAATGAATTAATTGGTCAATTCCTCTGTAAAATAAGTATTTGGTCAAACAAACAAGATTTCTGACTCTCACAGACCTGTAACTTCTTCTTTAAGAGCCTCCTCTGTCCTCCACTTGTTAACTGTATTAATGGCACCTGTTTGAACTCGTTATCAGTGTAAAGGACACCTGTCCACAACCTCAAACAGTCACACTCCAAACTCCACTATGGCCAAGACCAAAGAGCTGTCAAAGGACCCCAGAAACAAAATTGTAGACCTGCACCAGGCTGGGAAGACTGAATCTGCAATAGGTAAGCAGCTTGGTGTGAAGAAATCAACTGTGGGAGCAATTATTAGAAAATGGAAGACATACAAGACCACTGATAATCTCCCTCGATCTGGGGCTCCACGCAAGATCTCACCCCGTGGGGTCAAAATGATCACAAGAACGGTGAGCAAAAATCCCAGAACCACACGGGGAGACAGAGTCAATGACCTGCAGAGAGCTGGGACCAAAGTAACAAAGACTACCATCAGTAACACACTACGCCGCCAGGGACTCAAATCCTGCAGTGCCAGACGTGTCCCCCTGCTTAAGCCAGTACATGTCCAGGCATGTCTTAAGTTTTCTAGAGAGCATGTAGATGATCCAGAAGAGGATTGGGAGAATTTCATATGGTCAGATGAAACCAAAATAGAACTTTTTGGTAAAAACTCAACTAGACGTGTTTGGAGGAGAAAGAATGCTGAGTTGCATCCAAAGAACACCATACCTACTGTGAAACATGGGGGTGGAAACATCATGCTTTGGGGCTGTTTTTCTGAAAAGGGACCAGGACGACTGATCCGTGTAAAGGAAATAATGAATGGGGCCATGTATCGTGAGATTTTGAGTGACAACCTCCTTCCATCAGCAAGGGCATTGAAGATGAAACGTGGCTGGGTCTTTCAGCATGACAATGATCCCAAACACACCGCCCGGGCAACGAAGGAGTGGCTTCGTAAGAAGCATTTCAAGGTCCTGGAGTGGCCTAGCCAGTCTCCAGATCTCAACCCAATAGAAAATCTTTGGAGTGAGTTGAAAGTCCGTGTTGCCCAGCGACAGCCCCAAAACATCACTGCTCTAGAGGAGATCTGCATGGAGGAATGGGCCAAAATACCAGCAACAGTGTGTGAAAACCTTGTGAAGACTTACAGAAAACGTTTGACATCTGTCATTGCCAACAAAGGGTATATAACAAAGTATTGCGATGAACTTTTGTTATTGACCAAATACTTATTTTCCACCATAATTTGCAAATAAATTCTTTAAAAATCAGACAATGTGATTTTCTGGATTTTTTTTCTTTTTCTCATTCTGTCTCTCATAGTTGAGGTATACCTAGGATGAAAATTACAGGCCTCTCATCTTTTTAAGTGGGAGAGCTTGCACAATTGCAATAAATACTTTTTTGCCCCACTGTATAGTGAAAACTAACCTTGGATGATGGGTTTGTAGACTAAAAGCTTTAGGAATCCAAATTACAACAGATAATAAGTACCCTGTATCAAGATTGATGCAAAACAAGTGATATTTGACCTTTTTAGACAGATTTAGCAAAAAAAACTCTTCTGGGGCCATTTGGGTGGATTTTCGATATCTCTGGCCCCCCTTGCTCGATTTTGAAATGTGACATTTCTTCCTGGCCGTTAGAGCCAATAGAATCGAAGGGAAATCGTCCCATAGACTCTCATGTTAAAAAAAAGCTGGCGTCTTCGTGCATGCAAACTTCTGAAGAGCGTAGGAATATCCCTGCTCTGATATCTGGAAACGGAAAAGCAGTTTTATTGCTTATGGATTATCAGAACATTTCAAAGGGGACACAGACACATTGGATTAACCTGTGGATTAACTACACCATCGTTTTTATCATTTTAATGCCATTGGAGACCAGTTTTGACCAGACAAAGACCAAGGTAAGCCATGTTAGCGTTTTTTGGCTACCTAGCGCCACATGTTTTGATATAGGTTTTTGTTATTTTTTCCGCGAATTTGTAATCTCTGAGTGTTGAGGTGGGTACCAATAAATTCTGTGTCTCCTTACGATCATAAACGATGTGTTGGATGTGCAGCTAGGATAAGTAATAAGGGTGCTAGGAGTGATTTTAGGTGCAGTAATAGGTTAGCATTTTTCGCTCGGGGCTAATTCAGAGGGTCAGTGTTAGCATTTTGAGTTTTTTTTTGTTTTAAATGGAAAAAGATCAGTTAAATGAGTTTTTTTCCGTTATATGGATATAAAACATATTAAATATGAAGGTTCCTTAGACGTCGTTTCCTGCAAATGACGCGATTTCGGCCCCGGATACGGGTCCGTGGGGTTTAAGAAGAATACATCAAAGATAAGATCCAATATTTGAATTAACTGTGCCGCTCTGTATAATTACTCCTTTTTTTCATGACTTAACATACCAAATACATCACCAACCTGTGTGTGTGTGTGTGTGTGTGTGTGTGTGTGTGTGTGTGTGTGTGTGTGTGTGTGTGTGTGTGTGTGTGTGTGTGTGTGTGTCTGTGCGTGCGTGCGTGCGTGCGTGCGTGTGTGATAGATTTCTTTAGATTCAACAGCTCAGGAGCGATCTCCGGGGGGTGGCTCAGTTTCAGATGGAGACCAAGAAGACACATCAAGACCCTGAAGAGCAAATCCAAATTAAACCCAAACTACCACAAATAATTCATATTATTTCAGGGTTTATACATATTTTCTTCTCCCCTTTACGGTACATGTTTCTCTCAACAGAATTTTTCATAGACATAATTTATTAGCGCGAATCAGCAAATAAAATTGACAGGATGGAGGCCTTAACCCAATCCATTATTGTTAAAGATCTGGCAGGCAGTTTATTGTTGAAACATTTTGCAAAAAATCAATAATAATCGTTCAGCTTCTTGTGATCCAAATTATCTCACAAATCAAGACCTCTGACCTTTGCCTCTAAAGTTTCAGAGATAGAGAGAAGATTTAAATAACAGTTTAGCCTCCCACTGCCGCAAACATACCTTTCTTTGATGTGTATCTTCCTGTTTTTAGGATGCTTTACGGTGGCAGTTGTTGCCAATGCTGGAAAAGTAACCTTTCTGCAGGACATTCTCAATCAGACTTTCAAAAAAAGGGTGTGCACCAAGTCTGAATTATTTGGAACGGCCTCTCTCTGAAATGACCTGAGTTTGTCCACTGTCACTGACTAGATTTCATTTGAATTACAATAAGCTAAAAGGATTTGCTAAAAGATTATTATGGACATTTTGCCTAAATCAGGAAGAAATGCACAGTTTATCCCAGCTTTAAGATACCTTGAAATTATTGATCACTTCATATCACAGCCCTAAGAAAAGGAATTGTTGTCCATTTTAAAAAGTCTCTATGGTTACCTGCTGTTTAACACACCTTACATTCAAAATGGTGATCATATATTTGGACTATATTTGATGTTTTGTTTTTGCTATGATATATTATATGTCCCATAGAAAATAAATGTCTTTATGTATGATGTGCAATTCTTATGACTGTCTATTTTAGGTGTAATAAATGAATGTGGCAACAAGTTGTACATCTGGCACTTGCCGTTGATAATGGTATCTTACGACACCATTACCACAAAGTGATGTTTCTACTGACAAGCTCCTCATCAGACAATGACATTAATACAGAGATACACTTATACAAATGTTAAATAGATAACTTGACAGGTCATTGTCCTACTATAGCTGACTTGGATTAAATACATAATATCTTGAATACATGTAGCTTATGCATAGATAGATATAGCACATCAGAACCAATTGGCGGGTTGTAACAATGGAAATCCCATCAGTAAGAAAATAAAATCCTATTTTGTGCAAAAGCAATTATTACTTCAAAGGAATCTCTTAATATAATTAGTATAACCAGTAGGGGGATTGTTAGAATATGTGTGAAGTGATTTTGGTAAACTTTACTTTATGACAGGGAAGTCATTGATTGCTTGTTTGATAACTTAAATACCTTGTCTGTTTCTGGGGTCAAAGCACCAAAATATGGGCAACTGCGTGACACAGGTGACGTCCCTGACCCAATAGAAACATCTCTCTTTCACTTTCGATTTCAACTTCCTCCTTCTCTTTACTTGTTTAGCGAGAAACTGCACGGCCAGACCAAGCCCCCATGTGTGCCGGACTCTGATGAAAACATTCGTTGTGTCCAAACGGCGGTACTACAATTTCCATATCAGTCCGTGACGTCACTGGGCCCAGAAAGACTTTGGCCCTGTCTCAGGTCGGTTAAATTAAATCCCTGCTTCCCTCACTTGCGTTGTTTCCCTGCATCTAGTCCCTCCCACCAGGGAAGCATGGAGGGACGCAAGGAAACCACGAGAAGCAGGGAAATTAGTTTTAAGAGCAATGGGACGTCCTTTCCTCCGGAGCGTCACGTGAAGCGACGTCCGTTTGTGATGACGCCGCACAGCTGATCGTCTGACAGCAGCTCTGTCCCCATTGTTTTCACACACACCCCTGCCACACATTTACTGACACAAACATTTGTATCATCTTTGTTGTTCAGATATAAGGCCTTTTTCCCATTGACTAACATTGGGAACGTCTGTAAAATCAGCGGATATTTAAACTAAATAAACTACCCAGTATGAACTACACTGAACAAAAATATAAATGCAACACTTTTGTTTTTGCTCCCATTTTTCATGAGATGAACTCAAAGATCTAAAACATTTTCTATATACACAAAATAACCATTTCTCTCAAATATTGTTCACAAATCTGAAAAAATCTGTGATAGTGAGCACTTCTCCTTTGCAGACATAGTCCATCCCACCTCACAGGTGTGGCATATCAAGATGCTTTTTAGACAGCATGATTATTGCACAGGTGTGCCTTAGGCTGGCCACAATAAAAGGCCACTCTGAAACGTGCAGTTTTGCTTTATTGGGGGGGTCTAACCCTAACCCTAACATGTCACCCACTGACATGTTAGGGTTAGGGTTAGGGTTAAACCCTAAAACATTTTTTAATGTGTCAGTGGGTGACATGTTAGGGTTAGGGTTAAACCTGACTGGTTAAACCCTAAAAAAGATTTTAATGTGTCAGTGGGTGACATGTTAGGGTTAGGGTTAAACCTGACTGGTTTTCGGACCCCCCCAGACCCCCCCAATAAAGCAAAACTGCACGTTTCAGAGTGGCCTTTTATTGTGGCAATAATTGACACGTAAAACAGTGCAGCCAAGATGAAGGTGTGCTTACCGGTGTTGTCAGGGCTAGCATGAGGGACAAGGTTTATAGTGTCTGTGAGTAGTGATAGCAAGAGTACCGTTAACCTAGAGTTAATTTATTCACATACATTCCCATCAACAAATCCATTTTATGTGTCACATGAAATCTTTATTAGGCAAGGCAAGTTTATTTATATAGCACTTTTCAACACAAGGCAATTCAAAGTGCTTTACAAAAAATGAAAGACATTAAGAAAACGGCATTTAAAGTCAGTCACTAAAAAGAAAAGCTAATCAAATAAACATTAAAAGAAAAAATACATGGATAAAAGTTACAGTGCAGTCTAAGATATGAATAGTTCAATGAAAAGCAGCGACAAAAAGAAAAGTCTTCAACCTGGATTTAAAATTAGTAAGAGTTGCAGCGGACCTGCAGGTTTCTGGGAGTTTGTTCCAGATATTTGGAGCATAATAACTAAACGCTGCTTCTCCATGTTTAGTTCTGACTCTGGGGACAGAAAGCTGACCAGTCCCTGAAGACCTGAGAGATCTGGATGGTTCATAATTTAGCAGGAGGTCAGAAATGTATTTTGGGCCTAAACCATTCAGTGCTTTATAAACCAGCAGCAGTATTTCGAAATCTATTCTTTGACACACAGGAAGCCAGTGTAAAGACTTCAGAACTGGAGTGATGTGATCCACTTTCTTAGTGTTAGTGAGGACTCGAGCAGCAGCGTTCTGAATCAGCTGCAGCTTTCTAATACATGTTTTAGTGAGACCTGTGAAGACACCATTGCAGTAGTCCAGTCTACTGAAGATAAAAGCATGGACAAGTTTTTCCAAATCCTGCTGTGACATCAGTCTTTTAATCCTAGATATGTTCTTTAGGTGATAGTAAACTGATTTAGTAACTGTTTTAATGTGACTGTTGAGACTCAGGTCAGAGTCCATGACTACACCTAGATTTGTGGCTTTATCTGTTGTTTTGAACATTGCAGACTGAAGCTCAGCGCTAACTTTTAAACGTCCTGCATTGGCTCCAAAAACCATTTCCTCAGTTTTATCTTTGTTTAATTGGAGAAAGTTCTGACACATCCAGTCATTGATTTGTTCAATGCACTTACTCAGTGTTTGAATTGGAGCATAGTCTCCTGCTGAAATGGTTACGTAAATTTGTGTGTCATCCGCATAGCTATGGTAACTTATTTTGTTGTTCTTCATTATCTGAGCCAGTGGTAGTAGTTAAACGTTAAAGAGAAGAGGCCCCAAGATTACAAATATTACACACCAGAAAACACAGAAATATCCATGAAATAAACATACAGTAGGCTATAAACAATTAAAGGGATAATTGGGAAGGCATTACAAATGTAAATATATTTTAAATAATAAAACAATCCCACCACCACAGGCATCTACAGGAGAAGAGGGAATTCTCTCCACAAAATGTGAATGCCCATGTGGAGAATGGAAATGCAGTCATGCGGCTGCATGAGCCATCTTTGCCTTTTCAGCTGTACTGACACCCCCTGTCAGTGGAAGAAGCCAAATGCAGCTAAACGTATGCATTCAGTGGAGGATGTTGCAATGTTGTGGTTGTTAGAGTGTTAGGTTTCCTGTCAGCTCGTCTGTTGGGAAGATATAAAATATTTGTTTCATGGAAGTCACCCCGTCACATATAAGAGCATTAAGACATACAGTACATAGGCTAAAACAAAACATCTAAAGATATAACCTTGCACTTTGATAAGTCTCTTGAACATTTTCACTATTTTGACATTTTTATAGATCAAAATTGAACAAAATAAATAAATGGTAGATGAATCCATATTGAAAATAGGTGTCAGCTGCTACAGTAATTATAATAGTTATATTTCTTAATTAATTAAGATAAGATATTACTGTATTGATCCCAATTTGGGAAATGTTTGTGTTGCAGCAGCATAACAAGAAAAACAAAATATAAGTTATTATATATACAAAAGTATGTGAGGGATGGGATATTAAATTGAATATAAATGTAAAATGTACATGTGATTTTACGTCCAAGAGAAGCTATGGAGCAGAGTTCTCTGCCAGCCAGAGGTGATTTGTTATTAGATCAATATGTCAAAATGATTTCCCTGACTACAATCTTTAGTTACATGGTGAAACGTTATGCTGCTTGTACTAATTAGACTTATCATATAAGCCACACAGGTTTTAATAGGATTTATTCATTATCTTTACTTATGTTGCGGTCTTTTCAGCAGCGCCATCTCTAAAACGGCGATACAGTCACTACCCATCATTTACATTTCACCGTGACATGGACAAAAATGTAACGTCAGCTTACCTCATGACACGAATCCAGACTCTCCTTTGGAAAACATTGGCCGGGAAACGATAGAACAAGCACGTTTCATGCGAAGACCTGTGGCTGCAACCCGGAGCAAAGCAACAAACCATTGCGTAGCTAACTAGTAGCGCTAGCTTTAGCTAACGTGAGCTAACGAAACGAACTGCAGAGTAAAATTGGAAAACACTGGTAATTAATTATTCTATAATTTGTAAAACTAGGGTGTTAAAAACGACAATTTCAAAAATACAGATTCTAATGGTCAGATATAGATATACAGATACTAAAGATAGGCATGTACTTGGTTTCAAGCGGAACACAGGGGAAAACAAACTTAGCAGGAGTGTTAACGTGTTCGGCGTAATGACGTACAACGGCCTCGACAATTTCTGTAGTCCTATTCAGCCACCCGGTAACAACCATCGTTTTTCAGACACGTAAACTCTTCAAAAATCACCAGTGGGGTCACTGCTGATGTATTTAATGTCGTAGAACAAAACGTGATTTATCTCTTAAATTTGTGTCAACCACAGACCTTATTTCGAGCTATTTTCCAAAACCCTATGGAAAAAATGCATTGCTTTTTGAGGAAGGTACCGGAAGTGCTAAACATACTAACTTACTTCCGGGTTTTTGGACGCGTCACTGCGGTACTCTGCTAAGGGCGCATCCATCCATGTGGGGCGCCGAAAATATGGGGAAAGTAATAAAAAAAAAACACTATTAAAAATATTTCATAACAAAACAATTTTACCAACCTAGGATCGATAAAGTATATCTTATTATCTTATCTTAACAGAACTACGCCTACATTGCTTACAGCGCCCATAAACTATGGCGCTCCCCCCCGCCTAGTCAGGTAAGTTGAAGTGCCCCTGGGGGCAGGGCGATTTTCTGAGCTTACACTTGACTTGCCGTGACAAAAAAAAAAGACGCTATCTACCTGCTAACGATGGTTAGCTATCATCACCATGTCGAAACCAATAAAGCTATCTGATGCCCAGGGAAGAAATAAAATAAAAGAGGAAGAGGAGAAACGGGAAAAAGGTACAGTAACTTAAATGTGATCATTAATCAAAAGCCAATTGAATAGTTAACGTTGATGGAACAGAGTGTTGCTGGCTTACTTTTAGACGATAGCAAGGTTGTTTGTTTGCTAATCAATAGTTGAAGTGGAGTCGAAAGAGATGAGTTTTCAGTCTGCGCCGGAAGATGTGTAAGCTATCTGCTGTCCTGATTTCAATGGGGAGCTCATTCCACCATTTTGGAGCCAGGATAGCAAACCCACGTGTTTTTGCTGATGGCAACTTGGGTCCCTCTCGCAGTGTGGGTGCAGCGAGCTGTTTGGCCGATGCAGAGCGGAGTGCACGTGCTGGGGTGTACAGTTTAACCATGTCCTGGATGTAGGAAGGGCCAGATCCATTCGCAGCATGGTATGCAAGTACCATTGTCTTAAAGTGGATTCTAGCAGTTACCAGAAGCCAGTGAAGGGAGCGGAGGAGCGGCGTGGTGTGGAAACATTTTGGAAGGTTGAAGACCAGACGAGCAGCTGCATTCTGGATGAGCTAAAGAGGTCGGATGGCACATGCAGGTAGATCAGCCAGGAGGGAGTTGCAGTAGTCTAGGCGTGAGATGACGAGAGCCTGGACCAGAACCTGCGTGGCTTTCTGGGTCAGCTGGGGACGTATCCTCCTGATGTTGTAAAGAGTGAATCTGCAGCAGCGGGTTGTAGCAGCGATGTTTGCGGTGAAGGACAGTTTGTTATCTATGATCACACCCAGATTCCTTGTAGTCTGAGTGGGGGAAACAACAGAGGTGCCGATGTTGATTGTTAGGTCAAGAGTGGGACAATCTTTTCCCGGAAGGAAAAGCAGTTCAGTCTTGGTTGACCTTGAGGTGATGAGCAGACATCCACTGAGAGATGTCAGCTAGACAAGCAGAGATGCGTGCGACGACCTGGGTCTCTGAGTGGGGAAAGGACAGAATTAATTGGGTGTCATCAGCGTAGCAGTGGTATGAAAAACCATGCAGGCTAATGACAGATCCGAGCGAGTTTGTGTACAAGGAGAAGAGGAGGGGACCAAGAACAGAGCCCTGAGGGACCCCTGTAGTTAATTGACAAGGGTCGGACTTGGACCCTCTCCAAATTACCCTGTAGGTGCGGTCTTTGAGGTATGAGGTGAGGAGGGAAAGTGCAGTGCCTGAAACTCCAAGTTCTTGGAGAGTGCGAAGGAGGATCTGATGATTCACCGTGTCGAATGCAGCAGACAGGTCCAGAAGGATGATGAGCATGTTCCTCCTCCCTACAGAACTACAGACAATGAAAGGATAAGATGTCATTTGTCAGTATAGTCCTATTTCTTAAAACTTTCTCTATTATTTAAGTGTCTGATACTGGATAACCACGAATAGTAAGCAATGATATAACAGTAATGATATAACATATATGATAATGTCAGACACTGTGTTATTTTCAATCAGGCCTAAAGATAATTTGTTCAAACTGGCTCGACTCGCTTGAATTGCTCCTTTGAATGTAATTTTCCTCTGTGGTTTCCTACTCAACACATTTTCGTATTGTAATGCCACTCATATTTTTTATTTTATTTTAAAGTGACATTGAATGTTTTGAAAATGCCCCTAAAATAAAGTGTGTTATTGATCTTATAAAGTGTATTATTGATCTTATCTTGTGGCTGGCGGATTTGGAACTCCCCCTATATCTTTGTCCAGGACAGTCACAACGTCACCAAAATCACACTGGTGTTGGCTGTTCCCCTCTAGTTTGTGCTCACAAAAGCATTTTACTCTGGGCCCAGCAGGTGAAAAACTAAAGAAGGGCTTCCAAATCCGGCAGATACAACACCTGCTCTGCCGTATATGGAAGCCCCTCTTTAGTTTTTGCAGCAAATTGCTCAGGGCCGGCCCTGGTTGAGGTGATAATTCAATGGAAAAAGAATTAAAAGGTAGACAACTGTTTTAAAAAAAAAAAAAAAAAGATTTTAAAAGGATGTTTTTATATTTACTATAAAAGGAAATATTAGTAGCATGTCTTCGTGCAAATCACGATTCCATTGGTTTATGTGTGTATTTTTCAACTACAGAAACTAACATCAGCCCTGCAGCTGAAGATCCAGGTCTGCAAAGATCAGTGTCCTACCCACGTTATGAAAAGCAGGTACGTTCTGTGATATTTTGAAACGCTCTGAGTTTCAGTGACAGATTCCTTATGCTATTATTGCCACATCTCTGAATTGTCGAACACTAAGGCAGAGGGAATTAATTCATCAGATTTTTGCTGTAATGTTAGTTTTTTTCTGTGTTTGTTTCAGGTCTCTCAATCTTTATATTTTCAGAAGACTGCCTCATGTCAACTAGCAGGTAAAATACTTTTTAAAGATAATTTTGGATCACCATGTTATGGTTTATCTTTGTTGAAAATAGTTAAATAAATAAATAAACCAGTATACGCTTTGCTTGTATTTCAGCAATGCAAGAGTGGGTGTAAATGTATTTGTCTTTATGTCATATTACGTTTTGTTAAATGATTTTTCCTTGTTATCCTTAATTACGATATATTAAGTTATACAATTAACTGTAAAAGGCTGTATATTGTTTAGTTTTTTTACCATTTTGGTGACAATTTTAATACTAATGATCTTTTTCTATTCTTCAGAAATATTCTCTTCAATGAATGAGGTGAGAACATGCCATTAAAAGATATGACGATATCATTGTTTAATTTCTCTGTGACTTTGATGGTCTTTTATGTTTTCGCTCACACAGTCTACCTACAATATCCGGAAAGCAAAAACATTTACCGTAATTGATTGTGTATTCAGGACTGTTTATAAATGAACAAACTGTAACCTAAAATGTACATTTCCTGCTATAGACCTTTTTTGACATGCACTTCCCCATTGATCCATGGTCATATCCTATCCTAAGTTGAGTATTTACCTCTGTAGGTTTTGGGAAAATATCCCATGACTGCAGCAAAAAGAGGAATCTGCTTGATTGTGAACAACTACAAATTTGCTCCAGGTCTCAAGACACGGGAGGGCACCAATTTGGATGCAGGTAATCTTGTGTTTATCTTGTTTTTGAAATTTCAAAAGGAACTGGTGCAAACTTGAGTCTGTTTGTATATATGTTTGTATTTGCATCTGTCTGTGTTTCTTCCAGAGTGTCTGTTGAAAGTGTTTGAATGGCTCGGCTTTGAGACGGTGTTGGAGAAGGACCTTAAAGGGAATGAGATTCTGTCCGTGATGCTGGAGCTCGGCGGAAGGGACCACAATCAGATGGATTGTCTGGTTTGCTGCATCCTCAGCCACGGCAAGGAGGGGAGTGTTCACGGTGTGGACGGTCAACCTGTCTTGATCAAGAAACTGATGGAAAGTGTCAATGGATCCCATTGCCCCTCTTTGGCAGGGAAACCCAAGCTCTTCTTCATCCAGGCCTGCCAGGGCACCAGTGAGCAAAAGGCTGTTTACATTGAGGCTGACGGTCCTGCAGAAAGTTATATTTTCAGCGATGCTTATAAAGCCAGTGACACCATCCCAGCAGATGCAGATATCCTGCTGGGAATGTCCACCGTTGCTTCTTTTGTCTCTTTCAGAGACATGATAAGTGGCACGTGGTATATTCAGTCATTGTGCCAAAACCTCGTCAAGATGGTGCCAATGTGAGTAGAACAAAATATCTATTATGTTTTTTTTTTGTATAATGGGAATATGTTCAGTACTTGGAAGTTCATTAACCCAAAGACTGTATTCAAGGACATTTGTTTATGTCCGGAATAGTTGTGTATTTTTTTCCTTGTTTGCGACTTTATATACAGGCCTCTTTACTAACCCGATACAATTCAGTAGGGAGTACTTTCATCCAGTTAACACTTTTAAATTCAAAACATACATTTGACTACCAGACAGTATGTAAACTAGTTCAAATTAGCTCCAGCTAGACTAACTACACAATTAATGTAGCGCTTACATATTAATACATAACTTATATATACTGATGTATGCTATTCAGCATAATCAGTTAATGTACTTTCGATACTTTGAGTACTTTTAGTGGTTAATGCTTAAATATGACAGTTTTGAATACAACACTATTACTTGTAATGCAGTATTTTTATTGAGCGTTATTAACATTGACTTGAATCAATAGGTTGAAATCTTCTTCCACTCTTTATCTTGGTTACTACTGTAATATATGATTGTTTTGAAATAAAAAGCAAAACAAATTCAAAGTGATGTGTAGTTTTTAAGTCCACTATCTTAAAGTTTATTTTGTTTTTCTCCCCAGGGGATGTGACCTTGGGTCTATCATGACCAAAGTGAATGCAGATGTTAGCAAGAAGTCCAATGGTACAAGCAAGCAGATGCCTCAACTAGTTTCCATGCTCAGGAAGAATATCGTCTTTCCGATCCCGAAGGCCCGTCCTCCCGTCCTCTCAGCCTGTGACCATGACAACAACAATCTGCTGTCAGATGATCTGACTGAGACACAAGGGTTTTACATCGACTATTCACCTTTTTAATCTGCTGGATTTATTGTTATAAAGCAGTACCTACAAGGGCTTTTAACAGTGTTTTCACAACCACACCTGAGACAGCTCCTTTTGATAATATAGAATATGAAATGTAGTTTTGAAGAGGAGAGGATTACAGCTGAGGAAATAGATACATTTTGAACTATTTTTGTATAAATACACCTGGTATGATACATACAGTATACACAAAAGTTAAATTCCCTTTCTCGATTTAAAGCTGCACATGTTTACATAATATATATAGTGTACAACATCAATACATTTGAGTTTGTGCTAATCATGCACTTACAACCAGCAATCTATGCAACATCCAGCTCTTTAAATGTTAATTGAAATGTTCCAGGATTATTAAAAGGCATTAAAAGTCAGATATTCTTGGTACAATCCCCATACACAAGATGATCTCCCAAATGTAACTTTATATATGCTTGATTTTACTTTTGACATAAGAGCAGTTATCAATCAATCATCAGAAGTACAGGACATCTTGTGGTGTTCTAACAGAGATTTACCAATGAGAAAATGCATTGTAATATAATAATTCCTGTTCATTCTCACTGTTCATATGCACTGAACTAAACCAACACATGATGTTTCTGTCTGATAAACTGATTAATTTCCAGCAAATCAAACAAAGGTACCATATACTTATTTTGTGTGTTTGTTTTCTCAAACTCTAAGAAGTTGTGATGGGCATTTCTCATAATGTTAAAATACTTCATATACAATATGTTCTACTTTATTATTACAACATTTAGGAAAAGTGTTATCTGCAGCCCTGCTCAAAAATGTATTTAAACATTTGTCCCATATGCGTTGCTCTGCACTGCTGTTGAACCTGGAAGTTGAAATAAAAAACTGTCAAAATTGAAATCTGAGATGTATTATCTTGAGAAGCTAAGAGCTGAAATATATTTTATTTGTTATACAAACTGTAAACTAAACAGTAATACTGGGAGGGTTCAAGAATACATACTGAATGAAGAAAACAGCGACACCAGAATAAATATTCATATACGTTTTGACATTTGAATGGTTTCTGTTGCTTAAGGTATTTGAAAGGAAATCGGAAGAAAGTAGGCTATGCTTTCTATATTTCTCCAATTCACTTATATTATTAATGTTAAAAAATATTCGAAAAATGTAGAAAAAGGTCATGATATACCCAAGGTCACATCCCCCTGGGGAGCTGCCGTGCTAGCCTTTTTTGTTTTTCTGTCATGTTTATGGAATTTTTATGGAATTTACCAAAAGTAAGAAAATGCAATCTTCTGCTAATCCTATTTTGTGCAAAAGCAATTATTCCTTCAAAGGAATCTCTTAATATAATTAGCATAACCAGTAGGGGAAGTGTTATAATGTGTGTGAAGTGATTTTGGTAGAACTTTACTTTATGACAGGGAAGTCATTGTTTGATAACTTAAATACCTGTCTGTTTCTGGGGTCAAAGCACTTTAGACCCGAAGTGATGTCAAAATATGGGCAACTGCGTCACACCGGTGACGTCTCTGACTGAGCCAATAAAAGCATCTCTCTTTCACTTTCGATGTCAACTTCCTGCTTCTCCTTACTTGTTTAGAGAGAAACTACGCCCGGTCTGACACGTCTACGTTAAGTTCTTGTGTTTTATAAACAAATATTTATACAAATATGTATCAGTTGTTTACGATCACCTTCAGTACTGGGAGTATGTTGAAGTGGACAACATATAGCCTGTTCGGTCAGACCTGCTAAAAACACTCAAACGGGTAGGCTTACACTTACACAGCAGGACACGTTTTAAAGTGAATTCATCTGGTTTAAGGGTGAAGTTGAGCTAATAATGTAATCAAAATCTTTGGATGTTTAATAATCGCCGTGGCTGTGATTGTTTTTTTTTTATCATGTGATGGAATGTACGGCTGTTGCCTTTCTACTACTGTTCGAGTGACGTGATCTCTTCCTTGTCATGAGATTTATTTTCTTAAACGATTTATTTTCTTAAACAGATTTTCTCTCTCTGACAAACACATATATGCCCATAAAGACACTAAAGCTAAAGGTACATTAATTTGCAACATGTAGATAAACATAAAGATAAAGGACATGTTCAACTATAGGACAAACCATTTGCAATATGTAGATAAAGGGCTATAAAATACATCTGGTCCAGAATAGTCATCATCGTCAAATTGTTTTACACATATTTGAAATAACAGTATACTCCATTGGTTATAATCTTATATAGGCCTACTATCTTGCACAATCTTTTGAAGTTCCCTTTTTGTAATCATGTTTGATTTGTTTCCGTTTTAACCAGTTTTAGTCAGGCCATTTTAAATACAACATAATTAATCTTACTGCTTTTAATATATTTCTGTGAAATAAAAATATGATATAAAATGAAAAATTATCTGTGAGGAGCTGGTATGATGTATTCTTTTTATTGCCAGGCCTAAATAGTTTGTCACTTTTTTTCTAGCTCTCAAAATGGATTTCCAGAAGCTGCTCTTAGATGTAGGGAAGGACATATCTGGGCACGATGTAAAAGCTCTTGCATATCTTTGCACTGACCTCCTGGACCGAAACCAGACCTCAGTGGAGGCCAGAGACCTCTTCCGTCGTCTGCAAGATAAAGACCACCTCTCTGCGGAGCGACCACACCTGGTGAAGGAACTTCTCCTCATCATCCAACGCAACCGTCTGATCCGAGACCTCGGACTCCACAACTTTACAACCAGCAACCTCATCTCTCCTTACAGGTGTACTGCCTACGTTTTACTGTTTTTACGTAAATAATTAAGTGCATTACCCAGAAGAGCGCTAACAAATGTATATCTCTATAGTAACGCATCAATCTAATATACAACGTTAAGTATTTGAATAAGGGTCATTAAAGGAATGAGCTTGTGAAATTATGTGTACAAACAATTGTAAAGTCTATGGTTGAAAAACTCATATTGCCAAACAATTTTTATTGTGTGTAGTAAGGATTTGAATAGAATTTACAAGAATTGTTATCCTTGTTTTACAGCCAAAATCAGGGCTGATATGTGTACTTGTTGCTTAAATTAGTTCACATGTTCAACCTCTAGCACATTAGGCCAGATTTAATAAGTTGTGCGTGGTTACAGCTGATATAACAGTGAAATAGGGTTGCAACTAGCACCCTGCAGTTGATTTGCATGATGAATGGATTAATTGTAGTTCATTGCAATGTCCAAATATAGTCCACAGTTCAAGGGGACATTTTCAACAACATACCATTTATAATACCACCATTTATCAACATCATAAAAGGTCATTAAGACCAGAACATTTGCATATTCAAAAGGCTGGAACCACATATTTGTGGGTACATTTTTACCAAAAATATGGCTTAAACAATTTTACTGTTTTATTCTAAAAATCAACTCATCAATTGAAAGCATTTAAGCATACAGAAACGGTCCCTAATCAGAGGTGCATCCTCTTTGTTAAATGTATTTGGTGACCTCACAATGGTGTCTACTTAATATCCAGTTAAACACTTGGCTTCCTTTAGAACATTAAACAGTTTTACTTGCTTTTAATCTTTTTTTCTATTATTACAGAAAGCTGCTTTACAACCTGTCTGAGGGAATTACTGATGATGACTTGAGAAATGTAAAGTTCTTGTTAAACGGAAAGCTTGACCGTAGAAAACTGGAGGAAAATGTTGTGAGTACATCATCACAAAGTCCTTTTTTAGAAGTTGAGATTGAGTGTGTTTATGCCAATTAATCTAAGTAGGCATCAAATAAGCATCAAATAAGCTCTTATTCAGTAAAGTGTAAAAGAAAAACTGTAATCTGATCCACTTGTCAGTCTACACTGGAGGTCTTCCTGGCGATGGAGCACATGGACCTCATCAATGACACTAATCTAAAGCTACTGGAGACCATTGTCCAATCAGTCTGTCCCATGTTGAAAGAGAACATCAACCGCTTTAAAGCACTGCAGGGTAAGCTACAGACAAAAATAACACATGCTATATGTAATGACACATTTGGAATGAGGACACAAATCTGAAGCTGAAAGCCGCAGGATAACTTTCATAAAGTTTTACTTCATTATCAGAGTAGCGAGGTGAGGACAGCAGCACAGAAGCCTCGCTATACCCACAACATGCCAACTCTTCCCTAATTTATATTATTATTATTATATATCTCAAACTCCGATTTACAATTGCACCAATTACCTAGTCAAAACTTGGATGTAGGGTCCATACAAATAATATACTGAAAGAGGAAAAAGGTAGACAATTGTTTAAAAAGGAAAATTATGATTTAAAAGGATGTTTTATATTTACTACAAAAGGAAATATTATTTTTAACTGCGGGGACTTGAGTTTTGTCTCTGAAAGAGAGATGAGTCCACAATATGTGAGCGTGTCAAAATGCTTTTGTCCCTCAATGTAGAATGTAGCCAAGTACCTCCATAGACACACACACACACACACGCACACGCACACGCACACGCACACGCACACGCACACGCACACGCACACGCACACACACAAGTATCATGTCTTTGTGTTAGTCTTTGTGCAAATCACGATTCTATTGGTTTATGTGGGTATTTTTCAACTACAGAAACTAACATCAGCCCTTCAGGTGAAGAAACAGGTCGGCAAAGATCAGTGTCCTTCCCAAATGATCAAAACCAGGTACGTTCTGCGATATTTTGAAACGCTCTGAGTTTCAGTGACAGATTTCTTATGTTATTATTGCCACATCTCTGGATTGTCGAACAGTAAGGCAGTGAGAATGAAGTCTTGTTCAGATTTTTTTCCTGCGTTTGTTTCAGGTCCCTCAATCTTTAGATCTTGAGACGGCTGCCTCACGTCAACTAGCAGGTAAAATACTTTTTAAAGATAATTTTGGATCACCATGTTATGGTTTATCTGTGTTGAAAATAGTTAAATAAATAAATAACCCATAATACGTTTTGCTTGTATGTCAGCAATGACTATGCAAGAGTGGGTGTACATGTATTTGTCTTTTTTATGTCATATTACATTTTGTTAAATGATTTTTCCTTGTTATCCTTAATTACGATATATTAAGTTATACAATTAACTGTAAAATGCTGTATATTGTTTAGTTTTTTTACCATTATAGTGACAATTTTAATACTAATGATCTTTTTCTATTGTTCAGAAATATTCCCTTCAATGAATGAGGTGAGAACATGCCATTAAAATATATGACGATATCATCGTTTAATTTCTCTGTGACTTTGATGGTCTTTTCTTTTGTCGCTCACACAGTCTACCATGAATACTTCAAACACCTCTTTGGGTGAGTCTTGTGTTTGGTTGGCTTTCTCAAAATTCCATCATTTGATGTGCAGTGAGTGGATTATTTCTGAACCCTCTTTTATCATTTTTCAAGATTTACCAGAGGGACAAGCATGTGAGGTCCTGCATGGACTGAGTGATTTAAACATTGGAACAAGCAGCTGTAGCTACTTGAGAGGTAATTTTTAGAAGGTTCTTTTTCATGTCCAACCTTTTTATTATTCATATATATATAATGTTTGTGTCTTTATCTTTGCCTTAACTGATTGTCCTTCCCCCATGCAATCCTCTGTTCCATAGGGAGGATTGACATTTTGGAAATGTTGCCTTCTCAGAAAAACATGGCTTCCTCTGAAATGAAAACATCTCTGGCTACAAACACACACATTGAGGTGTGTCATTTCACATTTCTTTTACAAGTACATGTGTTCAAGGAAGCAGTGATATGGCTCTGTGTGTGTTCACTAAAGCTATTGTTTGAATATCAAACCCACTGCAAAACTAAAAAAAGTACCCTCTCTGCAGTGCAAAGCTCTACCATGTCTGTCTGCTACGACCACTGCTGTACTGTTTGATTGAATAAATACAAACCATAATTACCCCGTCTAGACCACAAGCGTATTAGACATGTGTCAGTGCACTGCGTTCATCCAGGCTCTCATCTCAGCCCTGGATCATTGGCGTAACCGCATCCTGTACCGTTTTAAGCGTTAAATCAAAGTTTTGGAAACTACAAATTTATTCCCAGCATCTGGAAAGCAAAACATTTAATTTATTGTGTATTCAGAACTGTTTATAAATGAACAAACTGTAACCTAAAATGTACATTTCCTGCTATAGACCTTTTTTGACATGCACCCATTGATCCACGGTCATATCAAAAATAGATCAGGTATACTACTATACTGACCTATGCGTGTAAATCTGGACTTTTCAAATGTAAGCAGTTCTTAAAATCCTATCCTAAGTTCAGTATTTATCTCTGTAGGTTTTGGGAAAATATCCCATGACTGCAGCAAAAAGAGGAATCTGCTTGATTGTGAACAACTACAAATTTGCTCCAGGTCTCAAGCCACGGGAGGGCACCAATTTGGATGCAGGTAATCTTGTGTTTATCTTGGTGCAAACTTGAGTCTGTTTTTATACATGTTTGTATTTGCATCTGTCTGTGTTTCTTCCAGAGTGTCTGTGGAAAGTGTTTGAATGGCTCGGCTTTGAGACGGTGTTGGAGAAGGACCTTAAAGGGGATGAGATTCTGTCCGTGATGCTGGAGCTCGGCGGAAGGGACCACAATCAGATGGATTGTCTGGTTTGCTGCATCCTCAGCCACGGCAAGGAGGGGAGTGTTCACGGTGTGGACGGTCAACCTGTCTTGATCAAGAAACTGATGGAAAGTGTCAATGGATCCCATTGCCCCTCTTTGGCAGGGAAACCCAAGCTCTTCTTCATCCAGGCCTGCCAGGGCACCAGTGAGCAAAAGGCTGTTTACATTGAGGCTGACGGTCCTGCAGAAAGTTATATTTTCAGCGATGCTTATAAAGTCAGTGACACCATCCCAGCAGATGCAGATTTCCTGCTGGGAATGTCCACCGTTGCTTCTTTTGTCTCTTTCAGAGACAAGAGAAGTGGCTCGTGGTATATTCAGTCATTGTGCCAAAACCTCGTCCAGATGTTGCCAATGTGAGTAGAACAAAATATCTATAATTGTTGTTTTTGTATAATGGAAATATGTTCAGTGCTTGGAACTAGTTGTGTATTTTTTTCATTGTATGCGACTTTATATACAGGCCTCTTTACTAACCCGATACAATTCAGTAGGGAGTACTTTCATCCAGGAAACACTTTTAAATTCAAAACATACATTTGACTACCAGACAGTATGTAAACTAGTTCAAATTAGCTCCAGCTAGACTACCGTAATTTTCGGACTATAAGGCGCACCTGAATATAAGCCGCAGCAGCTAAATTGAATGATGTGTACATATATAAACCGCACTGGACTATAAGCCTCAGGTGTTTTAATGTTTAATTACCATATGTAAGGGTTCGTGCACAGAGGGGATTGTCGGGAAAGAGATGGCTGTTTGAGGAAGCTCCCATTTATTAACATTTCAACAAACAAGTTGCATATTTGCATAACGTATTCAAGTGTTACCATTTAGTGCAATAGTAGCTACAGAACATGTACTGTGCTGTGTAAACTGTACTGTATCACATAGCGTTTCAGACACACAAACTTTTCAACTTTCAAACTTAAACGGTGCGCTCCCAGCGCACGTACCGGCAGTGATCTACAGCAGTGGTTTTCAACCAGTGGTACGGGGACAAACTGTCTCGCTCTCGTAATGTCTGTCTGTCTTGCTCTCGTTCTGTCTCTCGTACCACTCTCGGTTCCACTTTTACTTTTGCACGCTACCTGTCTCACTCTTTTCCGGCCTTCAGCTTTTCCTGCTGGAGCCCGCCGCTTAAAGGTGGGGGGCGCGGACCGGCCATAGAGCCCATCGAGTTAAAGGTGGTGGACTGTAACCTGTAAAATCCATAGATTTAGGAGGTCCCCTAGTGGCCGTTAGCTGTAAAAATCCATAGATTAGCCGCACTGTTATATAAGCCGCAGCGTCGAAAAAAGGCGCGGCTTATAGTCCGAAAATTACGGTAACTACAAAATTAAATTAGCGCTTATATATTAATACATAACTTATAATAATATATACTGATGTATGCTATTCAGCATAATCAGTTAATGTACTTTCGATACTTTGAGTACTTTTAGTGGTTAATGCTTAAATATAACAGTTTTGAATACAACACTATTACTTGTAATGCAGTATTTTTATTGAGTGTTATTAACATTGACTTGAATCAATAGGTTGAAATCTTCTTCCACTCTTTATCTTGGTTACTACTGTAATATATGATTGTTTTGAAATAAAAAGCAAACAAATTCAAAGTGATTTGTGTAGTTTTTAAGTCCACTATCTTAAAGTTTATTTTTGTTTTTCTCCCCAGGGGATGTGACCTTGGGTCTATCATGACCAAAGTGAATGCAGATGTTAGCAAGAAGTCCAATGGTACAAGCAAGCAGATGCCTCAACTACTTTCCATGCTCAGGAAGAATATCGTCTTTCCGATCCCGAAGGTCCTTCCTCCCGTTCTCCCAACCTGAGACCATGACAACAACAATCTGCTGTCAGATGATCCCTGAGATACAAAGGTTTTACATCGACTATTCACTTTTTTAATCTGCTGGATTTATTGTTATAAAGCAGTACCTACATGTGTTTTTAACAGTGTTTTCACAACAACACTTGAGACAGCTCATTTTGATAATATAGAATATGAAATTTAGTTTTGAAGAAGAGAGGATTACAGCTTTGGAAATAGATACATTTTGAACTATTTTTCTATAAATACACCTGGTATACATACAGTATACACACAAGTTAAATTCCCTTTCTCTATTTAAAGCTGCATATTTTTACATAATATATATATATATATATATATATATATATATACAGTATATGGCATTCTACCGAATTAGTACAATTCACATTTTTACAAGAAAAACTATTTAACAAAACAATGAAGTATTCAGACATAGATATTTACGAAGAATATGTTATGGTCTATTTAAACATAAGGCATTAAATAATATAGTGATAAGTTTAATATATACAAAAACATCATTTATAGGGTACTTTCTATTGGGAAGTAGCTGTCCCCAACCCTCAATTTATGTAAATAACACTTTTATTTTATTTTTGTTCAATGGTGTATTTAGAAGATCTTTATGATTACATTCAAACATACGTTGGACTATATATTTTTTCACAATATGTTTATTGGTATTTTCTTTACGTTGGAATATTTAGATTTATTGTGGGTTTAATTTTTTTATAAAAAAACTATACTAAAAAAATCATGTCCCCAGTTTTCATGTCACTACCGAAACACAAGGGGTTTTAGTCCAATGGCTGAGCCTGGTTTTTAGCAAGACCCCTGCATTTTTGACTTGGCAGTGACACTGCATCCCTGTCCCTCATGGCTGAATGGCAAGTATATATATGGCTATATCCCATACTTTTGATATAAATCTGTTCCACCTGTTAACCTTAAGAATTGTCACTACCGAACACATATTATCTTCAATTAAGTAAACTTTTTCGGGGTTTTATGCAAAGTATTAGGTTTTTATGTGTGCGAACCTCTTCAAAAACGTGTATGCTAGCCATGTACTTGCTAGCATTATTTAGTTATGCTCAATTTGAGTCAGAATCGTCACTACCGAAACAGTCACTACCGAAACATACACGTTTCGGTAATTGACATGATCGTCTCGGTAGTGACAAAAATTGAATGGTAAGCAGGTAAATCCCATAGTTTTTTAATAAATGTGTTATAAAGTCTGAAAATCAGTGTGTTACTTTAAAGCTCTCTTATTATAATATTGTTATTATAGGTCTCAGATATATAAAAAACATGTCTATGAAGTGTTTTGCTCAAAATACCATACAGATCGCCCATTCTAGCCTCATCCCCCTCTATTTCAGCCTGTTACTAAAGTGCTGATTCTGGGTCAGTAACTTCAAACATTCACACTTCAACATAAGGCATGTTATGAGTTAAGATTAAGCAATAACGTTGAGGGAATATGATTCAACCTTGAGAACAAGATACTGTGGTCACTACCGAAACAGTGGATGTTTTGTAAAACATTAAGTATATTGAGTTATCAACTAAAATGATATGATACTGGTTGGTTTCATGTATTTTCAATTTCAACAATCATCAACTCTGGAATCAATATGATCAGTATTACGCATTTTATAAAGAAAGTTTGCATTATGATTTTTATGAATTGTATAAATTTAACTTTGAAATTTGGTTACAAATTAAATTGCATTCATTTAATTGTGAAAACCCTCAAGAAATATTTGTTAAAATACTATTTAGACAACGGAAGGTAAAACAATCTTAACAGGTTAATATAATACTTTTTTCTACAGTGTATGTACTATGTTTCGGTAGTGACCATTTTTGGTAGAGGAAGAACATTCCAATACAGTCTGAAAATACGATATAAAAATGTACCGTTCTTTTACTAGATATGTGTAATTTGGATATGGTACAAAATATATATGGACAAAGTTTTGGGGAAAAAACCTACGACATTTCAAAACTGTTCCAACCTGACTTTGCACCAATTCGGTAGAATGGCCCATATTTTTTTTCATTTCCATCTTTATTTCGAACAGATTTAAAAAAACAAATAAAAAATAATAAATGTGAAAAACAGAATACCGTATTGTTAGAATACAGTATTTATCAATATTCATAATAATATTTATATATTCAACAAAAATATTCATAATAACAATAATAATAATAATAATAATAAATCATATGTGTCCGAAAGGGAGCAGGAGGAAGCAAATGCTTATTAATTCCCACCCCTTAATTACTGCTAATCAATGATTATCCTTTAAATTATTTCTGCAAGTTATTCCTACTCACATGTTTACATTTATACATACATTTACAATAATTTCTCTTCTTCAATCACCTCTCTTCATTCTCATAGTTTATCAAAAAAGTGTTTCTGTACATCCTTTTAAACTGAATTATGCTTGTGCTTTGTTTTAACTCCTGCTCCAAACCATTCCATAAAATCACCCCACAGATTGTTATACTCATACTTCTCAGAGTTGTTCTGACCTTGAGTTGTTTAAAATGTAGATTTCCTCTCAAATTATACCCACCCTCTCTGTCTACGAACAATGTTTTTAATTTCCTAGGAAGTAGATTATGTCTTGCTCTGTACATGATTTGTGCCGTTTTAAATGTAACCAGATCAGTGAACCTCAATATGTGTGACTTCAAAAATAATACATTAGTGTGTTCAAGATATCCAACATTATTGATAACTCTTATAGCCCTTTTTTGTAATGTGCATAACGGCTGTAGGTTGGTTTTGTACGTGTTTCCCCAAATCTCCACACAGTAAATCAGATATGGCAATATTAGTGTGTTATATACAATGGGTATAGAATGAGTTATAGTCCAGAATGTATCTGGCATGTATTAGCCAGTTTTGCTTTTACATGAGTGATATGAGGTTTCCAGCTGATTTTGTGGACCACACCAAGGAACTTAATTTCATATACGCTTTCTATGTTTTATGTTATCTAGTTATTAATTGCACCTGTGGATTTGTTTTATGTTTTCCAAATAACATAATCTCTGTTTTGCTTATATTTAACGATAATTTGTTTGTGTCAAACCAATGTTTTACTTTAATCATTTCTGCTGTTATCACGTCCATTAGCTCTTTCAAATTGTCACCGGAACAAAAAATATTAGTGTCATCTGCAAATAAAATAAATTCTGCAAATGTCGTTGATGTATATTATGAACAGCTTTGGACCCAACACGGACCCCTGAGGTACTCCACAAGTTATGTTCATGTATTCGGATTTATGTTCACCAATTTCAAGAAATTGTTGTCTGTTGCTTAAATAATCTCTCACCCAGTTTAATCCCACCCCTCTGATGCCATACCGTTCCAGTTGTATCAGTAAAATATTGTGATCTATGGTGTCAAATGCTTTTTGTAAGTCTATAAATATTCCCACTGCTTGTTTTTTATTGTCCATGCAGTTTGCTATTTTCTCACTTAATTCCATTAGTGCCATAGATGTTGATCTATCTTTCCTGAATCCATATTGACTGTCGTCCAAAAGCTGATGTGTTTCCATGAAACTGTCAAGTCTTTTTGTAAAAAGCTTTTCAAGGATCTTGGAAAACTGAGAGAGCATATAGTGTAGAACTTCAATAAAATATTTGAGCTAATCATGCACTAGCAATCTATGCAACATCCAGCTCTTTAAATGTTAATTTAAATCTTGTAGGATTATTAAAAGGCGTTAAAAGTCAGATATTCTTGGTACAATCCCCATACACAAGATGATCTCCCAAATGTAATTGTTCTATTTTTGCTATTGTCACTTAATACAACTTTATATATGCTTCATTTTACTTTGGACATAAGTGCAGTTATCAATCAATCATCAGAAGTACAGGACATATTGTGGTGTTCTAACAGAGATGTTATACCAATGAGAAAATGTATTGTAATGTGAAATAAAATAAAATGTATTTTTTATTTCAGTTCATTCTTACTGTTCTCATATGCACTGAACTAAACCAAAACATATTATGTTTCTGATAAACTGATTAATTTCCAGAAATCAAACAAAAATACCATATATTTACTTATTTTGTGTGTATGTTTTCTCAAACTCTAAGACATTGTGATGGGTATTTCTCATAATGTTAAAATACTTCATATACAATATATTCTACTTATTATTAAAACAAAATACAAATTAATTAGTAATACATTTAGGAAAAGTGTTATCTGCAGCCCTGCTCAAAAACGTATTTAAACATTAGCTTTTTTTATCAATGAATGGGAGTAAGCAGAGCATTGAAGCCCGAATTCATTGCTCTGCACTGCACATGAACCTGGAAGTGGAAATAAAAAACGGTCAAAATTGAAATCTGAAATGTAATATTTTGAGAAGCTAAGAGCTCAAATGTACAGTATTGGTATACAACTGTAAACTAAACAGTAATACTGGGAGGGTGTAAGAATACATACTGAATGAAGAAAACGGCAACACCAGAATAATGTTCACATGCCACATTTGAATGGTTTCTGTTGCTAAAGGTATTTGAATGGAAATTGTAGGCCTATAATTGCTTTGAGACCCCTTTGAGTTTAAATACCTAATGTTTGTTGAAGAAAGTAGGTTTTTTATATTTCTCAAATTCACTTATATTATACATTTTCAAAAATATATAAAATGATATTCCAACAATATAGAAAAAATGAAATATACTGGTTTAAAATGAAGACATTTTTCTGAACCGAACGTTTGTAGAAGTAAGACATAAAATGGAGGGAGAGAGACAAACAGAGAGAATGCTTGAATCACCTTTTATACTAATAAGAAACCCACTTTTTATGAAACATTTACTTTAATCCAGTAAAATATAGCTGAACTTTTGTAACCATTAATTAAGAATGATGTTCTATTGCAAAGACACTTAGGCACCATCACCAGCATGGGGCGCTGAACATCTCTCTCCTCTCATTGGTGTCAGGTGACCCACTGGTGACCCGGATGTTGACATGATGGATTTTACCCGGCTACCATGAAGAACTGCTAGCATCTTCACCTCATATTCTTCATAATAACACAAATTGATGCCCTGAAAAACATCTCAAATTCGTGTCTGAGACTTTATTCTTTTTCTCACACACAAAGACAGACATTTATAAACATGTCACAAGAAGGATATACATCACCAGCAGGGATAACCAGCGCAGACACGAGGTTTGTTGATTTATTAATTACTAATTGTTTAACGTTTGCTTTACATAATGACACAATGCTGGCAATGTTACCGTCAACCGGTTCTACTGACGCAAAGTATTGTAATAATGATACACAACATTAGCTAGTAATGATTGAATGAACGCTGTCAAGTTTCTCAGTCACAGTGAAATATTGACCTAACATTACCAATAAAACTCGACACACATTTTTGGACAACTGAAACACATGTTGCAAGCTGTTTTTAGCAGAAGAGTTGTTAAAGTTAGCTGTATTTTGAAGGGTATCTTGGTTACGACTAGAGGTCTTAATGCTTTTCTGTTCATCAAAAAGGCAGCCATTCTTTAATTATATTTTGTATATTTAAAGCTCCAAATGTGTCCTTTAGAGACTCTGTAAGCATCAGATAAAAAATATGTTTAAATGAATGACAGGACCTAACTGCGTCAACGTCTGAGAGCTAACGTTACAAAAGAGAGCAACACATCCGGGCATTTTGCCTCTACGTCCTCACTGATGAGACTAGCTCGCTAACGTATGTGTGATGGACAAACCCTCTTATCCAGTTACTATTAAATTGTTAGCCAACACACTCACATGTGGTCATTTAACTATGTTTTATCATTGCAATTCAGAACTTATTGCAGCATTATATGTGTATTTACAAAGTCTATGTTTTAACTCATTTCTATCTCCTTTATGAATTGTCTTTTTGTTCAATATATTTCGTTTTTTTAATACTTATTGGTTATTACCTATTTAAAGCACTTTGAATTGCCTTTTTGTCTGAAATGTTCTTTATAAATTAACTAACCTTAACCTTAACATGTCGAGTTTTTGAAATGTAAAGACCCTGGTTAGGCAGAGAAATATGGCATAATGTTCCAGCCTTAGCTATTGGTATTGGCTTAGCTATATATGGTTTCACTAACTAGCTGACAGTTAAAGTTAGCATTTTAAATATCAATATAATTGACATTTTTCCCTCGCAAGGATAATAAATACATGTAGCCTGCCTGATATTGAATCTCAAGCCGGCGACGAGTGATATTTTTCTAACACTGTTTGTGGATGCTTGTTCAACAGCTTGAATTCAGATGAATCGCAGAGGACCAACCCCAAGAAAACACCTATTCAGATCCTGCATGAATATGGCACCAAG
The DNA here is from genome assembly GCF_949606895.1 of Notothenia rossii. NCBI lineage: Eukaryota > Metazoa > Chordata > Actinopteri > Perciformes > Nototheniidae > Notothenia > Notothenia rossii. The sequence continues at coordinate 82,171,327 of NC_136904.1, forward strand.
AGTGGCAACCTCCCTGTGTACGTGATGGAGAAGGCTGAAGGAGAGGCTCACCAGCCCAGCTTCGTCTTCAGCGTGAAGATTGGCGATGTGTTATGCACAGGTACTGTCCCGCCTCCTGCTGGGCTTCAAGCTGCCTGTCACCTGAGCCTTCTTCAAGTCTCAAGTGACAGCAGCCAAGGAAGAATAAACATACAACACACACTGACTGTTGTTACTGCTCCTCTGCATTTACCCAAAAGAACAAACACAGATTCACGTGCATTCAGATACGAAATGAATGACAGAAAGATGCAGGATTATTATTCAAGAATCTTCAAGTGAAACAATTTAGTAATTATAATGAAGTAAACAATGATTGACAGTTTTTTAACAAAATAAAAGTCTTGAAATATAGTTGAAGCTAAGAAAAGGAACATGCATTTGGGCAATGTGTTTTTATTTCAATTAAAAATCCTATGACTAAAATTCAAAAGAGCACTCCAGCAATGCGTTATCTTTGTTTACAGGCTGGTTGCTGCAGTATTCTTTAAAATAAATCCTCTATTTACCTTGTTTGTTTTAAAACTAAGGTATTTGACTTCAGGGAAAGAACAGAGCAGGTTAAGAGAGAGGATGAGAAACAATTCCAAAGCTATCAGAGGTGATGAGAAATAATCCGGTTTTTAATCAACAAAAAACAGTATGCTTTTGAAATGGGACATTTTTGTCCCTCTAGTCCCATATGTCCTCTCCAGTAGCCTCCCAGGCTTTACTGTCTGTATTACAGGACACCATTCTTACTTTTGTGTTTATGTGTTTGTAATTGTATTTTGTTTCAGGTCAAGGTCCCAGTAAAAAGGCTGCTAAACACCAGGCGGCAGAGGCAGCTCTCAATATTCTGCAGATAGACGCTGGGGCAGTGTGAGTAGTGCTGGAAGTGTTACAGAAATAAAACTGATTAGCAGCGAATATTGATAGATTAATACTTAAAGTCGTTTGAAATACAATTTCTGTCAAATGAATGTGTCTTCTATGGTAGTAAACTGCATTCTTTTGGCTTTATGAGTTGGAGTTAGACTTAAATAATGTATTATATCAGTTGATAATAAAATAATTAGTGGCAGGAGATTTAATGAAAATAACATTATGCTAAAATTTGAACTGAACTAAATAAATACATAAATAAAATTGTTTAACTGACACCCTGTTAATCTGTAAGCACTGTGGGAATCACTTTGACGTCATTTTTCAAACAGGAAGGTTCCCGTGAAGTCTGAGAGTAACGGTGTCGTATCAGAAACCAACAACCACCCCAACTCAGTGGGGATACTACAGGTAAAGTGTGTGTGTGTGTGTGTGTGTGTGTGTGTGTGTGTGTGTGTGTGTGTGTGTGTGTGTGTGTGTGTGTGTGTGTGTGTGTGTGTGTGTGTGTGTGTGTGTGTGTGTGTGTGTGTGTGTGTGTGTGTGTGTGTGTGTGTGTGTGTGTGTGTGTGTGTGTGTGTGTGTGTGTGTGTGTGTGTGTGTGTGTGTGTGTGTGTGTGTGTGTGTGTGTGTGTGTGTGTGTGTGGGGGGTTATTGTATATTTGCAAATGAGTGTGTATACTTATTTCCAGGTTGAATAGTAAAAAACAAAAGTAGCTTCATAAACGTATTTACTTCCAGAGACTAAATATCTTGTTTGTTTATTAAACTGTAAGTGAAAGTGGCATGCAGCAATAGCAAATATATCCTTAACTATAAAAACTGTATTTTTCTTTCTCCCACATTTTTCTCCTTTTTCCCTTTTTTGTATTTCTTTCTTTGTGAATATTGGTTCTCAGTACAATCACAAGGCATTTCATAACACACATCCTAGAAGTCACCTCTATTGCTCCAAAACAACCGATTAAGTTAAATGTAAAAAACCAATCCATTATATAAACACTAACTCAGATTTCCCTCTCGTCATTACATGTGTCTTCCTTCAGGAGTTGGCGCTGCAGAGAGGATGGCGTCTTCCTGATTACACCGTGTTAATGGAGGCTGGCCCGCCACACAAGAGAGAGTTCACTGTTACGTGTCGAATGGAGTCCCTGTCAGAGAAAGGTAGGGGTGTCTTTTCAACATTTCAACATTTTGTGTTGTTGTTGTTCATAATCTAACCTTGTCTCGTGTTTGGACAGCTGTAGGGAATTCAAAAAAGGTGGCGAAAAAGACGGCTGCAGAGAAAATGGTGTCAAAGCTTCAAGGTCTGTCGGGCTGTTCTGAAATCACATGGGTATGTCAGATATTTCTCCCCTTTGCAAAGTGACATCTGGAGGCAACTTTTCTTAGCAAATCTTCTTGGTGATAATTGTCGTTAATTTGTGTTATATTTTATTTTCCAGACTCCTAAACCAAGCGTCCGATTTGAGAACTTAAGGAACTCGTCGGCGGAGAACATAACTTCACTGAGGAGAAACCCGCTGAGCATTCCCAACACAGATTATATTCAGCTGATGCTGGAGCTGTCCAAGGAGCAGGGCTTCGAGGTCACATACTTTGACATTGGTAAGAAAACACAAAGTAATGTTGCTGGGGTTGCTAAGATACAGAGGGCCTTCCTCTAAGCTCCTCTTACTAAAGAAAACACTGGACGCCGTTTGACTGCGGCTCTAGTTATTGTTATAGATCTGCTGATATTAAAACACCAGTAGACTGTTGAAATGAGCTTATGACTGAAACTAGAACAGATATGAGGAATTATAACCAACTATACATCCTGTAAATAAGATCTATCACTTTATTTTTAAAAGGCAGCCGGTGAGTCTGGTCTTTTCAGGTACAGGAAGATACAGTAGGATTTTATTTTAACCAATGCTGTGGAGAACATGTAGGGATCTCCCAAATACCCCAAATGTTCAACTAAAATAGAAAGCGTGTGTGAGCCTGCTTTCCAAAACAATGCAGCGTGACATGCAGAATTTAGATTTTGATATAGATGAATTACAGATAATGCCTTGTCCGTTCACTTTAAGTGTAAAGCAAAAAGACCCAGTTTTGACTTAAGCTTTTTCAATTTCTTTGCAGACATTTTGATACAAAGACATTGCTTTTTTGACGGGGCCTTTGCTTTTAATGTGACGCTGCTGGGAATGTTGGGATCAAATAAGCAATAACCTATGACAGCTCTGATACCCTGCTGTGAGAGTGGACACCGATGCTGTAACAAATGAGATAAACTGTTTTGGATAACAACGCACTGATAATCTTAACAACTATAGAAAGATAACATAAGGATTATAAATAGTGGGTGTTGCTGAACATACAGTGGGGCAACAAAGTATTTAGTCAGCCACCAATTGTGCAAGTTCTCCCTCTTAAAAAGATGAGAGAGGCCTGTAATTTTCATCCTAGGTATACCTCAACTATGAGAGACAAAATGAGAAAAGAAAATCCAGAAAATCACTGTCTGATTTTTAAAGAATTTATTTGCAAATTATGCTGGAAAATAAGTATTTGGTGGCTGACTAAATACTTTTTTCCCCCACTGTAAGTAATATCGTAAACCCCTCTCTGGGCTGGAGGAAGTGGAATGAGATGAATGGAAAGCGTCCACACACTGTATTTAGTCTTTAGGTCATGTTGTAAAGCCTGTTGGTGTATTCCTCAGATGAGCTGACGGTGAACGGGCAGTACCAGTGTCTAGCGGAGATCTCCACCTCCCCGGTCACCGTGTGCCACGGCACCGGCATCTCCTGTAGCAATGCTCACAACGACGCCGCACACAGCGCCCTGCAGTACATCAAGATCATGGCCACCAGCAAGTAACACCTCCACGTCTGCTCCTGCTTCACCTGTCACACATCAGCTGATCATCCATCATCCTTCACACTAGTCTTCCTGCCGTGGATGAAGTCAAGCTATATTTTTATAATTATGTGTATCACAAAGCAGATCGGGAGACGAGTACCTGGACGTTCAGACTTGAATCCGGTAGAGCAGTGTTTGTGAGGAGACAAATGGGATCAACATTAAGAAACAAACACAAATCAAATGTTGTCTTCAGGTTGAAGAGTTTCATGTTTTACTTGAGATGTCTAACGTACTGTATTTAGGATAATGTACACGTGTTACTTAAGTAGGAAGCGTGAATAATATAAAGCACTTGTTTAACTTTTTGTTTAGTTGTAAGTGGCAGTTCACCCCAAAATCAAAGATGCACTTTTTACCTCGTACTGTGCTATTTATAATAATAATACATTTTATTTCAATAGCGCTTTTCTTGAACCTAAAGACGCTTATCAACTTATTTATCAATCTAGAACGTCTTGGTGTGAGTTAAAGATTGTTATAATAAATATATTTGGAAGACTCCACAGCACCGATTTCTCCAGACTCTGTTGTGAGTAGTTGTATGTTGTACTGACTGCTCCTGCTGACATCACAGTACGCTTCCTTCTGCAGATGGCGCTTCAGTTGAGATGAAAACTATGTGTTTTTGATTGTGGGGCCAACTATCCTGTTTTCAAGCTGTAATTATCAAGCTGTGTTGTTTTTGCCTCGTTGTTTGTGAGGATGCAGATATATTTAGGTTGCATTTGTCTTAAATTATTTTTTTTATTACAGTTGTTCCCTGTAGCAATATATTGATCTGTATTGAGCCAATAGAAGATCTCAGACATTCATATTGCTTCAGAGATATTTGCCTTTTTGTTAAACTCAAACATGAAGACGAATCGAGATTATTTTAACTTGTGTTATATTAAAAGAAAAAAAAAGGGTGTTCATTTTGGTTTACAAATTTTTTTTATTTCCTACTTACACTCTGCTGTCAGAATGCAATCTACAGTGCAAGCCTCGCTGTCTGTATCTGGTTAACTCTTAAATGGATATAACACATTACTTCATATTACCATCCTGTTGCCATGTTTTGCAGTGTGCCTCAAAGTGTTTGTGATATATTAAATGCATTTACTGACTTGTATGGAAGTATCCCTGGTGCGGAGCAGCAACATCATGAAAACAGAAAATAAACCCAAACACTAAATGTTAACAAGAGTCAGCTGAGTGATTTTTAATGGTCACCTATTATGCAATATCCACTTTTTCCACGTCTTATTTCATTCATATACTCTGTGTTAAGAGATTCGGAAAGTTTCAGGAAAAAAGATTCTCTCTTTTTTCCCTGATCCGTTTATATAAAAACCTGTCTGAAAATGAGCTGATCAGATTTTGGCCACTTTGTGATGTCACAATATTCAACCATGCTAGCCAGCCTTATCACTTGAATCTCCTCCTAGAGCACCGTTGTGTATTTATTTAACCAAACACTTCACAGAGGGGCGTGGCCAGCAGCAGCAGCTCATTTGCATTTAAAGCGACAGACACATAATCAGCACTTTTGAAACAGGGCTGAAACAGAGGGGATTATGGGACGCTACAATGGGTGATCTGCTTGGTATTTGGAGCCAAACACTTCAGAGACATGTTTTTTATATATCTGAGATCTATAATATATTGTTGAAAATAGTTAATAGGGGACCTTTAAGTCTGGTTTCTTTTAAAGACAATTCTGGACTTGCCCGGTTTTCTATAGAAACATTGACCAATTTAGAAAACACATTGGTACAATATTTGTAATGTATTTGACGCCAATCAAAAATAATCCCAACATTCAAAAGTGGCGTTACATTCATTGATAACAGATGCTTAGTTGGCCCTTTTACGACAAATTGTTGGAAAGTGTGTTTGACAATGATATGTAACCCTAATAATGTTGGCCGCCTCACAACAGCTTTATAAGCTAACATTAAAATGAATTGACTTCCATGGGATCTATGATAAACCACACTCGCCATCTTCTGAGTTTTACAGTTTTATTAGAACAAGCACTATGTAGCAGCAGTGTACAGTGTTCATGGAAAGATATGTACTTTGTTAAAATTGCACTTTTGAAGGTACCCATCAGGAAATAGATTTGAAAGGAACTGAGCTGACAGTGTTTTGTGATAAATGTCAGTCCAAAACTAAACACAAACAATGAGTCTAATTGGTCAAACTAAAAACATCTTTTAGTAAGGCATCTGCAACATTCATTGGCAGGCTAAATTGTCTAGACATGCAGGTAGAATCGTGATGAAGAGGTTTTCATGATTTCCTTTTTTTTTTTTTTTACTACCGTCTGACTATGATACCAAACACTATGCAAAGCTTTTCTCCTACATCCACACACAACTGCTGGGATTCAGTTTTGTTCTTTAAAAAAAATCTGTAGGAGGATAGAGGAATCAGCTTCTGCAGTCGTGACCCATCTTCTAAATGTGCCGTATTTACAGTGATCACCAAAAATGATTTGGTTACATGTTGGAGAAGCAGAGCAGTGCACCCAATCTTTTTGCCTCTGTAAGCGTTTTTGCAGTCCCTCCTTTTTTTTCTTCTTCCAAGTCAAAGTCATCTCCCTTTAAGACTTTAGACATCACCTCTATCCTCAGTTCATGTTTTCATTCGCCTGGGTAATGTGTGAAGTTTGTTAACGGAATACCTTCTTGCCATGGGGCTTCCTATCAGTAGTGTTTGTGAGGCATTAATTAATGCATTAAGGCACAGCAAGTGAAACCGACGACAACAAATTGTATCATTGAGTTTGTGATAGAATTTAAATTACATAAAAAATAAAAAAAAAAGAGCAAAGCAGTACTACTCTTTTGGTGTGTGATCTACAGTACCGTATGGACAGTGCACGCACACAAGATGGATTTGCTTCACATAGTTTTTCACTCTTCATATTTATATTCACTTCTTCCTGTTTTGGCGCCACCCTAAGCGAGGGGAATCCACTTAAATAGCTCCTACACAATGTGACGCTACTTGTGTGTGTTATAGTGTGTTCCTCTGTAACTCAAAAGGGGGGACACTCGTTAAAACATTAAAGCTGCTTTGCAATAAATACACACAATGCAAACTGGTGCTTTGCACAAACCATAGCAGTAGAGTCTCTGGGGAATCACACGCATTGAGATTCTTCCACAGTGTTTTTGTTACCGTACACAACTGGCTCGGCTTTCAAATCTTAAACATTTCAGTACATATTTATTTTGTTGACCCAATGAAACTGTATGTTCATGGGACGGCCTGCAGGTGGCTCTGGTGTTTCAACTGTATGTTTCGTCATGGGAGTGCTAACATAATTACGTAACTTATCAAAAGAAAAATGAATTCTTATTTAATGGTTGATTCATAATGGAAGCAATTAAGTAAGAAAAACACCAAAACAGCTGCTGGTTACTTTTTTTCTTCTTTGTTTCGTATCATTTGAAGTTTTTGGTTGTTAGTCAGAACGAGGATGTAAATTAAAGGCATTGCTTTGGTAAACTGGGATGGGAATTTGTAGTCTTTTTTTTTTTTCAGAAAATGAATAATTTGTTAGTTAACAACTTTTTGAACATTTAAAAATAACTGTACGACTTCTATAGCTGGATGTAGATGAGAGTCATGCCTCGTGCTGGAAATATGTATCTGTATTCCTCATGTTTCACTGTCCAGTCTATTTATAAAGCTCAAAATCACGAGTGTCTCTGAAGGCCTACACCATCTTTTCTGAAACCTCTGAATGGGGAAAGTGTTTGACGTTTGTCAGTACGGTAATATAGGGTGCACCTACTACTGTATATATGGAGGGAGTTACAGTATGTCTGTATTTGTGTAACCACATGGTTAAGAGGTTGGTTTCAAGTAGCAATGTTTAAAGTTAGACAAGAGGGGTGGTCCCTCTATTTACACGGACTCCATGACAGATGTGTGTTGACCTTTTAAAAAAAGAAAACATCCTTAAAGGTAGTAGTATCCTGCGTCACATGTCCAAAACACCGGAATAGGATTTACATTTTAAAACCCACTTCTCCTCCATGATCAGCTTTGAGAGCCGCTGTCACTCCATCAATGGACGCCATACTTCTCCTCCACTGCAGATTCTTTTTGAATGAGTTGTTTCCCGAGAGAGAGTACTGCTATCACACAGATTCAACAGTATTAAAAAAAAAGGCAAAAATAAATGAAATCTGCCAATTCACATGATGATATCTCACTAACTTCTGAGTCCAAGATATTTTATAAAAATACCTTTTTTCTACGATAATTGATACAGTAAATGCGGCTTTATGCCAGTGAAAGCTGCTCTCTAAACATGCACGTAGGTATCGTAGGTAATCAAAAGGTCTACTTCATAGATTAGTCTAACCCGAACTGCTGTCAGAAATCAAATGGCTTCGACGATAAAGCGCTTAATCGTGTGTCTTTTTAAGGCAAGGACATATTCAGAAGTCAAAGGAGCCGAGGAGAGATCTACATGGGAGTGGTACGATTGTTGCCGTGACAACTCAGCGTCCACAAGCACAATGAAGGTGATTCTTCCGGATGTTTCCAGGGATGGATGGCCGTGTGGCAGCAGGACCTCCGCAGGGTCTCTGCGCATCAGGACGTCCCTCAGCTCTGCGGCCGCTCGTCTCCCTGCACACGGACGTTTCAACATGTCTCTCTCAACATGTCTCACTCAACATGTCTCTCTCAACATGTCTCACTCAACATGTCCCTCTCAACATGTCTCTCTCAACATGTCCCTCTCAACATGTCCCTCTCAACATGTCTCACTCAACATGTCTCTCTCAACATGTCTCTCTCAACATGTCCCTCTCAACACCTCATTGTGCATAGGTTACGGCTGTCGTGCCTGCGATGACGATATGACGGACGCATGTTTCTCCGTGTGCTACCATAGGTTCACCGTAGACTCCATGTTGATGAAGCCGGGGTTTTTGCGCAGCTCCCAGTACGTGTTGTTGGAGACCCATCGCTCCCTGTGGTTGGAATCAACCACTTTCCTGGAAGACGGAGGAGGGACACATGTTAATGTAAAACTACGACAGAATAGAAGGGGCATTAAAGGTTACAAAATATGTACGCAGCCGTGGGAAGAGGGGTAATACTTCAAAGGAAAACTAAGAATTTCTGTGATTAAGTCTTAATTTGATTGGAAACATAAAAAAGTATATTCTATGAGATTTAAAAGGAAAATGATGACGAAACATGAAAATGTTTAGTATTCTCTTACTTATTACATTTAAAAAAGAAGGGAAAATCGTAGAGAATAGACGGAATAATATGATATTTTGAATTGAATTTTATACAAGTTTTTATGTTTTAATGATATATTAATATGATATTTTATTACTTTGTTAAACATACTTTACTATGATATTTGGTTTACATTTTATGAAATGACCTGTGACATAATATGCAAAAAAGAATGAGCCATTTCTATACACCGCTTGATAAATTGGATAGAAATAATGAATATATGCATTTCTGTCTTTGTGCATACACAGAGTAATACACATCTAATCTGTGCTTACTTGAAGAAGCGTGGCTCCATTTTGATATTGTTCTCCTCGTTCCACTTCCTCCTGACTCTCTGCAGGTCCTCAATGCGCTGCTTATCTGAAGAGGCCATCTCCAGGTTCCCCTCCTCCAGATGCCTGCGTGACCAAACATCACATTTCAGTTCATCAGATGTAAGTGAGATGCTGAACAAGAACAGCAACAGCGTGTGAACTTACAAAACCTAAATATTATCTTGGCTTCTGAAAGTTGAAAAAGCCAACTTTGAATGATAAGTAAAAGTGAGAGTATTGACACTTTATAAAGGTCATCTCTGTCTGCACTCATCAGACAACAAGCAACATAACAAGCAGAGTACAGAGTGGTACAGTATTTGCACTTTGTGGCAGCAGTGTATTGGGAGCAGGAGATGTGACGCTGCACCTTTGATCGGGCCTGAAGCGGGCGTCTGTACGAGGCAGAGCATCCTTCAGCTCGGGGCAAAGCTCGTTCAGCTCGATGGCGAACCTGGTGAAGCCGTAGTACAGCTCGTAGTCTGTGGGCATGGAGCCTGACGAGCAGAGGAAACAATGTTAACAAAAAATCTAATCGTCTCAGTTGATAACTTTAGTTCCGCACAGCCCGTCCTCTGGAATGCATCAGGAACATTTTCGGATTAAAAAAATGTATGGCCAGTAAACCAGCACATACCTGGCCTCCAGACGCATTTGGCAGAAGGTGGGACACCACAGTAAATACCCTCATGCCATTTCCCAAAAAGCCTGTGGATGACTTTCCCTTCTTGATCCATCACAAACCCTTGCACCTCATTCACATTAGAACTCCAGTAGTTCCCCTGTAACACAAACAGTGGGTTGCTTTATTTCAATGCAGTGGATTTGAATCCCATCCTCACTGCTGGAGGAGTTTTACCTTAACAAAGGTGAGTTTGCAGAGGCACGCGCTGCTCTTTGTGTTTCTGATGGTGATCTCCCCGTAGTGTTCGATCCACCGTCGGCCACTGAGGATGTTGTGCACACAGGTGGTGACTTTGTTCCATTCATATTGATCTCCAAACCTAAATGAAAATACACGAGATCAGCAGATTGGCTGGTGTGCTGCAGGACTGACATAAGCCCATGAAGGTAAGTAATGAATCTGTCATAATAGATATTTCATATTAAAGTGTTGACCGAAGATAGCCCAAGAAGTAAACATTAGATTTAGAGATGAGAAAGATTCACATATTTTGAGACCTGTGTGCACTCAGACAACCCAAAGGGATGCTCTTAGGGTGAAAGCACTCTAAATAAAGAATTCCCCTAAAATGATATAGTTGTTTTAGGGGCTAAAACATCTTTAACTACTCCCCGTAAAACACATTGAGTAGCTTCTTTGCAAGTGCTGTCTGTTCCTTAAAGCTGGCGGCGTGCAGACCTCCATCTACTGTAGTTAACTGACTATGGATAATACAATGCCCCTTTTCAAAAAGTCTGAACTGTCCCTTTAATGTCTGAGGACATCTGTGGCTTTAGGGTTAATCAGTATACAAAGTTACCTGGGAATCATGAGGTTCACGGTCCCGATCGGCAAAACCTCCATAGACTTTCCCCAGAACTTGTTTTTCCATCTCACATCTGGTAAGGGAGAAAGTGAAAAACATCACATCTTAAATATAACATACTCGCTCAAATCCTTGCATTTCTTCTCAATATATATAATAAAGAATAATCATTCAATGTTAAGCTGGATATCAAAGAACCTAAATGAGACTGTCCCATGAGGAGACCGCTCACTAATCAGGTCTGTGCCTACCTTGCCAGAAGGTGAAATTCTTGGACTCACAGTGGCAGGCGGAGATGGGGGGGTGGTGGCTCACCTGCGAGACCAGATCAAACAAACAGTCTGACAGCTGCTGTTGTTGACATTATGCATCATGTACATTTCTACTGGTCTCCAAACACGTTTACACTCTAGGAATGTATTAGAGCTGAAACAATTATAAATAAATAATATAATACATATTTTTGTTGATTCTCTAAAGATGTATGAATTCATCTTTTCTGATTTTTTAAGCAAAAATCAAGAGAATGTTCCAATTGCCAGTTTCAGAGATGTCAAGATTTTCCTTTACTTTCTGCTTATTTTGTAAATGACTCAATCATTAAAATGTTCCGGACCTTTTTGGTTGATATCATACCTGTTCGGAGAAAAAGCAGAAGCCCTTGTCTTCCCGAATACATTCATAACTCTCCCCGAGCAGCGGGTTGAATGGCTTACTTCCTGCTCTGTAGTAGGTGGATGAGTAGCCGGAGACGGCAAAAGCAGCAACGAGAACCTGCCGAGAGTCAAAACCAAACAGCCATTATAAACAGGAAGGGATTACTTGCTTCATATTTAAAGGCTTTGTCAGGAATAATCCCGACATTAGCATGCATTGGGCGTTATCAAAAGGACAGAGGAGCGATACAAATAAGCGGATCCAAGGTCGACAGCTGCATCGAAGCGTAGCGACAGTCGTGACTCTGACTGGGACTTTTTCTATTGGTTGTGGTGTCGATCTTTTACAGTAGATAAACGAATACAGGTATGACTAGACACAACAGACACTGTAGGAGTCCACAGAAAACTGCATTATGAATAGCAATGAGCAACCATGATGTTTTTCTCATTGAACTTCCTTCCTTACCATGCGTTCAAAGGGGTCCTCGGTCTCAGCAGCTTTGTCCAGCAGCTCGCTGTACTCCAGCTCCTCGCACATGCGCTGCAGGGTGTTGAGCGGCTCGTTGAGCTCCACCGGCATGGACACTTTGGACAAGTCTTTGCCGATGTTGTTTCTCAAGATGTTCCAGAGGTTGATGTTGCTGGTGTCCGGGCACGGCGATGGCAGGCAGCTGCGCCGCCCGTTACGGAAGGCACTGCCAGCAAAGTCTCCATTGGCCACTGGGAAGAGGAAGAAGAGAAAGACGAGCTGTTTAGAGATATACTCATTGCACATCATTATCTATGACAGTCTCTGCTCCAGGGCTGCACGGAATATATTGTTGATGTTGTCATTGAAAATCTGTGATGTTGCACTGAGGGATTTTTGTTTTTACTGTTGTGTGGCTTTGGTGAATCCAAACCATTCCTATCAAACCACACTCACACAAAAACACTAACAAACTGATGAACACTGCAGGGGTAGGCCAGCAGGTTGAATTACTGCTCATGTTATTGGAGTCTAGTGGCTTTAAAGAGAGCATCGATTAAGGCTTCATTTACCCGTGGGAAACGGCTGTCTGACTTAGGGATAAAACAGTGAAAATATTCATAAATCAGCATACAGTTGAACTGAAATGCTGATTTTATTAAAAAAAAACGGATTATGGATGAGTTCCTCGTAAAACCCCACTTAAAGCATCCCAACCTTTAAATCACCCTGAAAGAATATTACCACACCCAGATATTTTCCCAGCCTCATCATTTTCATCATCATGAGGTAGTATATTTGACTGTGTGTTATGTGACAAAGATGGAGGAGAGCGATGCCATCCCTCTCACAGATAGCTTTCAAAGAGGAGCCCTTGGCACGGAGCAACCCTGCAAAGTCAACTGCCTCGGCCGCGCTGACAGATGATCTTGCCAGAAGTGTCCGTGTCCGTTAGTAATGGTCATACGTGCTAATAGGGAGCACATGGATGCTTTTTGCAGGGCCAATCATGTCGCAGGATTGGACTTACTTTGCCTGGAGACGTTATCGGTCACACTGGCGTTGTCCTCGGAAATGTTATCGCTCACATCGCTGACATATGACTCATCGTCTGAGCCCTGCGAGCGGAACAGGCACAAAGCAGAGTGAGTCAGTCCAGCGGAGTACAACACCAACTCTGATCACAACCACACACACACACACACACACACACACACACACACACACACACACACACACACACACACACACACACACACACACACACACACACACACACACACACACACACACACACACACACACACACACACACACACACACACACACACACACACACACACACACACACACACACACACACACACACACACACACACACACACACACACAGCGGCTTGCCAGTGGCTAACAAAATGCAGCAGTCGTCGGCTATCTGTCCCGCTGCAGTAATCATAAGATGAGACACTGCAGCATTTTCATATTTTTTATAGCGGACGCAATGAGGCCAGTGACGCCGCCAAGGTGGAACATATTGAAGCAACTAGTTGTAGCAGCCTCTATATGCTGGTGGTGGTTTAACCAACAGTGAAACACAGGTCTAATGTGCTGCTGCTGGATGGAGAATGGGGGGAGGGGTGGGGGGGCCTTGATTAATTTCCTTGTTGAGTAATCCTTCAACAAGGCTCAATGCATGCCTGGGGAGCTACAATGCTTAATGGCTCTTCAGAGACCACTTGTATTGGGAGCTGGGTGTTAGAAGGGGAGAAGGCAGTGAGTTTCAAGTGATGGCGAAAAAAGCAAGTTGCTACAAATCAAGAGGAATAGACCGAAGAGGCGTGTTCGGATTCTGAGACTCAACTGAGGGATGGAGGCTTGAGGCAAATTGAAAATAAGTCCTCCCATTTGTTTGACTTTCTATTATATGCTATCTCTGCGTTTCATGCTGCTCTCATTATTTGCTGACTAACTCCAGCTCCATCAAAGTGGCGTTTTATCTCCCCAGCAGCAGGGCTAGTGTAACGCCTTCCTTCCTTCCTCCACCCCCCCCACCCCCCTCCTCATGGACCACACTGACGTCTTTTCTTTATCACGCAGCTGTCCTCCGTTTTACCTCATTCTCCGACGAGCTGGCTGACAGAAGAACTTCCTGGGCATCAAAGAATTCGGAGACAGACTCCGACATGGAGAGTCGACTCTCATTAGAGGCCTGCTGAGTCAGAGGGATCCCAATCTGTTCTCCAGCCTGCAGGAAAAACACACATTGCGAACACACATGATGTTCACTGCCCCTTGCTGCATAATGATGACACGTTTAAGAACCCAAACAGACCTGGATAAACACCATGCGAAGACAACACAGGGTTCATTTTGCAGCATGTGTATCCTTCCCAGAGGGCAAGCTCCCATCCGTTTCTAATTAGTCATTTTTTTCCATTAACCTTGATGTCAGGCTCTGCATCAAATAATGATCCTTTAAGCTTACCTGCCAGGGTGAACCGGAAAAACACATCTATCTTTAGAGACAGAGATCAATAATGCAACTGACAAATGCATGATGCAAACACTACAGCTACCCGGGTCAGACCTCGTAGCCGTGTTGCTTCATCAGTGTAAGAGTCAGACATGAGCTCCGTCAGTGACACACTGACCACAGCAACCTACCTCGTCAGGCGTGGAGACGATGTTCACACTGACAACTTGTTCAGTCAGGACAGACTCAGAGTGGATGCGGTTGAGTCGGGTTCGAAGTTCTGCGTTTTGGGACAGGGCCTGAACAATAAAAAGTGTGGTTTACTTTCCAAATGCTTTGTGGTTTATCTGTTTCTGTTGGGCAGGGGTTTGAGGGGAGATTTAGTCGTTGATGCACTGGATGTAGATCATTTGAAAGGTTTATAATCAGGGTCTGAAATTACGTTTTCTTTTTGTATCTGCCATTTCTGATATTTATGTGGAACGCATAGAACACTGAATTTGTGTTATTGTACATTAGAAATGTGGAATATTGACCCTGTATTTGGCAGGGTGCAAGTACTCATTTCATTCCCTGCTTATAAGAAAAAATAATCCCACATGTTTGTTGCTGCAATTCCTCCTCTCCATTCAGGCTGTGGTGAGACCCCTTTACTGTAAAAACATGGCGTCAGAACAAGCCCCAGTCCTTACAGACGATATGGCGTCAGAAGGGTTAGCCAAGTGAGTATCTCCCAAAGC
This sequence comes from Notothenia rossii, assembly GCF_949606895.1. Taxonomy (NCBI): domain Eukaryota; kingdom Metazoa; phylum Chordata; class Actinopteri; order Perciformes; family Nototheniidae; genus Notothenia; species Notothenia rossii. Next base: position 82,186,544 of record NC_136904.1, read on the forward strand.
TACAGTCATTTCAGTGTGAAAGGATCTCTTTGTGAGTCCATGGACAGCGTGTTCTTGGTTGGATGAAGATACCACTCCTACGACTAACTCAAGACCGCTTTTATTGTCTGCCATATTTTGGAGAGTCTCTTCACGGTTGATTTGGGCAGGAGGAATGATCACAACAACAGATTCGCGACATGCATATGGGCATGTCATTTTGTTTTAAGATGGACTCGACTTCTTTTAACTGTCAAATGGAGAACAGATGCCTACAGTATTTACACATCTGTCAGATTGGGAGCAACATTATCATTTCTTTGAAGTTGTGTTTCTGTCCACCTGATGAATGAAACTCTAATATTCAGTCTTTAGTAAGCTCTGTTTTTAGTTTTCACCAATTCCTGAAGGTAACTGTTTAGTTGCTCAATGCGTCACTATGTCCATCAGCCAGCTGCTCCCAATGCTCGTTGTTTTGGTCAGGTAGAGCACAGTGGGTTCATCGGAGTTTTGTTTTTTCTGAATATACCTGACCACTGCTGACCAAAACCAAGCTGAATGGCACTAAAACAGGAATAAATCTGCACTTTGAATGTAACTTTTAGTCTTACATTTTTACTGCGAAAACATCTGGCTCATTAGTGGCTAAACGCTTCACTCCACGTTTCACCAGCCAGCTGATAACCTTTTCTGCTCTCTTGGTGCTGAGCAGGTAGTGTACTGTGGATTTATGAGAGGTGTTTTTCACTGAAAACAGCTGCCCACTGCATCCACAAAGCTTAGCACTAATAAGAGCAGAGAGAGCAAACCAAAACCAAAACAGTTGCACAACTCAAAACCCCCCAAAGATGAGCATGCTATAAAGCTCAGTAGAGCTGAGGTCAAACGTAGAATCAGGCGGTGGGCTCATCTTCAAATACCAGACCTTTTATGAACAAGTAGTGATGTGATTTTACATGCACACTTTACCTAAATGTGTGTAAAGCATCAGCAGCTGAAACAACCATGAATCCTGATTATCAGCTTCCTACAGAGCTTTGCCTTAAAGAGCTGACCCTCAGCCTAAAACAACATTGTGACACGAGCATCCAATTAGGAACAAAGCGGGACGACGCAGCAGAAACATTTGTCTAAAAATGATGTTGACTGTTAGCAGAGGAAGTCCAATTAAATGACTGGGGTAGAGAGACAGCCCTAAGGAGCCGAGTTAATGAAGCGCACAACACATTTTTCTCTCACCAATTAATACGGGAGAGATGATTGAACTTTCACTTGCCTGCTCTCTCCTCTCCACACCTCATCTTTCTCACATGTGATTACAGTGACTGCTTGGAATGATCTGTAGTTTGAGTGTTTCCTCTGACAGCCTGTCATCGTGAGCGTGCCTAACAACATGACAACTACAAAGGGTTTGAGTAAACACACCCAAGACACATCGCTCAAATCATTGCAGTCATTTCCCCGTGATGTCTTGATCACTCTGGGGAATTACAAGTTAAAACAGCATCATACTTAGCATTAGGAACAGGAAGTATTTTACAAACAGCTCAGTTGAACTACCCTTAATTAATAGTGGAGGGACAGAGGCATTATGGGTAATGGTAGTGGGCGGCTCATTACCTGTGACAGAGACTTCCTGAGAGAGTTGATCTGGGCCGACTGGTCCGTCTGCTCCTGGTCAGACAGAATCTGTTTGATCTTTTCTTTCTCGATGGCCACCGTGTTGAAGGCCGACTTCAGCAGCGAGTGGACTGCAGAGAGAGGGATGGAAGGAAGATTTGTTCACAATCCCCGCAGGAATGACATTGTACATGCATTTCTGTTTGCAGAGAGTTCTGAAACAATTCAAATGTTTGATTACAAAGATCCTGTGCCACGTAGCTTCTGTAAGAGTTTTCTAGGTTATTTAAATTAATCTGTAAAGTGTCTTAACATAAGTGATTATCTTGCTTTATAAATAAAACATACTTTTATAATAAGCATAGCTATATTTAATTTACTCAATAACGCATTGTGTTAAAATAATTAACTTCAAGCAGTAAAACGACCTGGGACTTCATTTAAAACTTGTGTGATTGTCACAGAAGCAATTCTTTTTATAAGAGAAGCAAAGCCAAAACTACTGTACTGTATGAACATTTGACTCAGGTTGTTAGAAAAGAGAAAAATGCCTTAAGATTTACATATGAAAAGAAACCACCGGGACCTTTCTCACTGATAACGCTGCCTGTCTACCTTTCTGGGCGATGGTGCAGAATTCCTCCTGAAGTTTGATGTAGTCACTGGCAGACTCTACGCTGTCCGTCAGCCGGGAGGCAGGGGCTTGAAAGTCCACCAGCTCGGCACACAAGTTGGGGTTGGAGGAGTGGAGGCGGACGGGGGACATACTGGCAGACAGAGGGACCTGGAAACAGGCCCAGAGGATGGCTGTCAATCAGCTGAGAGGCACAGTAATGTGTTGTGTGTCTAGGACCCTGGTCCTATAAGGCACAGTCAAATGTTACTCATTATTCTGTCCAAGTATCTGCATGTCAAGAGAGAGGAGTGTCAGGCTTTTCTCATAACGGTCCTAAACATGCAGGAAAATACCAAAATAGATGTCCTGCTTCCTCATAATTCTGTAACTACTGTACTACTGTATAAAGAATCCGGGTCATGACGGTCATTAGATATCAAAAACGAATAAATCAAAAAGAAGATGGACGTGCTGTTCGAAACTAAAGATGGGACAGAAGCTGCATTCCTTTGTTTTTTTAATCCAGATGTCTTTGAGCTGCTAAATCTAGAACTGTCTAGAAATCTATAGATTATTGAGAAGCTTTTGAATTCTGTGAGGGCAAATCTGTTCATTAAATGACAATCTCTTTTATAATTGGTTGATTAAATAAAAAAGCAACAGTGTATAAAAGAACATTTAATCTTTTTGTGAAGCATAGATTAATATATTAGGCAGAATAAAGCACAATTAGCAGAGATGGAAAAATCATTACTCAGGCCACGGCGCACCACAATAATGAGAGCCTGTTGCTGTGGGGACTGATTAAAGAACAAAAAAAGATTAAGAAAAATAGGCTGAAAATGCTGGATTGTGTAGGTGTGATGCAACAGCCTCCCCTCTCGAAAATGGTAAAAAGAGCAGGAAAAAGAGTGGGAGTACATTTTACATTTGACTCTTTCCCAATAACACTTTAACTGGACATACAGGCTCATACAGGAGTTAAATCCCTGACAGTTACATAACCCTTACCTAACCCCAAAAGTGACTGCACTGTGCTTGTGTGTAAAATGTATGTTTATTCAAATCAAAATCAAGTAAAATACAATACATGTTTTTATATATATTACATTTAATATATGCATATATTGTGTTATTAATAAATGAAAAAAACATTTTATGGTATATGGAACCATAATTAGAGGAAACGGAATAATAGCATCAGTGAGAGTGTGTGTGAGTGTGTGAGTGAGTGAGTGAGTGAGTGAGTGAGTGAGTGAGTGAGTGAGTGAGTGAGTGAGTGAGTGAGTGAGTGAGTGAGTGAGTGAGTGAGTGAGTGTGTGTGTGTGTGTGTGTGTGTGTGTGTGTGTGTGTGTGTGTGTGTGTGTGTGTGTGTGTGTGTGTGTCTTATGAGGCAGAACTGTAAATCTGAGAGGTACCTGAAGCTGGAATTTTGCGTCTTTGCCGACACTTTTTGTTCTCCATCTTCTGTTCAAGCGCTTTTCTTTCTTTGACAATTCTACACAATTGCTCTTTGTGGCACACGTGGATCAAAATATGCAAAATGTGGTTAATAGGACAAACAAGTCACAAATAAAACACAAGCCCACACACAAATTGATTGCAGTGAAATGGCAAAATCAAGACTGCATTCCCACAGATGAGTTGCAAAACAAAACACTGAGGTAGATGTGTTTTGTTAAAAATAAAAAGTGTCAGCCAAAAAGTATAGTTAATAAAAATGTAAAAGATGCTGATCAGTTAGAGATGCACTAGTATACTAAAAGTGTTCCCCTGATTTTGCATGTGTGCATGCATGTCTCTTTATGTATTTGTTTTTTTACCTGCATTTCTGTGAAGTTGGGTGCCGACTGTGTCCTTTGAAGAATCTCCAAACTCTGCAGGAGCCGGCTCAGTTCGGTCAGGTTGGACTGGCATCGCGAGAGCTCTGAAAATAAAATTCACACCCACACACACATATGTACAAACACAGTGTTATATGTCATGAAATGGTCATGAATCCTCTTCTTATGGTTCAGAGAAGAGTCTACCATAAGGCCTGAGGAATGTCATGTCTTTTGTGGCAGGTCTTCTTTATTGTTATTTAAAGTCAATACAAAAATTCAATAAATTCCAATTACAGAATAGACAATGTTTCTTCTCAAACATAACCCCAACCCTAATTTAGCATTTCTATATCATTCATTAATCAAACAGAATCAATTCTACATCTTAAAATGAATACATTTAAAGTGACAGAAGTGAGACACTAAAACAAATGGAAAAAATGAAAATAAAACATTAATTAATAACGGATGAAGTGTCAAAATGGAATCGAAAAGGCATGTTTTTAATGTACAGTTGATCCCAGCATGAGGAAGAAGATGATACCCACCCTCTGAGCACTTGTACATCTCCTCTGACTCCTGCAGCCAAGCAACCACCTTGCTCTGGCCGTTGCTGTAGGAGGCTGGCAGGCTGCTGTTGCTGCTCGGGGCAACCGGCTGCCACGGCAAGCTGCTCGGCTTGGCCTGCTGAGAGGCGACATGGGGACAGACACTCAGATCACTGTACACCTACGAACTGGTTCAACTGGTTTGAATCATACGTTAGTTACTTATAGGCTCTGACAATGTGGGAAAAGGAATGTTCTGGATTCTTGAGTTAGAGAATCTCTGAATAAGATGCCAGAAAATAGGGAGAATTATCCGTCAAAATTATGGATTTAAATTCCTTGTGTGGTCGGATTTAGAACAAATCATCACATGAGAGAATCTAGCAGCAGCATATCAAGCACACTTCTAGTAATTACATTTTCTTTCAAGTGACTAAATTTCAATTTCCACTGCTATTAAAATGGATTTCTTTTACCATCCTATATGAAGGATCTGTGCTGTTGACCTACTCACTTCACCTACCTGCAGCAGCCACAGTAGATAACTGTGCAAATGTGCCTAGCTAGAAAATGAGAAACCCTTTGACATACAGCGGGGTTAAGAAGAAAATAATGACAGACATAATGGGCTGTATTATCATCTATTAAGAGCATGTTGAAAGCTTCGTTGATAAGGATTTATTTGTATTTGCAAGAGATCTTGATAGTCCTCCCTCCAAGAACTAATTCTGACTCTAGGATTGGAGTCTCTTATTTAGTTTTTCTTCAGGGAGACCTCATCAGGCTGCAGCCAGCTGCTCTGAATCCAGATCCTACTGATCACCTCTAATGGCCGCACCGAGATACACTCCCAGGAGATCCTGCTCTGGCGGCATCCTCACATTTACCTCACGTTCAGACATGCCAGCAAAGACTAGGGGTTTACACTAAGTGGAGTCTGGATAAAACCACCAGGTTCATTATCCTAATGAAGAGTGTAGAATTACCTTTCTAATCAAGGTTACTGCATTAGGCAGATATCAGTCTACACAGCCCCAGCCCTTAGTCTAGCAGGGTCCTTGTTGTGACAACAAGGTGGAACATGTGTTGAGATCATTTATGTAAAACAGTGACATATAAGACCTAAATGTAGACATGTTAGATTGGGGTCATTGAAAGGACAACATTGACTGTTATGTCTTCCTGTCACTACTGTGAATGTTCAGTGAGTTGAACTTCCTCTCTTCTGGTATTTTGGTTCACTATCGCAGTTTATAATAAAACAGAACTAGGCAGTCTCTCCTTCCCCATGACATACCCTTTTTGAATAATTGCACTTTGCTCAGAGAAACTGCTTTTAAGCTCGATACTCAGGAGGAGTATGAACTGAAATTACAACTTTGCTGATCGTATGCAGTTTTCATCCATGTCGGCTCCAAATACAATCACTTCATCATTTGAACCTATTTGTATGAAATTGCCATAATTATCAAAGCTATCCTGGATAAAGGCCAACAACTTGAGTCCAAATCTATGTTTGTGCCACATTTTTACAAGAAGTCCTAGTCACATTTTCGGCCCAGATGATTAATTGATTAGTTGAGGAAATAATCCTACAGTTCATTGTTGGGAGGTCTCACCTTGGCTTCGCTTACCTCACTGGAGGCCGGTTGGGGGGACTCCATGGCAGCGGGTGGGGGAGGAAACGTCCGCATGGTGGCCTCTCGGGGAGATCGCACAATCTCGTTCTGTCGGTAAAGCCGGTGATGACGCAACTTGGAAACCCAAGCATCAAAGATGTCTTGAGATTTGACCTGGAGAGGAAGACAGCTTGAATCTCTGCTCGGATGACCTCCTGTTTATCTTTATTGACAGGACAGTATTGACTCAGTGTTACCTTCAGGTGATAGATGTGCTCCTCCGTGTCCAGGTCGATGCGTCGGGCTCTCTTCTTGATGGACATGACTGAGAGGCCGACGTCAATGCTGCCATGAAGCTTGCCTTTTTGGATCTAAAACGGGCAAAGACACACGTTTTTTTTTGTGTTTACTCAATAAGTCAAATAATTAGTACATTTTGTACAAAAGGGATATCCAGCAATTACCAAATACCAACACTATAAGTCTGAAGGAAACTCAAAGATCCTCCCTGCTGTAGATCACTTGTAATCACTTCATCAATGTTTGACTCTTCAGATAAATTCAATAAAAAATTCAAAAGGCTTATAAAAAAGAAACCTTAAATGATTCAATTGATTATTTGATCAACAGAAACTTTGATGACAACATTTTTGATAATCAATAAATTGTTGACATTAAGGGCTTAATGTAAGAGCAGTGTCTTGTCTCATTCGAAATATATATATATATTATATATATATATAGGCCTATATATATATATGTATATATAAATATATACTATAATTTAACTAAAACAAAAAAACAATGTAAATTGAAACGTAGGATAACTTGAAATACCTTTAAATGTAAGTACAAATATGATTATACATTGCTGTTATGACAATTAAGTAGAAATGCCAATCATTCACAGATTCTGCCCAACGAGCTGTAAAGACGTAATGCTTAGCACTCTCTTATACATATATCATATTTAAATCATATGTTATGGTTGAGTTATATTGTTGGTTGAACAAAATATTCAAGAGTGTCTTTCATTTGGACATGGATTTAGGATTTTCTCTTTGCTGTTTTCCCCTTTATTGGATAGTTTCAAGAGGTAGACAGGAAACAAGGGTTTCTAAACACTAAAACATTGTAAATAAAGTCAAACAGCAGTTTGTGTGATGCTTTGGTTTCTTCCGTTGTGTGTTGTATTTTCATTCTGTCAGTAACATTTTACATTACATGCAAAGTTTTCTGAAAACACTGAACATCGTGACCGTGTTGCAGATGTTTCTGCTGACTCATTGCCGAGCTGATGTCAGACCAGGCTGCCCTGCCCGGGGGTAATAGTCAGGGTTACTTACATCAATAGGGGTCTTGGAGTACTTCAGGATACCATTGTCCAGAACAAAAAAACGCTGCAGAGAATATAAGCACAAAAACAATGTGTTAAATAACAGGAAGGGCAAACATAGAAAATGGATCACATTGTACTTGTTGTTGTGGATTCAATATAAATATATATTGTCTCCCGATTAGCTGTAGGCTCTGTGTGTTCTGTGGTGTTGTTAGTACAAACATGCTGACGACAGGGACTGGTTTCCACTGTTATTCAAGTGTTTTGCGAGAACAACAGTTACGCTAATTCTGAAACTTCAAAAGGAAACAGGGCTTGGAAGAGGCCCAGAGCACGAAGCGAGGGTCAGGAGAGGGGAACCTATTTCTTACTAGACAGCAAACTGCTTAACATTCAAGGAGCGCCTGTGTGTGAAAGTGTTTTTCCATCAACAAAAGCTTTTGTGTCTGGCTGTGCCTGAGGATCTTACCTTGTGCCAGCCTTTCAGGGGCCATTTCCGCTTCTTTAACATGAACCCCTCGTGTTTATCGGGCCTCTGGACGTTGCTCTGGCCGATTTTCAGCCCCTCAATGATTTCCCAGCTGTCTGCCTCCTAGAAAAAAAGAAAAAAGAACAATACCATTTTATAAATAACGCACTCACTCCTCTGGAATAAGAAAAGAGGTGATACACTTGCTGGTAACAAAGGAAAAATACCCCTGTCAGGCCCACAGAGTGAAAAAGGCAAATCACAGGAATACACTTAAAACGTATTCTTCTTCCACTAAACTACAAATTCTAAAGAATACTGCCCGTTTCAGATTCCCCCTGCTCTCTCAGCATTTCCACTCCATTAGCTTTGCCCTGACTGGGCTCTTCCTGGTGGGTCTGTAAATCAAAGTGATGTTTGTGGAGCAGAGAGACAGCAAAGTCAGGCAGGGACAGGTGAAACACACGTTGTCCCGGTGGTGGGGGTCATGATCCACTCAGCGTCTTCAGAAGTTACAGTTTGATATTCTATTACGGTAATTGTCAGGCTTACTGTTACTGTACCCTTTCTTCCATTTCCTTTTTTAACAGGGCTGCCCCATCATTATCAATTATTCAATGTATTGCTTGTCGAGCTTATTGGTTATTTTATTCACTATCAATTTCGTTTTTTCAATCTTCGATAACAAATAATATTGTATGATATTCATTTGCTATAAATACGTGTTTGTATGGTCAATCAGCTAGAAATAGCTTTTTTTCCATTGGTATTCATTTGCTAATAATCTTCTCTTGAATGGACTTGGTAGAATATCATATGTTTTGTATTGTGTTCAGTTTTGACAAAACACGTATGGAACACATATTACAGGACAGTCCAAAGAGGGAAACTAAATCCATTATAGAGTGGTAAACTCTTAAAAAATAACAATTTTGATTTCCTTCCCCATCAAACTTTCATTTAGATTTTTGCTTATTTGATCGATATTAAATCTAACAGATTTTTTTCAGTGGCTTTACGCAAAGCATGATTGCAAGGCATGTAACTCGATATAGCTGTGTTCAACGTGACACTTCAAAAAGCAACCGTGGTATTGATGTAGAATCAAGAGTATAAAATAAACTAATGGTCAGAAAGTGTTGTTGTGAACAGCGTCAACATTGACATAACATGACATGTAGTCCTCCGTTTTCTGGCAGTTATCCATCAGATTAAGTAGGATATTAATGAACTGGAATGCATCATAATGTAATATTGGTGAAGTAGGTCAGATATTTAATTTTAGACTTGAATCAGCCTCTGAGGCAAAACCCACAAGTTAACACGAAAGAAGCATCTCCAGAAAACCAGATGAAACCCTGTGGCTCTTCACTGCTCGGTGCGATGCTGCGATCTTCAAGACAGCTCGTTGGGTGACACCCAACCTTGTCTCGCAGGATATTTAACAAAAGGAGACAACAGCTTGTTTAAACTAATGGCCGGGCGAACATATCTGCTTGGTAATGAGGTCATGTTTCCCCGGCAAGGACGGCCCCTCCCTCTCTGAGTGTCCCTGTGCTACTGAGGAGGAGAAGGAGCTCAACTGCATTTGCAAAATGTACATCACCATTCAAAGCAATCATATCATAAACGGTAGCGCCGCACTCATTATGACCAAAGCAAAAAGGTCATTACCCGTTGAACGACTCAACTGTACTGTATAATGTAAGCGATTACTGCTTCCACGCTGCTGTGTTGAGAGCGTAACAGCCCAACACGTGACGAGCACCCCCACTAAGAGGCAATAACAAGCAGCAATCTAACAGAAACCCTTAAGACAAATTTCCTGTGTGTTACCGGTGGCATTACAAACAGACTTTCAAATGACTCTAAATTGATAAATCAATACTGCACTAAATAAAGAATGGCCGCCACCATTGCCATTCAACGCCCTTTCCCGGGCATTGCTTTAAGAGCCGAACCATTACCGACATCAATCAACACAATCTTCAGGAAGAGCAGTCAAGCTCCCGTTAAATGACAAAGTATATGCCAACTATCGGTTTATATGGAAATTGCCGCTACAGTCGGAGGGTTTGCTTTTGTTATTTGACCCTGAAAAAGAAACTCAATTGAGCTAAAGTGATTTCCTGCACTCCACTCCGTTCATTGATCTCGCTGCAGAATGATTTAAATCTGAATGGTGAGTTTTCCCCTTTAATGAAGGATGTTGTGTCAGACTCCGTAAGAGGCTGTCTGCCTTTCTACGTCAACATTTCAAAAGGTTAGCCCCGTGAGCTTGTTGTTTGATATTTTGATAACTTTGACAGATTATTTTGCCTTTCTCTCTTCTTTTCCAAGTCTTTAAAAAGACTCATATCAGAGTTACAGTAGTTGCCAGAACTAGGGCTGAACAACATATCCATATTATACAGATATCATGATATGAGGCTAAATACTGTAGAACATTTTGGTTATTGTGATATCGCTGCATGACAACATTTAGATTAACTTTTTGAACTTTCCAGACTTTTCTATTATCTGCCCCTACCAACTTAGTCATTATATCCAAATCTTACAAAGAAAATATTTTGTGAAATCCCCAATTGTCAACCCTACAATATCAATATTATGTTTTTCGCTAAAATATTGTAGAATTTGATGTTATTCATTTTACCCAGACGGGCGAGAATAGCAAAATAATATGTTAGATCCCAATCATCAACTGAATCATTCTATGTGGGTCTCGTGGTGTCTGCCATCTGCAGTGACTCTGTAGCACAGTGGACTCTTTAATGCTGCAATGAATCACAGCATTACAGTTAAGGTCTCCCTTTGCAGGAGAAAGGGCAAACACTCCTTGGGGACACCTTCGGCTAAATCAAGACTATAAATATCAGTACAGCCCACTTCTGATGAAGTCTAGGTCCTTTAATACAACTGACTCTCTGAAAGATATGGATCTACATGCAGAGAAACCATTTATTCTAATTCTGACTGCTGATATACTGTGTGAAGAGCTGCACCTCATGAACTCAACATAATCACCAAGTTATTTCAGTCTAATTCTCTTTTACTTCTTTATGTTAGTGTCCTCAGAAGGCAATACAAGATAATGATCTAATAACAGAGTGATCAAATAATGAAACAGATGAATGTTTAGTCTTTCATTTTGTTAACTCGAGATGCCAAGTTTAAAAAAAATTATCTCGGGATAATTAGGTGTTGATAGCGCCATATTCTTTTCTTGACTTAGCAAAATAAATGTCTCGCTTTTTTTCTCAAAATAACAAGTTTTTCCATGATCTTATGAAAAAAACCTATTGTGTTTTAAAGATATGTACAGTGTTGCCAGTAGAGCTGCAACAATTTGGCAGAAAATGAATATAGGCAACGATTTTGATAATCTACTAATGTTCTGGTGACTACGTTTTAACTAAAAGGTTTATTAAATGTGAGGATTTCTTTGGGATATGTTTACTTTAGGTCTCTTATTGTTGGTCAAACAACAAGAGACATTGGAATCTGGAGAAGTGTTAAGACTGTTTCTCCCAGTTTTCTGACATTTCATGGAGCAAAAGATGCATTAAGTAATCAAGAAAGTAATCAGTCGATGTATTGATGGCTTAAAACAACCGTTAGTTGTAGCCCTGATTGCAAAAAAGCAACTTTGTTAGTTAAACAATTAAGTTGTGATTTCAACATCACAGAAGTATAAAACTATTGTAACCTCATCTGTTCTTAGCTTCCTCCCCAGGCGAGACTCAGACGAGACTCAGACGAGACTCGCTCATCTACAGTTTTTATTTATATAAGGCTGAAACAGTATCTTCAGTTTCAGCAACAACTAACCACGACACAAACATTAAGTACATACTCTATGAAGAACCCTTGATGACCTTTCAATGGCTCTCTAAAAAGCAACCACGAGCAGCCATTATTATTAACTATATTTTTGTTAAATAAAGCTGAGTACCTCAATCTGAGAGTTTGCTTTAGCATATCAGGAGGACTGTTTGACTCTAGTTCAATTATAAACAAATGCAGATCTTGGAAAAACTGCCCTCCATTATTACTTTACAATTTAAAAATATAAATAATTACAAATGATTTAAAACTTGAATGTCTCGTCCGACAGCTACATTTTAAACCATTCGCTTCAAATCTATTTAGTGACGTCTGTGATTGTCTGTTTCTGCATGTACTTTGTTTATGTCTGGCTATTTCCTTGCAGGTATTTGCATTTCTGTCTGGTGCTGCTTTCTTTTATTTCCCTCTGCTGTATCAGGTCTCTCTTGGAAGAGTCTCTCCTAAATGAGATTACCTGATCAAATAAAACGTATATAGGCTATGAGGGTGATAGTGGATGGGTGGGGTGAGGGATGGCAGCTAAAGGTAGTGGAGAGTATAATCTATGAATGTTTAAAGGGATGTAGGTCCTAATATTCTCTTGTTGCTTAGGTTGACCCTCACTCATCTTAAAGGTCCCCTATTATACTGTGTTTCATCAATATATTATAGGTCTCAGATATGTACAAACATGTAGGGATGGGTATCATCTGAAATGTATCGATTCCGATTCTGCTTATCGATTCCGGTTCTTATCGATTTCCCGTTTAGATTCCAAAATTATAAAAGAGGTCAAACGTTTAGATAACAAAAATATCTTTATTCTTTTAAGCTTTAACTGACATTTTTACAAATAAAAAAAAATACATGCAAACAAATGTATTACACAATAGCTGTGCTTTATTTTAACTGAGCTATGCTCAACAGAAAAAGACAAGGCACAGTGTAATGCCTGTGGCAAGTGAATAGCTTGCCACAGGCATTACACTGTGCCTTGTCTTTTTATTTTTTAGTGTAGTGGAGCCTCACTTTAGAGCGTTTACCACGAACCATCTTTGGTGTTATGAAGTGGCTGAGCTCGTGAACCGTCTACGGGAGGGCGGGGGGAGCCTCGCTGCGGGGAAACTGTGGACCTCTGCCGCCTGTCAGCGCAACTTACATGATGCCGTTTAAAAAATGTATAGGCGGCCGTTCTGTGATTCTCCAGAACACACAGATGGCCAGTCCGCCCCTGTATTCCACCGGGTCGCCGCGGCGCAGACGGACCCGGTGGAATACAGGGTCTACCGCGTTTAGGAACCGTTAAGCAGAACAAAAAATTGTGTATTTTGTATGGGTACCCGGTACCCAGCATTTTCTTATCGGTTCTCATCTCGAACCGAGTTGCGGTTCCCAACCCTACAAACATGCCTCTGAAGTGTTTGGCTCCAAATACCAAACGGATCATTGCAGCATCCCATAAACCCCTCTGTTTCAGCCCTGTTTCAAAAGTGCTGATTCTCTGTCTGTTACTTTAGATCAGTGGTTCTCAAAGTGGGGGGCGCGCCCCCCCTGGTGGGTGCAGAGGCATGCCAGGGGGGGCGCGAGAGACCAGGAGGAAAAATGGTTATAAAAAAAAATAAAAAAAGATAAAAATAAAAATCATAATTTGAAAAATTATTGATTCGAAAATAATATGATGCAGTACAGTACTATTACGTCTGGGTCTCTGTTTCATTAAAGCTCGGCTCTGTGTGTGTGTGTGGAACGAGCCATTTTGTGTGCGCGTGAGAGAGAGAGAGCGCACCGGTACTGGAGATCGTTGTTGTTAGCTTCTGGTGCTAGCGAGCTACGCTAACGGATATAAGGAGTTTTTTCAACAACAAAGTGGAGGAGAGTCCTCTCCTGTCAGACTGAGAGCTAAAGGACTCTCTCAGTGTTATCTCAGTGGGTCTCAAATGTTTTGGTCACCATTAATGTAAATAATTATTTCCGAGGCACACGTTTATATGATCATTATAGTTATAAAAAAATAAGAGAATAAATGAAAAACAGGTATGAAATACTATATGACAGTAAAACAAGAATAAAGTTTAAAAGGGTGATTTGTAAAATATCCATCAAGAAAAAGTAAATCTGTTTACATTTCTGTTTCATATGGGTGTTGAGAGATGTGTCCATAGATCTCTTCCTTTCGCTCTCAAAGTGCACCAGATTGATGCTTTTAACTTCAATATTTAAAAATAAATCTTCCCGGGGAAGCTTGCCCCCGGACCCCCCTATGTGACGTCCACACATCACCTATAAAAATAGCACTTTATCCCTGCTTACACCTATATGCCGTGAGCTGAATATCGAGCCTTCATTGTAACAGTCGCGGGTACGTTGTGTATTTGCGTGGGGATTGTTGCAGTAGAAAATTCCACTGTAGCGACCGGTACATTAATGGGAAACCGTAAATGTTTGAGCACCCTCTATGAAACGTCAAGCTACCCCACAGCACCCCCAAAATAAATCTCTGGCGCCGCCACTGAGCCTGATTATTCGTTTTGGGGGGGCCCGACTTTTTTTTTTCTCCAAAGGGGGGGCCTGACAGAAAAAGTTTGAGAACCACTGCTTTAGATTAAAAATAAGGAGCCACTCCCCACGCCCCTCTGAGAGATATTTGGTTAAAAAAAAACACAATGGTGCTCTAGGAGGAGATTCAGGTGATCAGGTGGAGGGGTTACCTTGGTTGGTGATTGGCTAATGGTTACACAAGCCAAACAATCGTTATGACATCATAAAGTGTCCAAATTCTGATCAGCTCATTTTCAGACAGGTTTTTATATAAATGGATCAGGACAAAAAGAGAGAGAATCTTTTTCCTGAAACTTTCCAAATCTCTTTACACAGAGGGGACACATGTTTATGTAGAAAAGACATGAAGAAGTGGATTTTGCATAATAGGTGACCTTTAAGTCTTTTCAGTGTGTGTATTATTGAAGTTAAAAGCAGACGCATCCCTATGTAACTTTGCTCCCAACTAAATAATAAATAATTCAAACTGCAATTTACAGTATGTGGTCTCTTGTTGTACTTGTGAGATAATATAGTGTGAAAGAATACACTGTATTCCCTGATAGAATAACCGTTACATGTTCACACCTTGTCTTTCACAATCACAGGACAATGATATCAGCAGCCACAGAGGAGTATTTGTGAGGATGGATTTCACTGCAGTGTTGGTCTGGCACAGCAGTAAAGCTTAGAGTAGGAGGGTTGGTTACTCTGTGGATGAGAAGTTAACACCCTGAGAGACAGACTGCGTATAAGCAAAGTTTTATGCTCTATGTGAGAGATACTGAGGCTGAAAACATGTTTGATAACTGAGGATGAGGAGGGGAACTCTAGATGAAGTCAGTGATGTGCTCAGACACCATTTATAACATTGGACACAGTAGTAGATGGAAAATAAATCTCCACTAAAGGTCCTCATACTAGCATTTAGACCTTGGGTTGAATGTGTTTATGCCAAACATAATCAAAGATAACAAGAAAAGGTAATAAAAAAAAAGGCCATTCAATGCAATATTTGCAGTATATGAAGACAATGATACATCTGTATTTTCACATATTGTCTAGAATAACTCATATTACAATTTAAAAGATATTTCTCTAAAACAGATCATTTTTGGTCCTGTACAAAATGCACAATCTGGGAATTATTTGTGACCATATATCAGACCAGCGTTTCCGCCAGGGGGTGTCTTGCCGTCATTTGACGCCCTTATTCAGCTCGGAACGCCCTGAACCCGAATTGAGGGCGTCCAAAAAAAAAAAAATATTTGAGAAAAGATCGAGAGTTTTTATGGCTTGAAATAAAAAAAAAGGAAAAAGGACAAGGACATCCCTCTGTTGGAGGGGCGGAGGGGCAACGGAGCAAAGAGTGTTCCTGTGACGGAAAGTGTATTGCCGAGTCGAGTCACGAGTCCCGAAAATCGGCACTCGAGTACTCCATCTCTGCTATATGAAAGTAAAACAAAGTTGTTATTAATAAACAAGAATACAGTTTAAAAGGGGAGTGATTTGTAAAATATCCATAAAGAAAAAGAAAATCTGCTTACAGTTCTGTTTCATATGGGTGTTGAGAGATGTATCCATAGATCTCTTAATGTTGCTCTCAAAGAGTGCACCAGATTGATGCTTTTAACTTCAATATTAAATCATGTTCAAATGGATAGGATACTAAATACATTTGCACAAATCTTGTGTCCATATCTTTCTGTTTTTGGGGGGGGGGGCTGCCTAGGGTCAGCAAATTGGTCAGGGCCGGCCCCGCCTCTTCCTCTATGTCCTGCCTCAGTAATGGGTGAGGCAGGATCCTGCTTGGAACAGTGATGCCGGAAGGAGGCTTAGATGTGGACGCTCTGAAAAGGTAAGCTCTCACCTTTCACAGGGAACTCTTTAAACTCCACAACTCTTCATGGGTTATCTCATCTTTATGGGGGGACACAAATGGGCAGACAGCAGAGCTACAATAATGCACATTTGTTTGACTTTTTTACACTTTGTTGTTCTCATCCTTTCCTCCGCTCTGGTCTCTGATTGTGAGTGTGTGCATGCGTGTGTATGTGTGTGTGTGGGGGGGGGGTTCAGAAACAGAGTGGAGGGAGAATGTGAATACGCAAAGCAGTGGACACTGAAACATGCACATACATTGGATAAATAACATAGGCGTTTAGTTTATTTAATAAAAGAGCACATGTTCAATGTGAAAATTGACCGTAGATAGATTACTTCAGTTGCAATTTGGTGCTATATATATTTTCTTTTATTAAAAAAAAACAAAAAAATACCTTGAATTTCAGGCGGGAAGCGGGGCTCCGTCGGGAGGAAGCCCAGACAATGGTCGGGGAAACACTGAACTAGCTTTATTAAATGCCAGGTCTTTGGCAGGAAAAACATTTGTCATCAATGATTTTATCACTGAGCACCATCTCGTTTTTTGTGTTTTTAACGGAAACTTTGATTGAACAAAATAACAGTGCAGCTGTTCTTATCGAATCAACACCTTCCAACTTTAGTTCTATGAGTCAGGAAAGAATGCATAAGAAAGGAGGTGGAGTTGCTATTTTGTTCAATTATTCCATTCAATGCAGGAAGACATCTTATGGGAACTTTGCTTATTTTGAATATGTGGCCCTTCATCTGAAATGCTCCTCTCGAGCTCTGTTCCTAAATATCTATAGAGCACCCAAATACTGTGCAAGCTTTTTTGATGACTTTACTGAACTGCTGCCTATAGTGTGTATTGACTTTGACCGTCTAGTCATTGTTGGTGATTTTAACATCCATGTTGACAACCCCCAGGACAGAGGGGCTAAAGAACTGTTTTGTGTTCTTGATAACTATGGACTCACTCAGCATGTGACAGAGCCCACGCACAATAATGGGACTTTACTTTCAATTTGAGACTTTGTGGTTTTTTTGTAGTCATTTTGAAACTTTTTGAAACTTTTTGTAGTCATATTGACACTCTTTGTGGTCATGTTGTAGTCATTTTGTGGACATTTTCCCTCTTTGAAGCCAGTTTGTGTCTTTTTGTAGTCATTTTGGTATTGACACTCTTTGTGGTCATATTGGGTCATTTTGTGTTTTTTTGTGGACATTTTCAGACTTTTTGTAGTCTTTTTGATTCTCTTCCTGGTTGTTACGGTTGACTCCCCTGCCACGCTGCTTGATGTCGGCTCATTCAGTAATGCCTCCATGTTCCTCTTTCATTCTGCTTCCTATTGCTGTATTGATAAGATTTATAGCTCACTTTATCTTATCTCAAATGGTACTGTAGCCGTATATTTTTGCACTCAATTTAAAGCTACTGTGTGTCTTTCCTTTGCTCTGAGTATGAAATTACCACAAGTAATCATCCATAAATTGGTAAACAGTTCATTGTAGTTCACCTTATGTAGCACCGATCCAATTACAATTACAACAAGGTACCGTTTTAGAGATTTTCAATACAAAAAATAAAATCTGAATTTGTGTAATCTGAATACAATTAAAATAATTCTGAATTTTTTAGAAAATAAATCAGATTTTTTTTTGAAAATGGAAAATCTCTAAAATGGTAACTTTTTGGTACCAATTTTCCAAATGCAGATCAAACCAGATGTAGCCCAGTTCCCCAAATAAGTTCCCACATGTTTTAACTTTAATTTCCTCTCTTTTTAGTCAACTGAAGAGGCCTTGGCTGAACCCCTGCTTCCGGTACCTGCTCCTGTTCTGTCTGGTGCTGCTTGTCTTTTATTCCAGCAACTCCCTGTCATGCTGGGACAGCTTTCCACTCAAAGAGCACTACCAGAGGTTTATAAATCCGATTCATCGGCCTCCTCTTTACCGTGACCAATCGAAAGACAGAGTTCAACTAAATGAAACCACAGAACAAACTACTCTACCTACCGTACCTCCCAAGGCCCTTCAGTTCCATCTAGCCTACCCACATAACTACCACTTTGTAATGGATAACAAAGAAGTGTGCAAGACCAAGACCCCCTTCCTGGTCTTGATGGTTCCAGTGGCACCTAAGAACGTGGCGGCTCGGGACGCCATCCGGCAGACGTGGGGCAACAGCAGCGAGGTTCAGGGGGATGTGGTGCTCACCCTGTTCATGCTGGGCCTCTATAGAGGAGCTGATGTGGATGCGCTGCAGGAGAAGCTCCAACAGGAGAACCGACTGCACCACGACTTGATCCAGAGCGACTTCCTGGACACTTACCTCAATCTGACCATCAAAACCATGGTGACCATGGACTGGTTGGCCACTCGCTGCCCCGAAGCCGCGTACGCCATGAAGGTGGACTCGGACATGTTCCTGAACATTGACAATTTAGTGATGATGCTACAGAAGCCGGACATCCCCAAGCTGAACTACCTGACCGGGATTCTCATGAGGAACAGGCCGGTCATCCGCTCAAAGAACTCCAAGTGGTACGTCCCTGTGGAGATGTACCCAGAGCCTTTATACCCCACCTACACTCTGGGCATGGGATACGTCTTCTCCAACGATCTTCCCGAGAAGATTGTGGAGGCTTCAAAATCGATTAATTACTTTAACATAGAGGATGCTTATGTTGGAGCTTGCATGAAACAACTGGGACTTTCTCCCCAATCTCCCCCTAATCCGTCCAAGTTCATGGCCTATAACACAAAGTTTAATCGCTGCGAATACTCCAAGATCATCACTTACATCCTGGAGTCTCCAAAACAGCTGGTGGATTACTGGAAAGACTTGAAGAGGCCTGAACCCCCTTGTTAGGACAATGACACTGAGAAATCCCCTGGGGGGCAGCAGGACACTGGAAGGTTAACTTATTTATTTGTTTCTTTTGGGGGGCCAAAAGATCAATCTGTAGGGATTGGAAATGAAAGGGGCGCCAGTTCCTAGACTGGACAAAGTATCAGTTACCAGTTCACCTCCTGGGCACTACCGGGTTTTTTTAGTGCCTTTGAGAAGGGCACCAGACCCCACCCTGCATTGATAATAATAAAAAAGACAAGTTTAGATCACAGGTTTCTGAACTGCATAAAAGAAATGGTCATGAGAAGCGTTCTGTTTTTACTTTAGTTTATTTAGTACTCGTGCATCTATGAGCTAGCAGTCAGACTTGATAGGCTAAGGGGCGGGACATCTCTAAGTGGTTGACTAATCACAACAGAGCCGTCCAGCTAACCAATCAGAGCTGACTGGGCTCTGGTTTCAGACAGAGGGTGAAAAGAGGTGCTGCTGCACAGGCAGTAAGAGAAAAATAAAGAGCTTTTTGAACATTAAAGCATGGAGACATGTCCCAGTAGAGACACTACATACTGATATACACCTGAACATCAGCAGGAGAGGACTCTTTAAAGTAGAGACACTACATACTGATATACACCTGAACATCAGCAGGAGAGGAGTCTTTAAAGTAGAGACACTACATACTGATATACACCTGAACATCAGCAGGAGAGGACTCTTTAAAGTAGAGACACTACATACTGATATACACCTGAACATCAGCAGGAGAGGACTCTTTAAAGTAGAGACACTACATACTGATATACACCTGAACATCAGCAGGAGAGGATTCTTTAAAGTAGATACACTACATACTGATATACACCTGAACATTAGCATGAGAGGACTCTTTAAAGTAGAGAGACTACATACTGATATACACCAGAACATCAGCAGGAGAGGACTCTTTAAAGTAGAGACACTACATACTGATATATACACCTGAACACCAGCAGGAGAGGACTCTTTAAAGTAGAGACGCTACATACTGATATACACCTGAACATCAGCAGGAGAGGACTCTTTAAAGTAGAGACACTACATACTGATATACACCTGAACATCAGCAGGAGAGGACTCTTTAAAGTAGAGACACTACATACTGATATACACCTGAACATCAGCAGGAGAGGACTCTTTAAAGTAGAGACACTACATACTGATATACACCTGAACATCAGCAGGAGAGGAGTCTTTAAAGTAGAGACAATAAATACTGATATACACCTGAACATCAGCAGGAGAGGACTCTTTCAATTAGAGACACTACATAGTGATATACACCTGAAAATTAGCAGGAGAGGACTCTTTAAAGCAGGGGTGGGGAACATCCGGCGAGACCATTTGATACGGCCCTCGAGTTAATTTATAAACACAAGAAGAAAAAAAAATAAAGAAATCTAGACCGCTAAATAATTAAGCGAGTGCCTGTTTTTCCTGGCCAAGGTCAGGGTCCTTGAACACAACACGAGCCTAACGACGTGGTATATGTCTCGTCTCACAGGGGTGTAGTGCTGACAATTGCAGTACACATGCCGCAGTTTTTGCGTGGCTGTGTCTTAGTTGTAAGCCCAGTGGCTAGGGCCGGCCCTTGGCATAGGCCTGCGGTCGGCAACCCGCGGCCCTCGAGCCGCATGCGGCCCTTTAAGCCCTCTGCTCTGGCTCCCTTGAGTTTAGACAAAAATAAGAAGGAAATAAAATAAAAGTATTTGTAGGACTATTTATATTTTGTTGCATGGTTGAAAATGTTTCGTATCTTGTATTTTGAGGTGATACTGTGACACATAAATAAAAACCAAAAAGGTTTTAATTAGGTCAACTAAGATATGCGTCACATCCTGCTACGGTCCCGCGCGAGCGCCTTTTCCTGCGGGTGAATAACCTGACCCCCGGCTCAATGAGCGAACTATGGATAAATCAAATAAAAATGTCCGGAGGAACACAGGATTGAATTCTGCATGGACAGAATTATATGCTTTCACAGCAAACGATGCTGGTTTACCGGTATGTTTGATATGTAGAGAGAAGTTGTCAAAGGTGCTGCAGCCTTACGTATCGAGGAACAACACAGGAGAGGAAGACAGCTGACGATCTTCAGTCATAATTCAATGGGGTAATTTATTTCAGAAAACACATTTTGTTATATTCCATGCAATGCTCTTAACATCCCGATAGCAATGAATATATTAAATGCCTTGACAATAATTACATACACAAATTAATCTCTGGAAGCCGTAGCGCTGTGAAAAGCACGACCAATCATCTGAGCCGGCCCGGCTAAAATAACTGGATGGCCTACCTGCCTGTCCGCCTTCCATCTGTGCACAAACTTATCTCGTGCCCTCATTGGTCATGTGCACGTTCGTGTGTGTTGGAGGAGGGGCTCTGTAAAGAAGTCTGAAGGAAGAGGAAGATTTTTTTCCGGTTGTGTATTTTCAAATTCTAGCGCACTCGAGCTGGTTTCTCCATTCTTACCTACCCCACCGTTAACTCTTTTTAGGGTGCAGCTATATGTTTTATTTATTTCAAAGTGGGCACATTTTAATTAGATATTTGTTTCCTTCAAATGTGCAGAGGACTCCCCAAGTGCTGTGTTTAATTCATGTTAAAGTAGGCCTGTGTATTATTTTTAATTCTCCTTTTAGGAGTTCTTTGTTTCTTATTAGAGGTTAACAGTTTTATATAACGTAATACATAGCCTAATAAATGCAAAAAAAACTGTAGTTTTTGTCTGATATAACAATAAATACAACTTTATTAGCTATCAAGCTATGAAATATGTTTTGCGGCTCCAGACAATTTTTTATTTGGAAAAAGGAGCAAAATTGCTCTTTTGGTCAAAAAGGTTGCAGACCCCTGGCATAGGCAGTATAGGCGAATGCTAAGGGCGCATCAACCTATGGGGGGCAGCGAACATTTTTATTAAAGGACACCTATCATGCTATATTTAAATGATATATTGTAGGGCAATACCTATATAAGGTAAATTCAGTGGCGGCTGGTGGAATTTGTTTTTGGTGGGGCTATGGAAATGGTGACAAAACCATACTAGGGCCTTTAAAATCAGGAGACTAAATACGAACTGTGTGTGTGTGTGTGTGTGTGTGTGTGTGTGTGTGTGTGTGTGTGTGTGTGTGTCATACTTGCCAACCCTCCCGATCTCCCGATTTCTGACAAAATCAGATTTACTCACGACTGTTTCCACTCGGACTTTAATACAGGTACACCATTGTTTGGTTTCCATGGTAGCGCGTCTCTTTAGCAGCGTGCGCAACTCAAAGTCTGAGAGGGTGAGGAAGAGGAAAACTGAACAAGAATCGACAACTCGACCCTCTGATCACTCCTTTCCTGTAAAATACAGGTCCAGCCCACACATATGCTCCATGGTGCCACAGGCATTGCCCTTACAACTACAATAAGCATGCAAATGTTAATCTACAGCTCCGGCGATCCACTAGCACCGGAGTCTACACCTGCAGACGCAGCCATCCCCTACTGTAGCGTCACCTTGGATACGAGTCTAAACAGACACACAGGCCGAGGCGCTGAAAGGGCGCCCTTTGAGCATCAGATCTGACGACGCTGATTGTCTGAAATTATGTTTCGTCGGCATAGTTTACAGATAGCAACAGTCAGCTTGTTGGTTGCAGCTGTTCTGGCTGAGGGCTCTTTTCTACCGCCCGGGCGAGAGAGAAGAAACGAGATTTTATTGTAGATTATACATTTTACTGATACCAACTATATAATATTTACCTTGTTCTTTAAAAATAAAAATAAAAATAAAAAATATATATTTTTGGGAAATATATTTTTTTATTAATTTATCATTTTTAATGACAATCAAACATGTGGGAAGAGGGGGGGCGGCGCCCCTAGCGCCCCTATGGGCCGGCCGCCACTGGGTATATTTATACGTTTCTGTTTTCAAAATACCAAACAGATCATGCATTTTAACCATGCCTCATTTCGCTCTATTTGCTGTTCTCCAGCCCTGTTTTTGCATGGGGCTGATTCTGTGAGCTGCAGCTGACCACGCCCCCCAGCAGGAGAGGGGAGCGTGCTCTGATCAAGTCAGAAGAGGGGGAGAAAAATAGATCTCCGTCCTCCGTGTTTTATTATATTATTATATAGAGTCGTTAATCATTCGTTTTAAAGCTCAATAAATAAAAAAGATGACCTTTGACCGGCACTTTTCTAATTTTGTCCAGAAGATTTAAACTTTAACGGACATCTTGACCGGCGAAAGAAAACCTAACTGAAACTCTGCTGCACGGTCCCCTCGTTCCTTTAAGAGGCGGAGAGGTGGGTGTTTGTCATCTGCTGGTGGACTAACCGGAGAGAATTACAGTGCTTGCCTCGACGGGGAGGGATTGCATTGAATTACAGCAGCGGGAGCAAACGCTTGCCTTGGGGAGGGAGAAAAAGAGCCACAGCGGAGAATAAACAGAAGGGCAACCATGGCAACCATGCACGGGAAGTCTTCTTTGCTGCTTTTGTGGCGGACTACAGCGCCACTTACAGGCCTGGCATATGTACTACAGCGTCTCCAGCGCTTTCGAGCGGCAATGGCCAGCCGTGGCCCAACCCCACATTCCCCTGATAGGTGGAGAGTTGGCCCAATAGCCGTAGCACCACCGTCCTGACGTCAGGACAGTGTTCAAATCTGGATCAGTTTTTATCAGATCCGTTGCAGACCCTTTTTTAGAGATTTGGGTATGGAGGAAGATAGAGAGGGTTGTGTTTCTGACACTTGGTGAGTTCCCTGGAACACCGGGGACACATTCATGTATAAAAGATGTACAAAAGTGCATTTTGCATGATAGGTCCCCTTTAAATAGAAAAATATACATATTTAAAAAATATAACAATTTCCCGATTTTGGATCAACAAAGAACATCCTATTATCTTATCTTAACAGAACTACGCCTATATTGCATACAGCGCCCATAAACTGTGGTGCAAACCCCCCCCCCCCGACCCCCCCAAATCAGGTAAGTTGAACTGCCCCAACCCCGCTGCGAGGGGGCGGGTCAAGTGTAATTTTTAATGTGGAAGTAGATTACAGCCCTTTCTTCACTTGATTAGGAGGGCTCCCTCTGTAATTAATGTAAATTACTGTAAAAAAACTGAGGTTTATGTGAAATTGTTCTTTTTTGGAAATAATGTTTTTTGTGCGCAAATATAGGTTTTAATTTTGTATTTGTGTTAATTTAAAATAGGGGGGGGGGAGCCAGCTAAAATCTTGCCTAGGGCAGCAAATTGGTCAGGGCCGGCCCTGCCACTCCTCCTCCACACCGCTCCACACTCGTTGGTTTGGAACAGCACTTAATGCGGCGGACACTCCGCACGAACGCGCAAACGGAGGGGTGGGGTGTAGGGGGCGGTTTGGGATTGGGCCTGAGGCTCCGTGGTAAACTGTGGTAAAATGTAGAGCCGTTTAGGAGACGTTTAGGAAACGGCTCTTCTTAGTGAGCCGAACCAAATGATCTGGCTCACTAAAAAGAGCCGGAAATCCCATCACTAATACGTAAAGAGATCGTATCTATAAGGGACGGCTCAATTCAAAATAGAAAATAGAAAAGAGGTTAAGATTATCTATGTAATCAAATATTCAAGCTATTAAAAAAATTTATAATACATATTTTAGTTTATATCTATCATCTCTGTGTGGTGTTGCTGAGGAAAATGATATTAGCATACTGTACATGTCAAACCAGCCCTTCAGGCATTATGATAACCTGGCCATAGAATAAATAAAGGAGGATGTCTCTACAGGAGGGAGGACACTGATTTATGCAGTTGTCAATACAAGTCCATCCATCATTCGCTCATCTACAATAACACCATTGTGTCGTCTTTACCATGAAAACAGCAACTATCTGACCTTAGAGCAACAGATGATTGATTTCCTCACCCTTGTAAAATGAAAAAGGACCTTTCTTAAATATTAGCCACAACTCTCCCTTCAACTGTCTCCAAGCCGAGAAGATCTCATCCTAACAGGTAATGACATCGTGAATCAATGTGTTATGTCCAAGAACTGTAAACTGTGTGTGTGTGTGTGTGTGTGTGTGTGTGTGTGTGTGTGTGTGTGTGTGTGTGTGTGTGTGTGTGTGTGTGTGTGTGTGTGTGTGTGTGTGTGTGTGTGTGTGTGTGTGTGTGTGTGTGTGTTAACTGCAGGTGGTGCCTCTAATTGCTCTCATGAGGGTCTCTGGAGTGAGCTTTAGTCGTCAGCAAAGGGGAAAGTGACATGTATTGATTAGAAAATGTGGGCTGGATCTTATTAAGGCTTTCCCCGAACAAAATGCCCAGCTCACATTTTTCCTCAGAAACTGATACCCAGCCAAGCTAGCTAAGGTCTTTTTTCAGTGTCTACTGTGCTTCCTCCGGATGCTCCCGGGGAAGATATACTGCACAAGTACATGGACAAAATATCTTTCAAAACACCCTGCACAGAGCACACTTAAAATGACAGAAATTCAAGAAAACCAAGGTAAAACACAAAGAAAGGCATTAGAGATACACAACTGGGAGACATCCTTGAAATGAGTCAGCAATTTTTTCACATGACTTTTGTCACTTGTACTTAATTCTTTATCTTGGGAACAGTAGTACAGTCTCACCACATTGTGAATTTAGTGGCTTTTATAGAGCTTCAGTTGTCACAGAAATGATGTAATATGATTGAAAGCTTTAGAACAGCTACTAAATTGACCTTTTTGTAAGACAGCTAAGATCAAGAATGAACTTAAAGTGCAACGTGGATGTGAAAAATAGAAATTTGAGCAATGAAAAAGGGGACAACTCTGTTTGCTAAGGAAGTCAGTGTGCTACAATCGAAAACCCTAATAATAGACTATGTGAGCTGAAACCCTGAGACAGCAGATTCAAACAAATGAGTATTTGTAACTCTATGATTTTGAAGGATACACCTGTATTTCCCACAGCTCCATTACCACAGCATCACTTAGCAAACGCTGTTACATCATAAAACAACACAGCTGCAACAATCAAGAACTAATTCCCAATGATATTCATAATATGCCGCTGATATCTACAATACACTGGCAAGCATCTTGAGGTCTTGATCAAGCAGGTGTGCAAAAATATGTGATACTACTTGACAAATACTTCTCTGCTATCTCATTGTCTGCCTCATTGGACAGTCCCTGACTTCATTAAACACATCAAAAGAGAATAGGAAGTGCCAGCAGATAACCCTGCTCTCAGATTTAGCATCCAGGATTATGGAGCGTCTGAGAAATGAAATGCTGAAGCCTTTCACCCATGAAGGCTTTGTTATCCAATGCAGATAGAGATATGGAATAAAGTAACAATGGACGGAAGGGTTAACTGTTGGCCTCATCAAGCAGAAGGCTACCGTGCGCTTCAAACAGGCCCCATTTCTCAAAACCAACTCCCTTTTTCTCCTGAGAACGCCAGCTCCCGCAGACGCAAGCTGGGCTCCCACCCCGCATACCAGAGCGTGCCACAGTGGAGCACCGAGCCTTCGCCTGTCCGTCATGAAATATTCATCACCCAGTGCCGACGGAAAAGCTGTGATGTAAGAGATTCCAGTTACGGTGTCCGGTTTCAGCGCGGCCACAGTGACACAGCAGCAGCAACTCAGTGAGGTAAGAGGGGTGGGGGGCTTCACATGGCTCACTGCAGGGTCTACGTATAAACACTTGTCCTGTTGACTGTGAAATAAGAGTGCATTGTTTACTATACCTATGAAAGGTTTATACTTACTAACCAGGGAATTAGGGCTGCTATTTTTGAGCTGTCATTTTATCAGTAGATAATGTCGGGTTGATAGTCTATTATATTAATAAACTATTCTTTAGTCAATGTCAGGAGGAGATTGTTCTGTATGCTGAATTAATTTGCAGAGGGAAAATAAAGAAATAATTTGACATATTTAATAAATCAATTGAGTACTAATATTACTTTAAACATGGACAGATTAAACAACATTTGAACTTTTAACGGACCTTGAATCGTTTTCTGATACATATATTTGTGGGGGAGGGGGCATCTCTTGCATTCCATTTTGGATCATATTGCTGTGGCAAATGTAGTCTTGATTGAGACTGTGCTGTGATGAAAATAAAACTTCACTTTCAGAACAGGCACTAGATATTATCTGCATTTTCTTGCCATCTGTAAATATTTGTCCATTTACAGTAGAACGACATCTTTTCGAATACATTTGACTGGAATTGTCCATAGTGTGAGTTGGTCTGTACAGTTTGAGCAGAGAGGTCATACATTCTCACCATGTAGAAGAAGACATCACCATTTTAGCACACAACGTACAAGAAAGGCCACAAAGTAAGTGTAGGACATCCCTACAAGAACACACTAACTGTGCACATAAAACATTGGTAGTGACACTTTGGGGCAGCTGATTTTATGAAGAATGAGTCATCACATCACATAATGGCTTTGGATTGTTTTTGTTTCACCCACTAACAATCCCACTTCCTGGCAGTTCCCTTCCACCCGTCTGTTTTTCTGTTCCATAAACGGCCTGTCAAGAGGACTCCACTGACATAAAACTGCAACAGCCAAAATAACTTTCACTCCTCGGCTCAAGTTACATTCATTTAAAAGTGCTTCTATCTTGAGAAACTATATCCATATGGATTCCTGATGAAGCCTGGGAATTACCTGCCGGCTTTCGCGCTGGGAAGAAGAAGAGGAGGAGGCGCTCTTGTGGACCGGCGTGGCGGCTTTGTGGACCGGCGTGAAGCTCCGGTCCTCAGAGCTCATGGTGCGGCCCTGGTTGCCTCGATGGTAGTGCTGGAGGTGAGACATGATGGGCACCAGTTGGCTCTGCAGATCTCCCTCAGATCAAGAGCATCCTCTGACACTTCCTCACTGCTTGCTGTTCATCTGAAAAACAAAAAGGTCAGGAAGTCACAATCATTGCATCTACGCCTTCCTCATTCTCACACAGTGCTGTTGTTTACACCGACAGACACGAGCCACGCTGTCATTCATCAAACAACTCGTGGTCTAGTAGGTTTCTCCTTTTAGAGAACTATCCGCCATCAATTGTTATTACCCACAGAAGCTCAGTCGAGAGTGAGATGCCCTGAGCTATTCTTTGAAGCATGGGGTTAGAGATTCTCCTCCTTACATGTGCATTAGTGGATAAACCTTACTTTGTGTTTGCTATGAGATGGGTGCAGATCTTCCAAACTATGATAATACCTGAGATATTGTAGTTATAAGTTTAACAAATCAAGCAATACTTATTAGTGTCATCTCAAACCTATATTGACCAATGCCTTACTTAGAGTAGAGTTGTTGTTTAACAGCAAATACATTGGCCACTACTAAGAAATGTAAGTGCTTTTGTAAGTAGAATGAATGAAACTTTCTTTGATTCAACTTCTTAAATGGGAGAATTGGATGTTTTTTCTCAGTTTTACAGTACAGTACATCATAGTCAATGTAATATGTGTTGACTGTTGCTCAAACAAAAAAAGCTATTTGATCTATCAAAATGTTCTGATGTTTTACAGACCAAAGTTATAACGTTTTAATTGGCAGATTAATGGATATTTTAAAAATAAATAGCGGTTCCTACATCAATCTTTGTACAGCTACAAAACTCTGTTTACATCGGGACATGTGAAAGGTCTGTCGGTCCATTTGACTGTAGTCACCCTGCCTCCACTGCAGAACGTTGCCGCAGGACTGTGTCTGCAACATAAATCCTCAAACATCTAATTACAACTATGATAATGATGGTAATTAGATGAGGAAACAAATCGATAACGCATCTCCAGCTTACTGTTTAGTCACAAACCAGTGATAACCAGCCGATTCTCACGACATGAGCCAATGCTTATTTATATTTGTGGTATATGTGGAGTAACTATGCCAGGTCCAAAATGTCTGACTAACCTTCTGTTCCGATAGCTACTGGGAGTGCTAGTTTTCTGTCATCAGTCATTGGTCGGTGTTTCTCCATGCTGACACACATAATACTGCCTGCAGTGGTGCGGTGTAATTGTCTAAGCTCTCAGGAGGTCTTGGCGCTGATAAAATATACATCGACTGCAATAGAGGAAAACAAACAGAAAAACAAAACCTGTTTGATTTAGAAACTGAGGCATTTGGTGAGATACATAGGATACTATTGGACCTGCACAAGGACAAATAGCCCAATGTTTTTGATGGAATGCCTCAATGTTTATATTGACGCTGCTGGGGATAACATTCAGAAGATGTAGTGCAACACACCAGAACTGGTTGGGAAGAACATAAATATAATGTGGGTAATATAAACAAACGTTTATTGTTTATTTTCACAATGAACCTCAGGTCCACAATAAATCCCGTATGGTGGAAAGCATGTTGCGATGGTTTGGTTTATTAAGTGTTTAACCTGAATATAGAATGTGTAGCCTGTGTGTAGCTACTCTGCAATACAATATCATGCTATTATCTGGAACAATTTGTTGATTAAATTGAAACCATCATATATTCTAAAAAATATTATTTTATTTTAGGATAATAATGCAAAAAATATCCCCGTCTTTTTCTAAAGGGACATTAATATCTTTGGGTTTTGGAAGTCAAATAAAAAGTCCAATTGGATGACATTACCTGGCTTAGGTCATAGGAACTTATGATTTATATTTTTGATGTGTTTTATATTGTTTAAGATTAAGAAAATAATCATAAGCTATATTATGGCATAAATGTAAATTCAACATAACATTTGATTATATTTTGTATTACATTATTATTATTTCTGGTAATATTATGGCAACTATGCGACGGCAAAGACTAAATCTTAGACTGACACGGACTGGAGCAGTGCAGGTTAACATCAGGCAGCGATACACAGTGTGTGTTCCCAGGCGGTGCATACAGCTCTGGAGCTCCCTGTGGTTTAAACTACAGGATGCGTCGGTTCTTCTAGGCTCTCCCATTTGAAAGGGATACTCCCTGAGTCCACTGAGCAGCTCTCTCTTCAGCACTATGCACTCTCACATGCAACTGTGCGGTAAACTCACACACTATAATCTATAATTCAGATCCTTTGAAAACATCATCATCGCTGCACTGTTTTAAGCCAACTGGGATCGAAGCTACAGTACTGCAAGTCAATCTGGATAGAGTAGTTAACTATTTAGTAGATCCACTCACCCTGAACTTATAAGGAAGCAGAAGGGAGGAGTACTTTAGGTGAAAGTTCACAATTTAATAAATTGTCTAGTTTTCGAGCTTGAATTTAGATGGAAATCTGTCGAGAAAATAAATAGCTGCAGAAAGTAAAAGAGAAATCTTGTAACCAAGGCTGTTGGCTTATGCAGAATCCAGTACATAACTTGATCACCATAAACACAAGTTACATGTTTTTACACTAGACATGCATAAACACTAACAGAATCTAAACCATTACTTAGGGTAAGCATGTGATCTATAAAACTAAAAATATTTCAAGTGTTCAATCTTTGTTGGTTGAAAGATTACAAATGATTAGGAAATCATCAAAAAAACTCTAATTTAGTCAAAACAAATTGCCCATAATTCCTCATGTTACGGCTAATTGATGTGAACAAAACAGATATTTGGTAGTATAAACCAGCAGTAGGGCTGCTCGATTATGGCAAAAATCATATTCTCGATTATTTGGGTCAATAATTGATATCACGATTATTAAAAACGATTATCCATTTACTTTGAAAACATCAATTTATTGAAAAGAACAAGTGTAGTATGTTTTTAACAGTTGATTACCCTGAACTTTAAGTCTAATTCAATTGAAAATCAATACAAAAAATAATATATATATATATTTTTAAAATATATATTTTTTTTAATTATTGTTTTATTTCGATTATGTTGTTTTCATAATCGTTGCAAGCCAAAATCGTAATTGTGATTAAAATAAGATTAATTTAGCAGCCCTAACCAGCAGTGCCAAGCATAGCAAGCCATAGTAAACAGTGGCTAAACAATATACAGTAGGTGTTTGTTTGACTGCTATCCAGATGGACCGTGTCGCCCCTATTCAAATGCAGGTACCGTGTTGGGGAACCTCTAATCAGTATCTGATTAGTCATGAGCTTAATCGTCTAAATCCAGTCACAATGATTACGGTCCCTTAAGCAGAGCAGGTGATGCCATGTGGACGCAACATCAACACTTCTTAAGCGCCAGGTCAGGACCTCAAGGGTCCAAATAAACACTACTGACATCAAAGATCTGGGATTGTGTAAGTGTGTGAGATTGTTTCCTTGTTACATACTGCCTTGGTTTTTTTAAACATGCAAAACAACCCGATGGACAATAGTTCTAAGATCTGGAATTAAAACCACTAGCAGGGACGGCATAATGGTTCTATTTCAAAAATGTTAATCGTTTTAAGAATGCAGCTGTGTGTATAATATATGTTGCAAAAAATCACAAACAATAGTTAGAACATAGATGTACTATTATTTATTGATAATAATGATACCTTTCCGTATTTAGTTTAGTGATGGAAGGAAGAGTCTGTGGTAATGTGTCTGCGTGACACAAGCAAAATAAGCCATGTGGTACAGGGAAGACAGAAGGACTCCATGGGGGCTTTTTTGAGTCATATTATATGTTTAAAAAAAATGATGTTTATGTAAAGAGGAGTAGAGTCATGCACATAACCATGGAATATTTTTCTATTGGTACACTTTATGCTTAAACTCCTATTCTGAAAGTCTGAGTCTGAGGTTAAGGTGAATAGGTGCAGATGTGGTTGGGATGTTTCTAGATCCTTCTGGACAAAAGGGAGCCTTCAGTCACATACAGTTACAATAGCACCAGTATGCAGCACTCTGGGGAAAAGACCCTTCTCCCCTCATTCTTTCAATGCCTCAAGTAAGAGTAAAATGTCACAAAACCTCAAAAACCTTCCCACATGCACTACCACAATGAGGCTTAAAATGTCATGCCATTACCCATCAGAACCAGAATATAATGTCCTCGATAAAGCACCATTTTTATTTTAAGTTACAATGACCCTTAAAGGAATGCGGATCCCAATTATAAAAGAAACAGAATTATGAACCTGATTTTTTTTAATTGCTAGAAACCATAATATGCTAACATGTTTATATGTACAAATATGATATGTAAGCAGCGCCAATTAACTCCTCCTAATACTGTGATGCCGGTATACTGTACCTATTACTAACACTATTCTGTCTATGGAACCAACCTGAGGGCAGGATTACAACAGAAGAAGTAGAAGTAAACCAATGACTGGTATTGCAACAAAAAATTGTGATTAGAAATGTCCAACTCTCCCTGTTTCAGAACATCAACGGAGCAAATGAAAAACGTTGTAGCAGTACTGCATATTGTTATGTACTACTTTAGCAAGGAATGTGAAATAGACCATACAAATATAATTACTAGCTCATTATAAAGTTGTCTTTTAAAACACAACGTTCAGGGAACTACATGATAATGATGTTCTTTTTTTGAGAAAACTAGTTTCTATATTCGGATGTGTGAGTACTTTCTATGGTCCAATGACCAACTAGTAAACACAGTGCCTGTGATCATGGGGAAAAACATAGGGGATTTTTTCTTACTTTAACAGATGAAAAGTTGTGAGGACCTTTATGAAGTTTGATCGGGGGGGGGGGGGGTTGAAACAACCACCGTAACCTGCAATAACAACAATCTGCTCTACTGTCTTTGATCATTGTCATCATGCTGCATTCCTGGAGGCTTCAGAGATGTCTTAACTGAAAATGTGCTGTGACCTTAGGGGTTGGCAGGCGGGAAGTCACATTTCTCCAGCAGGGATCAATAGAGAGCATCACAAATAAAACTGGGACTATTATCCATCCTGGCGTAGGTCAAGCCAGGGAGAGCAACGCAGAGCTTTCTAGAGTAGTTTAGACTAGGTCCGCAGTAATCCAGATATCTGTGTGCCCTGCTCTGTGATATCTGAGGGATGAGGAAAATACAATTGAGTTTTAGACACACATTATGTCAAGCAGAACTACAAGAACCCAAGCAAACCGATGAAAAATAACAACCAGACATTTCTTTTTGCCGTTTATCTGAAAGCGTGCTGCTGTTACTGCACATTCAGCTTAAAGCCACTCAAATAATAATGGCATCAGTCATCAGTAACATGTAAGAGGATGCAGATGGTGATGATAGTGCCCTAATTGGGTTGAAATACATTCATGTTTGGGTTGTCACCACATCCAAGCTGCCCACAATATCACATTATCGACCAGCACTCTACAGCGGACCAAGTTTGTTGGTCTCCCCTCTCTGTTGCATAATTAAAGTAGCCAACAAAACCAGACTCAGCCGTGTCCCAGCGTTATATTACAGGGTCTTTGAGGACAGCTCTTTGGCTGAATTTACAAACAGCTAATAATGCGTATCGATCAGGAGAGCGGTGTTTTTACCATTTACCTGGGTGTACGACAGCAGGGTGAAGGGATATAGATCATGTGTGGCATAT
This sequence comes from Notothenia rossii, assembly GCF_949606895.1. Lineage (NCBI taxonomy): Eukaryota > Metazoa > Chordata > Actinopteri > Perciformes > Nototheniidae > Notothenia > Notothenia rossii. The sequence continues at coordinate 82,220,173 of NC_136904.1, forward strand.
GGAAGCACTGAGCAGCAATTCCCTTTAATAGAATAGCCGAAGCCTTTTTTTAAACAAATCTAACTGGACAGAGCCAGTTTATCCTGCTGCACACATTACATCATCTAGGTAGAGCTGGGTATCACACTGTAAGTTCCAAGTACTGACAGAGTTGTGCCCATATTGGGAACTGTTAGGAAGAACTGAGAGTTGGCCCTGAATTCCTGTTCAGCTCCTGTCAGGTGCTGCCTTGTGTATACCATGATTTGTTAACTTTGCTGTATCTTATTTTGTCATTGAACAGTTTTACAAATGAAACATTCAAATTTCATAACAGTGTTACATGCATTTTAGATGTTTGGCTTTGTTTATAAATGACTAAAAACCTGTTTATACTCATCATATAATTATATAACAGCAGAAAGTATCACTGTTCCTTTAGTATTGATCTTCCAATTAAATATTTCCATAAATGATGAATGGTGCTTACTCCCAAAAATAAAATATATTAGCCAAAAACATTACAAGGAAATTAACACGATAATCAAGAACCAATCATTAAAGCTAATCAAAGGAACAGCTATACACGAGCCATAGGCCTTAATGCTATGCTTCCATTTGCAATGAACTTTGTACTTGAAAGTGTCAGCTAATTAAAAGAGCAAGAAGAAGCAATTATCTGATTTACTCCCTACTGTCAGTATTAATGACAGGTGGCAAAAAGACTATCTGAATCCAATATGTTGGGCATCACAGTGAGGCTGGCACTCTGCTTCATCTTCTCTCGCTACATCAAGGGATAAGGCACATAAAGCTCTGCAAAGATTGCATTTAAATGGGACAGGGAGACCTTCAGGAGGATTCTTCAGGCCGAGCCAAGAAATATATCAGAAAATCAATCAGCACTGCTGATCAAAGCAACATCTATTCAAGAAAGCATGCCAGTGACAAACTACAAATTGCATCCAGCTTTCCAGCCCCCTCTGCTGTTCTTTAATTTATATGATTCGTGGCTATTTTAAACAACTGCAAAGTCACTGGCTGACCTTCATTGAAAAATGAGGCAGAGTGATATTGTGGAGAAATCCTGTAAGTGACAGAAGTTGGCTAACTTTCAATTAGTTGGCATCTCACCTTTGACAACATATATGAGTGAAATATAAAGGATTAAAAAGGGAGACCATGTTCATCAATTATACTGTAATATGTGATGGGCAGCTGTCTGATGGCACGTCAGGGGAAGCCATGAAGCTCGGTTAAAAAGGTGAACATGTCAGTGACGCATTACGTCTACATCATTTAAGTCAGTAACAGAGTTGGCTGCCTTGATGTTTTATAACTCCACCACAGCATCCATGTTTAAGGGGTGCTTAATCGTTATAATGCACCTGTTATGTTGGGACATGCATGTTACAAAACACGGTCGTTTCATCCTGTTAGCAGCAGCTAGTCAGCGGTAGCTAGGTAGTCATGTCTGACTGGTCCTCGGTGATTCACTCGGGATGCAAATACAAAAGGATGAGATGCTGAGGTAAATGCCTGAGCGCCTGGATAAGCACACATAAAGGACATTGCACCTTAATTCGACATAGCGTTGTTATGACTAGTAATTGCAGTAGTACTATTGCAAATGCATTAAAAAGGGGAAGAGAAAAGCCTTACCACAGATGCAGTGTAATGACCATGTCTTTACAGTTCTTGGCGCAGGAAACAATTGGGGGGGTCTCCCTTCACTGATTCCCAGCTCTTCAAAGACACACGGCCTCCATTAGGGTCCGATCCGAATATGTATTTATTCTTATTGGAGAGGTGGGCTGTACGCAGACTAGAACATTAGGAAAGTCAAAAAGTGCTGTGTTTGCCCGTTTCCTTGAATGCGGGATGTGATGCTCAGCCTCAGCTCGGCTGCACTCTCAGGTCGCTCCTCCCTGCAGCAAGATCGGCTTTGGGCGGGAAGAAATCACCGGCATGGATCAGACACTGGAGGACAGGGGCCGTGTGCAAAACATGGCGACGGAGTCAAAAACACGGATCCGGAGTAGCTAGTTATGTGACCGAGGACACCCCATCTAGCTTGATGTAGTAATGCTTGTTATATAATTTTCCTGATTAGATAATATAAAGGAGTGCAATAATGAACTCACTTAAGAAACGTAGCCAGAGGTCAGAGAATATAACGTTACTGGATTGCTCATGTTTGTACTACTAGTTTTTTTTTTTATGTTTTTAGATGTGGTGGTAGGGGGTACTTTTAGAGATGTGTCTGTTGTCTGTGTTTCATAATCGGTCTGTTTTAATTGCAAATCAAATCTACCTTTTGGTACAAATAAATAAACTGAAACCTGAAAGGCAAAGTGCCACATAAATATAGGGTGCAGTTTTCCATTTGAACAATACAAAAATATTAATTAAATATGAATGATTACTGAAACTAAAAGGAAAAGATCACCCAGCCGCTTTCATCTTTTCATTTTGCTCAACTCTATTCAACCTTATCAGTTACATACTTGCTTATGAAATATGCAATTAAACCAAATAACAGAGTATTGTATAATGTATTGTTGTAATATATTCTGGTTGTAACATCTATATCACTGTCAACATTAGCTGTTTTTTTATACTGAATATTCTGTAAAGTGAAATGTATATAGATTGTTCATACGTAATTCTTTGCAGCATATTTCAGCCTCTCCACATCAATATTGTTCACAATTAACCAAAAAAATCTGATTTATAGATATTGTATGTAGTTGTCCTTAGCTGATTACTACTGGTGTGGTATGGTTATGAATATATCATTTATACGTCTTTTGTTATCTTCTTTCACGTTCTTCTGATGCTTATGGGCTGTGACCATGACCAGCCCACCTATAGCTAATGCAGTCAGGCGGCTGTATGTTGAACACATTGAGTTGCCGAACTTGCCGTGTGCCTGACAATTACTTACCACTTGAGCAGAAGTCTAGCTGAAAAATAATTAATCTACAGTTCAAATAGATAGCTAAATTAAAGTAATGGATGATTCAAGTAATCTTTTTATTATGATGCTATGTCTTTTGGCTCAAATGGGTCATCTTTCAGCCAATACAGAAACCGCCACATATAGAAACACACCCTGCTAATGTCAGAGTTCAGACAAGGTGACCCTAGTATCAGCATCATACACATACAAGGCCTGGAGCAGATTGTGATTGTTTGGTTCGCTTTAATGTGTGCACTTCTGCATGGTATCCTGGAAACCTCCACTCCTGGGCTTTTCCCACACAGTGGGGAATACTTTGTTTACAAATGTAACATGAGAGGGGGGCTTTATGAAGAATATTTTAGGTACAAAAGTAACTTGATAGGCAGTCCATGGGAAAGGGTAACCAACTCTTTCATCTGTCTTTGTCTGTCCCAAATATGGTTGGGTAACATATTTCCTGTCATGCTTATCCAACCTGAAAATGCTCCAGTTTAAGCTCTTCCTCATTCACATAACTTGCTCTGTATGGGCAGAAACTGGTGAAAATGTAAATTAATATCTGTTTCTTGATTTGAGAATATAGAGAAACATTCTTAATGTCTACTTGTTCGGCAAAAGGAAGAAATTCTTTGGTTTTCACATGCAAAATGTTTTATTAAAAATAGTTTTAAAAAGTCACTTAATTTAGAAGAGAATCTACTGTCTTTCTCCTCTGGTCTATAACAACATAGTTTATATGGGCCAAATATGATTTAGCCTGACATGGTGATCATCTCTAACTTTTACTTTGGCAAAACAACTTCTAAGTATAACCTTATTTTCAAAAATGTGCTGCATTCATGATTCACATATCATCTTCAGAATCTTGTCTGACATATATTAAAAAAATAAACAATATTGCTGTAATTCACTTAAGCCAGAACTGTTGAAACAACCTAATTAAGCCTTGATGACATGATGATCCACACCCTGCGTTTAGCCCTATTATAAAAAAGTATTCACTTCAGGGAGTCAAACGTCAATGTCAAGGCATATTCATTCCGAAGAAAAATAATGATTAAGCCAACTTTGTTAATAATTAAGCAAGAACTACAAAAGAAAATCATACTGACAGTTAACTACCCTCAATGAAACACGTCACGTTGTGGTTTTACGTTGTGTAATTTGATAACAGAGGAATTTGAACAGCTGTCCTTCCTAAGGTCGAAACCTAACCAGCGCTGGTCGTAACGTAAGGACGTAAGGAGTATGATGAAACTGGTCACATGACTGATGACGTTTCAGCGGGAGTAACTCTGGTGATGCACGTTTGTGAGTCACTTGTGACTGAGAGAGCCGGTAGAGGAGAACAAAAAGAGAGGAATTAAGTCTCACTTAGACGACTGAACACAACCAGAAAGGTACGAAGCATATTGGTAAACTCTTTAACTGTTCTGCCTTTTATTTAACATTAGTATATTTTTATAGGATGTACATTTGTCTTTGCCGGTAACTGTCTTGTGTAACGTGGTCTACTGCCGGTGTTAACGCTGTTTCCGGAGAGACGCCTACAGTTAGTTTTTATTCAGCAATCCTCTTTATATTTTTACTTTAATAGTGGTTATATGAACCTTTTAGATAACATTTGTTTGTTCATATCGCAGTCAGTGTTTAACATAATGTTGGTATGTGAGACGATTTGACACTAGGCCTGTGAAAGTAGGATACCGTATTCAGGAGCCTCATTTCACAACCTATAATACTTTTTTGGGATGAAATTCATTACTGATATTTCAGTCGAATATAGTTAATGATGTATTTATTCAAACAAAGACTCTGGTGTTTCGGTAACCACCTAAGTCCGTTTTGTAACAATGCCAAGGACACATCAGTTACGCAACTTTGAAGTGAACGCCCCCTTGTGGCTAAATGAGGACACAGCGCTTTATTTCTTATGACACTGAATCAGAATACCTTTATTCGTCCTACAGAGGGGACATTTACAATCAAAATGAAAAGCGACCATGGATAATGTCAAAACAATTGCATTACAATGGAAATAATTCAGCATTAATTGGTTATTTCTGACAATAATGTTAAGAAATTGAGTCCTAATTGTGTGTATTTGTGTTACTTTTTGTAGAAACCATGCCTGCAGATATTGCCAAAGGAAAGAAGGCGTTTGTCCAGAAGTGTGCCCAGTGCCATAGTGTGGAGAATGGTGGAAAGCACAAGGTCGGGCCCAACCTTTGGGGTCTGTTTGGACGCAAAACAGGCCAGGCAGCCGGCTACTCCTATACTGATGCCAACAAAAGCAAAGGTAAATACTGTACATGTATTTTAAACTAACTGAATATTCTAAGGAATAATGCTGTATGCCTTACACATTATCTTTTCTTTGATTTCAGGCATTGTCTGGGATGACGACACCCTGATGATCTATTTGGAAAATCCCAAGAAATACATTCCAGGAACAAAGATGATCTTTGCTGGCATCAAGAAGAAGGGAGAACGCACGGATCTTGTAGCATATCTCAAGTCTGCAACTTCATAAAGAACATTTCATATGTGCAGCTTTCTATTATTTTGTGCCCTGACAAACGGGTAAAGAGGAACTCACGCCGTTCTTTCAAAACCAGGCACAACTGCAAACAAGTTCTTAATGGAATTGGCATGACAGTTCACCATCTTTGTCACAGCTGTACCTCTGTTTCTGACATGATCCACGTGTGGTGGAACAAGCAATGCGTAAATCCCCTGGTTTTAACAGGTTTCATTTTTCTATCATAAATTATTAAACCATATACTGTATGTTCAGAATGTAGGGACTGAAAGCTGAATTTTGTTTTGTCATTGTCATCCTGGTTTTCTTGATTTATTATGAAGTTGTCTTAATAATTGTTGCATGCCTTATCTGCTTCCAATTTTATGATGCCTTTTTAATGCCTTTTCTGAATTTGCAAGGTTAATAAAATTGACACTAAACGTTATTTTGTCATTTGTTTCACTTTTTGTAACTACTACTAAGTGGTCTGTATTGGGTTTCTGAAAAAGTGTGGATTATCATTTCAGGTCTCAATTATTCTTGTTTCAACAGAGTTGGCTCAGAAATTAGAGCAATATTCTCTGTATTTTGAAATGGGCCATGAGGAGAAGACTGTATTTGAAAGAAAGTTGAAGATCATGTTGGGTTACAGATGTTGACTGACAGTTGAGTGTGTCTGTGGGGCACTGCAGATTGGCAAAATCTGCTATAGTAATAAAGTGATTTGGCTTGATGTCATTAACTAGCAAGTATTTATGCAATCCAATGTTTTCTTTTTTTTAAATTAAGACTCATTGTCATGACTCTTACATGTTTTCGACATTTCTTGGGAAATCTTTAATTTAAATGTATTATTAAAAGGGATACATTGTTGTACGTCCAGTCTATGCTGTGGAGTATAGCTCCCTCTAGCGTTCAGATGTCACACCTGCACACAGATTAACCAACAATTCTGTATAAAGGAATTACATTTTCTGACATCCCTTCCTGTCAACAAAATGTTACATAATGAAATTGTATAGATCATCCATTGCTGATCCCACATCTCCAAAGTGTGTGGCTTGTGAAATAGATGTATTAACGAGTTGCAGTATCTGTTATATAATGTATACATGCTATGATACACATTGTTCTTCGGGCGACAGTCATTCAACTTGATTACTTCTGGCAGCCAGCAGTGCCATCACCAACGCCTTGTCTTGACTGCATAGAAATCCATTATGTTGGAGCATAATTTCATTAAATTATAATCCACCCACAACTTGGGGCTCTTCTATCTCAAATACGCCTTATAAATTTGGTGGAGTATTGAATTATTGCTGAAGCACATTTTAATCAATGAGCATACATCCAGCACTGTAATCTACCATTTTTACAACTTCATAAAGCCTTCACAATATGCTTCATACATTATGCATGATAGAAGAATGCATCCTAATTGTAATCATCATCACCATCAAACACTTTGAAGGAGGGCAGGCGGTTCAGATGGCCAGAGGGCTGAGTGACTGCTGGAGCAACGCTCCTCTCTGTGACGAAGTTAGCGTCAGCGGCATCGAGCCAACCACAGCCAGCGTCATCTGCGCACAAGAAGACCCATACGACGGTGTTGCTCGCTCGTTGGTGGCTCTCTGTGAGATTTCCAATGCATGTGATTATCTAAATGTCCTTTCCTTATCTTCTTTATTGTTTTTAAATTAAGTGAGCGGCGTGGAGATGCTGTGGAGGAATATGCTGGTGCGCAAAGGGAGTCTCCATCCACTATCAGTGGAAACTGGATTATGTGGCAGGGCTCCGGGGTTGTTCCCAGCACAATGCATCTTGGAAGTTATGGTATTGTAACGATTCTCTACTTTAACTCTCAGTAAAACTTCATAGATGATATTTTTCTGCGCGTCTTCATGGATTTGGTTCTCTGAGGACCCTCTGAAGAAAAGACATGGCAGTGTCAACTATGGTGTTCTCTGACGTGGAAAGTTTTCTGGACTCGCATCCCGAGTTATTCGAAGACTATCTGAACAGAAAGGGGAAACATAGCATGGTGGAGAAATGGCTCAAGAATCACAAGGCGTCTAAAAGTGCTGCACCTGCCGCCGAGCCCAGAGAGGAGAAAAGTAAGGACAGCTGGGCGAGCAAATGTGATGGTCTGCAGAGGAGAACCTCGCAGAGGGAGCTGCGCAAAACTTTCGCCAGATCAAAAGCCATCAATGTGAACAGGACATACGACGAACATGTGAACACCAGGGCCCAGGAGCCCCTGACCAGCATGAGGAGGAGAGCTCTGCTGAGGAAGGCGAGCTCTCTGCCCCCCACCACTGCGCACATCCTGAGCGCGCTGCTGGAGTCCAGAGTCAACATCCCCCAGTACCCGTCCACAGCCGTGGATTTTAAATATTACCTCAAAGAACACAACGAGAGAGAGTTTTTCCTGGAGCTTGTAAAAGACATATCTAACGACTTGGATCTTACGAGTCTCAGCTTCAAAATACTTGTGTTTGTTTGTATTATGGTGGATGCAGACCGCTGCTCCTTGTTTTTAGTGGAGGGCACAGGCAACAAGAAGACACTGGTGTCCAAATTCTTTGACGTGCACGCGGGTACAAAAGTGCTACCCTCAATTAATTCAGATGAAGTTCAAGTGCCGTGGGGGAAAGGAATCATTGGATATGTGGCTGAACACGGAGAGACAGTGAACATTTCTGACGCTTATCAGGTGCCTGCTCCTCTTTGTGCATGCATGCATGTGTGCATTTGCATGAGTCACAGAAAGAAAGAGAGACAGAGAGAGAGAGAGAGAGGAATAAACTCAGACAGGGAGACAGGTTATTTGCTTTCACCCTGTCATCTTATCAGACCCCATTAATTGATCATCAATCAAACTGGGTTACAGTGCTGAGAGCATGGGAGACCAACAGCCTGATTGTTTGTCAAACAACTGATTCACAAGAACATATCGTAGGAAAATAAATAACTAAATAAAGGAGGGGAGAAATTATCTCTCTGTGGTTTTTAAAAACGTAGCTTTGTCTACTTAAGAAAGTGAGACATTACTAGATTACATTAAAGTAGGAGGCTTTTTTTTAAGACAATACCGTTACTTGGTACCAAATGTGTACCAGTAGAAATGAGTATACAAATGTGAACTAACATTGCTTTAATGTCCTTAAACAGTAAGGCTGCCCCCTCTCAGTTAACTAGTGGACAAATGTCTCATGCTGACGTTATTTTCAATAAAGTTAAAGGACACCTCTGGTAAACACAAGATTAAATGTGGTGGTTTTTACATGGTTGTTTATTACACATCTGTTGAATATGTCCAGTAATCGATTAGTCCACAAACTGGCATCAGTGTTAGTCAACTAATAATTTATTTAGTCCAGGAAGGCCCTAATAAACACATACACAACCTCTTCAAGCCAGACATGTTATAAATCATATTGCCTTTCTAGTATGTTTTTGGTGTGTGAGACATGGAGTCCTGATGAGTTGTACATTTTGCTGCACAGTCAGCTGAAGGTAAAAAGGGAAAAAGTGCTTTTTGGGGGGGCAAAACATTGTGCTTACATTGTGTCTTAATTTTGCACTGTCCCTATGGATTGCAGGATCGTCGGTTCAGTGATGAAATTGACAAGCTGACAGGGTACAAAACCAGGTCACTCCTGTGCATGCCCATATGCAACAGTGATGGAGATATTATTGGAGTTGCTCAGGCCATCAACAAAACTTCAATTGGAGAACTCTTCAATGAAGATGATGAGAAGGTAATTACAGTAAAAATTATATAAATGCTGATGTTTGTGCGCTTATTTATTTGAATAAATGTATGAAATGATGGGGGAACAATTATGGAATGCTCATTTACCAGTGATTTATATGAGGTAACCAATAACTATATCTCCTCATGGTTCTGTGGCAAAGTTGTAGCTTCTTTACAATTAGTGTCACATTTGCTAACCTGCGCAAGGGATAACAATTGCAATAGTTGGTCCACAGAGCAAAGACATTTTTTACAGACATCCTACCCAGAAGATATATGATTCATGATGATGTGAATTGTCCTCTAGCGCCACCAGTAAAATGTTTTGACATCTGTTGGATGAATTGCAATGAAATCTGGAACAGATATTAAAGATGGGGTAGGTACGTTTGAGAAACCGGCTTGAGATACACTTTTTGTTATATTCCATGGAATGCTCTTAACATGCCGATAGCAATGAATATCTTAAGTGCTTTGACAACAAATCCATAAAAAAATGTAACCTGTGGAAGCCGTAGTAGGCTACTGTTAAAAGCACGACCAATAATTTTAGCCGGCCTGGCTAAAATAACTGGATGGCCTACCTGCCTGTCAGCCTCTGCACAAACTTATCTTGTGCCCTGATTGGTCATGTGCGCGTTCGTGTGTGTTGGAGGAGGGGCTCTGTCCTCTGTAACGAAGTGGCAGATTTTTTCCGGCTGTGTATTTTCCTATACAGTCTATGGTATTTTCAAACTCTAGCGCACTCGAGCTGGTTTCTCCAAAATGACCAACCCCACCTTTAAGTTTCCCCTCTGGAAAGCTTTTCTTTAGCGCCATCAACAAGTTTAATTAATCCAATATTTTGGCTTATACTGTAAGTAAATATCTGATATATGTACAGGCTAACGTGCATGCTTTGCTTACACACTAAAGTAAGACTGTGAACGGTAAACATGACAATCTGCACGGTAACATTTTCATTGTCATGTTGTCATGTTGACGCTAGCAGAGCTGCTAGCATGGCCTTAGTTTTGTTTACTATTGCAGCACAGAGAAGTCTAGTGCAGAGGGAAAATGTTCAGACTTCATGATTCATGTGTTGTGTTTCAAGGATGTTTCTCAGGGTTATTTTTAGGCAAATACTGTTATGTAGGGTTTGTTGTGCAGAAGCAAAGCAGCGTTGTTATTTTGATGGATGGATTTTTCCGAAGTTAAAAGGGGGATTTCTCACAATTTGTATGTTAGGATTTGCCGTTTGATCTGCGAGTGTTTCTTTGGAACATTTCATCTATGATTGGGGCATTGATCTATAGGACTTTTTTGTGACGGATACTCAGACTGACCATTTCGTTTTTACTTCATTAGAATTGTGAAAATCTGAGATGAACATCACAATATCATCTTCAGAATTTGATCAGAGCTCACTCTTTGCGCTACATTTGTCTTTTCCTCTTGCATCCTGTCTTAAGAAACACTAACTGCAGCCGCTGTCTGATAAACAGACAGTAATGTTCACCCTTTATTTATTTGTTTCTGTGTCTTGGCTGAACATAACTCATATTTATTATTTCATTAATTCCTCCAGCTCAGTCGGACTTGTAGCATATTGGCCCTGAGTCTCAGTGCTCAGTTTGTAGCTAGGTCATAGCTTGTCTCTCAGCATCATCACATTTTCCTCAGGCAGTTTCTTCCAAAGGGCCAGGGCGCTGTTGAAGTGTCACCCAGAATAACATCTTTATATAAGCTGTTCAGAATGTCCAATTGGTTGGGGCTTCACTTTAGTGCGACAGCCAAGGTGTCGGGCTTTCATTTAGTGTGACCATTTAGATTTCACAACCACTCATGCGATTTTGACGCATTAACACCAGCAAAAAGGACATACTGTTTGTATGGAGCAGCTTAATGCCGAATACACCACATGATTTGTCTTCAAGATGTGTGTACAGGATACAAAGACGTCTGAAGCGTGCTCTTGGATAACTGAAAACAAGATGAGATAGGACTTTATTTATCCCGAATGAAATTGTTGTGCAAGAGTTACAAATATACAATAAACATAGCAGCATAATAATAAAATTGTACACTAACAGTGCAGTAAAAAGAGCAATGAAATAACATAGAAAGTCAAATAATTAATGAAAAACACTGTACAGTGACGAGCAGTATTGAGTAATGCAACAATTCACTGTTTTACCTTTTTGTGAATCAACTCAGTCTGAAAAGAGATCAGCCATGTTGGCAGCTGCAAAACAAAGACACAAATGTTCGTGAATGAACGCAGTGTATACAGTATATGTCAAAGCAGTAGGTGGGGGTGTTACATCTCGCGGGTTGGTCCTGATAGATCTTTTTCTGAATGAATGTTTATTTGACTTATTGCCCTCATCAGAGAGGCACGCGGAGCCGAGTGTGTTTAGTCCATCAGCACACATGAATGGATGTTACAGAGAGGCGGAGACAAGCCAACACACTGGCTTCTCTTATTGCAGCTGTGAGGGGAGAAGAGATGAAACATAAAAGCAAAGAGCTAGCTGTGCCTTTTCTGTTTTAGGGCTATGTTTCACTGCAGAAGAGTTTTTTATTCTAATGTTTTTGTCGCCATTGGAGCTCTACTGTCAAAATGACATCCATTGTTCATAGTATATGCAGATTAGAAATGTTTTTTTTTTTTCTTTCTGATGTTTTGAGTTCATCTCACATTACATTAACGTCACACTAATGCTCGGGATGGCTACAGCTGAATTAGTAATGAAATGCAATGCTAGCGTCAGAGAACACAGTAAGCTCTCTGCTCAGCACAGCTGCAGCCCTGCTTTTATACAAGACCTTGTAATAAGAGAATGTATCACAATTTCCAAAGCAAGAGATGATATTGCAATAGCAGATGTCATTAGAAATCTTAGCGTCCCTTTATTACAATGGATGTCGTTGTCTGAAAGCTTATAGGATATTTAAACACATTATAGGGCTGCTTTTAAATCCCACGCTGCCTTAATTGTGTTGTGTTCATACGCTGCAGGATGGGAGTCCTTTGGGGAGCCTGGATAATGGTTCAACCCGTGTATAATTGCATTGTCTCATTATCTTCTGTACAGGAATATAGCAATTGGCTTAATGTAAGTGTTTAAGCTGATCTTGCTTTCTCTACATCTTGCGTTATAATCTTGATTTGGCTTTTCCTTCACTTTGCATGCCTTTTCATACATCTGAGCTAATACATTAGACATGAAATGAACTACCCAGGTCGACATTTTCATGAATTTTCTAGTTCTGCCACATACAGTAGTTCCCATTTGCCAATATGTCGCTGTGAGTGGATTGTCAAACAGAATTCTCACCTCAGCGCTGTGCTCCCTCTGGCTGCCAAACTCCCAATTGGCTCGAAGACACACTGTCATAACCACTTTTACAAAATGTCCCAATGTAGATCTACTGCTAAAGAGGAGAGAACACAATTTCTGCTCTGAGACACATGTTTTTAAAAAAATGATTCCTGCATGATGTAGGATCAAGTGTAGTAAGTTCATCATACCAAACTGGTTCCTTACATTCTTCTCTGTATTTCAGCAAAATGTCCCCCTAAAAAATGAAAAATGACAATGACATTCGCAACATGTAAATAATGCAAAAGGATGACATACTTTAGAGTGGGGACCCAAGCAGACCTGCTGTCTTGCATCTGAAATGGGAAACAGATAGAGGGATGAAGATGGGGATCAAGGGCTTCAATTAAACTCAGTGCTGGCTAAGTGAGCTAAATGAACTTCAATATTAACTCCTTGTCTATTATCCTGTTTCTGATATTGCATTCTTTTAATAAATGGAAGAGGTAGTTGTATGACTCTTTGGATTCTTTGATTTGGAGCAAGTGCACAACCAGTATGCATTGTAACGGTGTAGATTTACTAGGCCTGTTTTCAGTCCGATGCAACAGTCGTTGTTCATTTCCATATAAGAGATAGAGGACATTTTGTTTCATGTGAAAAGAATAAGAGGAACAACCAATTTACGTTGGTTAAATGCCAAACAATTATGTTTTAAACTACAATGCCATTTCTGACTGGACAACTATCAAAACAAGCAAACACTAACTGATACAGAGCAAAGCAGACACGCAGATATACTGTAGGTTACTGGATGCCTATCTATTTCTCACAGATGTTTGGTAATTTCATTTAACAAAATGGTGTCCAACAGATCAAATGTGTATCACAACTTCATAATAAAAGAGTGTGATTTGACGCAGTGATTTAGAATTATAGCTCAACAGCAATGTCCTTATTTCCACACTGATGAAGGTCTGATATTTATACAGAGGTACAACCCATTTACATCTCATCAAATTAAAACAGCAACCTTTGACTCACTTAGATCTGATCACTACCGTGGTGTGTAAAGAAATCTTTCAATTTAGCAAGAGCTGGGTGTGATTGTGGCAATGTTTGTGGAGAAATCACCAGGTTTAGTCCCTGCTGTAATCTCTGAAGTAAAGCCTGACAGATGGAGTATATTATAATTCTAAAGCCACATTTTACAGGCATTTCAATGTAGATACTGAATATTAAGACTTTGTTGTGAGTTGTTGAATAGAAGCATGTCAGGCTTTGTTTGTATGCTCTTGTCACGGTTTATCTTTTAAAATAAAGGGCAACATTTCTCTTTAGGGTTTGTGTGCACTTCTTTACAAGAACAAGAAATCATCTGAAAGCCACTGTCGTTTGAAAGGTTTCATATTTCTAGTTTTACTCATTTATTATGTCCCCATAATATTCGTCCGAGGAGCAATAAGTGTTTGCAGAAACTTGATCTATCTTGATGTAACGCGCTGATGCAACAGCCGCCGCTTCGTCGTTGTGACCTCGCTTTGCTCCTGGCGTTTTTCCATATGCCAGCTATGTGTAGAACTATTTAATTATTTATGGTTATTAATAATAATTGAGCGGCACTCTTAGCGTGGCACAGTGTTTATTAGCTTTGCTGTATTAGTGCCCTTAAATTACAGTCAACCAGTACTGTATATTTGATGTAGTTTTAATTTGTACTTGTTAAAGTGGCATAAAGGCAGGACACATAATGCACTTTTATTACATTGTGTTCATTTTAATATTAATGTAGATAATAATGATTTATAACAGTGACTTGGTTTGTAAAATGTATTGGAGTATAGATTCCTGTTGCATAAATATTTGATACCTCTAAAAGAAGCAATCATTGCTAAGTGTGTTTGTAAAGCTGCTGTGCACTCTGCTGACACAAGCCAGGGAGTCCCATATGAGATCAGAGAAAATAAAGAGCTTCATTTTTATTCCCGAGAACAATTCTTGGCAAAACAACAATGGCTTCGCTTTACCGTACATGCAGTGCAACTAGTAGTTGTTATGGAAAAAGAAAGTGCTGTCTATGTCATTTCCCTCCGCTTGCCTCATATGAATTTCCAGTTGTGGAAGTAGAAGTCATTGAGGTTAGAGGAACTGACTGTCCCTGAGGCCTCGGCCAGTTAGCTTCGTTATTAAACCACTCTTTACTAGTCAGTCCACAGGTCTCTAGGCAAAAACGTCTTGTTTGTAATGCAACCTTGTATAATGGCCTGCCTGACAGAATGTAATTAGAGAGCGCGCTGCTTTTCTTGGGTTTGCCTGTAGATCCATAGCCAGATCCCCAAAGTCCTGCTCGCTAATGAATCTGCTCCTGCCGGGGCTATTGACGGCCACTGCCTTTCTGGGAAGATCATTATCAGAGAATTCCAGCTGAAATGGCATTATGTATGAGCTTTTTACTCGGCATCATCTGTTTTCCGCGTCTGACCACAATTGCATGAGGTGCTTGATTATGTATAATGACTAAATGAAGTGCATAAAGTTAATGCACTCATTAGCAATGACAGAGTGATATTTCATACCAAATTATGATTACAATTGGTTTTCATTTAGTGATTTAATTTGCACTTAGCATAAAAGGGTATCATAATATGAGCTTCGGCGTGACATGCCAGAGCAGGAGAATTCTTCTTTTTCATGCTTTTGATTTATCAAATTTAAAATAACCCTCACCTTAACCCCTATCATTAGTAATGCCAAAAGTGTGATCCCCCAAAATACAAACACACATTCATTCAACACAAGACTGACAAAGCTTGTATGTTTTAAGCGCTTACAGTATATAACACATGTTTGACAAGGATTTGAAGCGTGATTTATTAGTTTAAAGGTAATGTATGCTTTCCCAATCAACCATTGTATGTTCCCCATACAATGGTTGTCTCTTTTAACTTATAAAATGAGATATTTAAGATCCAGCTAACCCAGGAGACCTGTTTGATTGTAAAGAGAAATTGTAGCAATTAGAGCAGAGTTTCTCAACCTTTTCTCGACTTGCGACGCCATCTTTAAGTCTACAATTATCATGACCCCAGCAATTAGAGCTGACAAGTTGTCATGTGATCAAACCAAAGAGCACTGAAGAAGATCCAAGTGTAATGTAAGGATATATGTTTTAAATATTTTAAGTATATCAAAACATACAAACCGCCAATATCAATGCATTTATTTCTTGCACATCCAATTACATGTGACATCTCTCCACTAACTCCAGGTTGCTGACTACCTAAAAAAAGCTTTTTAAATAGGCACAAGCGCCCCAGTTATCAACACAGTGCTATACGCTCCTGTTCTTTACATGTTCATTTGTGGCTGACGAGTAACTGATGCTTTATTCTCTCTGAAAGGTGAGAGAGATATCCCTGTATCAGCGGCCACAGCTGAGTAACTTCCCATTCATGTATTGTTGTAGTGTCCCTACCCTCAGGTCACACTGAAGGATGGTAAATATTAGTTGGTTTGTTGTACCGATTGTGTTGTTGACACAGCATCCAGATGCTGAAGATAGATAGCTAAACACAGAGGTAGAGTAAGGAAGCACACAACCTAAATCCTATTGATTCCATGTTACGGGAGCTGAGTGTCTCTCAGATAAGGCTAATTGTAGTCCTATAGAAGTCAACCCGTGTATTCATATCCAAGAACAGCCACCTCTCTGCCTCATTCCTGCTCTTCTTTATGAATCAACAGCGGTGAGGAGGGAAATAATGTAGTTCAATTCCACACTGAATCAATCATTCGATTTCAGGATACTTATTAAATACAGTCATTAGGCCACATGAAGTGATTGCATTATTTATGTGAAGGAAATATGAGGGAAATAAGGAATTCATGTTATCAGCCCAGGGCATAGTAAGTCTGACTATTCAGTCAAATGGTAAAATGTCAGATGAATTTATGTATTTGTCCTGGCAACTAGCAAGTACTGTTGCTAATGAAAGGCAATTTTTTATGCGTTCGAATTTGAAAGCTACGTTTTTCTTGAATGGAAATATTATTTACTCGTTTTTGTTGTGTTTCCTTTCGATAAATAGCTTCAATTTTAGAGCCAGTTCTAAAAATGGCGACAACATAAAACATACCCTGCAGAGTTTTCTAACAAAATGAAAGGCAGGCTACACTCAGTGTTTCTCTCATGTTGCTACCTTTTTATTTTACTTTAAAAACACCTTTGCCTTGTAGGTTTTTCGGCATCTCAACCATTTATGTTGGCATATAATAGCAGTCATTTTGTGACATTAGGCATGCTGTTTGGTAAATAACAAAAGTCTGTTTATTATGTCAACAGGTGCTGCATATGTACCTTCCTTTCTGTGGAATTGCGATCACCAATGCCCAACTTTTCGCCGCCTCAAGGAAGGAGTATGACAGGAGTCGGGTAAGGTTAATAAACCCCCCCCATCCCTGGGATCAGCCAAACTTGCCCCCCTCCCCTAATGCTGACATTGAGGCTGAGTATTGATCAGCAGCAGCCCAGTTGCTGCCACTGCAGTGGGGATCACAGAGCAGCATGCAGCCCTGCATGGACACTTTCTCTGGATCTTGGGGGAGGGGCCTGTATGCAGACCGGGGCCTGATCCATGATCTAAATCTCCTAGGGAATGTTAAGAGATGCACTAATTCATGTCACACATTGATTTGTGATGGAAGAGAACATAATGAGAACACAGCGCTCAGTGAATGAAGGGGAGCTCCTTTCACACCATATGATTTGTATGAATTGGATTGACACTGCCTTAAATAAAAAGGGCCTAATTTACTTTTATTGGGAATACTGATCATGGTATTTCCTCCTATTGGTTCATGGTTTAAGGATTATCATAATAAATATAATAATAAGTAGTCTGAAAGCTGATTGAGGCAAAGCATCTTTATCTAAAATGGGTTTTAAAACAGCATGTTGTTTAAATTGTTGGGAATAATGGCAGTGTTTTTCCTGTTGATGGTTTTCAGGCCCTCTTGGAGGTCGTCAATGACCTGTTTGAGGAGCAGACTGACCTGGAGAAGATTGTCAGAAAGATCATGCATCGTGCCCAGACATTGCTAAAGTGTGAGCGCTGCTCTGTTCAGTTGCTGGAGGACATTGAGTCACCGGTACGGTTATTTTTTACTGCTGTTTTCTACTGTGTGTCTACCAGTCTGTACATTTGAACTAGTACATCTCTGCATCAATTTTTGTCAATGAATACTGTGTTCCTCCACACACTATTTCCAAGAGATTAAGTGATTTTATTTCCTTTTAAATCTTTCAGGTGGTCAAGTTCACCAAGTCTTTTGAGCTACTGTCCCCCAAGTGTAGTGCAGACACTGAAATCAGGTATGTTTGGTGCTTCAGTGGGAAAATCTACTCCACAGTAACATCCGGCTGAAAAAACAACATGGAGTATGCTTTCTTTTCCACATTTCTAATACAATAAACCTTTTTACCTCAACAGTCATATTTGCCTTAATTAAATTTGTAAAGCATCCATGTAGGAAAGAAATAAGAGAAATATAAACATAGAATATTTTTCAGTGCTGTTGTGGGAGTAATATGCTGATGCTGAATAGAAGGTATACTGTAAATATACAGTAGGCGCCCCACTTAATTGGGTTTTGCTGCTTTTCTCCACTGCTAGGGATGGAGAAAGAGAGGCTTGAAATTGTGTGGGATATTGTGTGGGTTATTCCCCAAGTCTTGCACTTACCATTACTGATTGGTTACTTCAAGGAAGCAATGAACTGCAACAACAATAAAAAAAAAAACGAACACCAGAAATTCCAATAGTTAGACATTATTAGTAATTTAGTAAACATCAGTCTTCTTTCTGACTAATCACACTCCCTGTTTCTGGGGTCGTATGTTAAATAAACAAACAGATTGTGATTCCTAGTAATGAAACGCCACATTACAAACTAAGCTGAAATGACAGGAATGCAGTGTCTCTGTGATGACACTACTCTTCCTAAAGGTTCACATCTGAATAACAAGGGCATCTGTGCAAGATCCATGTGTGTAATTAAATGAACATATTTGGTGTCAGATGGTGAGAGTACGGTGGGATTTATAATGCCCTGCCATCCCCATGGTGAGGGTAACGCTGAGCGAATGCACCGTGCTGCTAGTGGGTCTGTGGCAGTTAAAAGACAAACACACATTGTCGCATACACAGCTGTATCACTAGATCAAAGGGATTCAAAAGATCTGACATCAGTGTCTTTATTCTAGGCTAGGAAGACAAAATGAGCAACACTAAACGTTTATTTTGTTGCGTTTGGAAGTTAAAAGTCAGCGACACAGCCCACTGCAGTAAATGTGAATGGGAAGTCTGTGCAGGGGTGCAGGTGTTTCTGTCTGTGGCAGAGTGTGGGGGTGTTAGGCAATCACACAATTAACTTTTCATTACTTCATAAGCTACAGGAGAAGCTCACTGATATCTACTGTATGAGAAAGTCATTAAATGCAAGTCAACGTTAAAGACGGTCCTTAAGGAGGAATAAGAATGGCCTTTTGCAAGCTTGCAGTTTAATCAGTACCATCTCTTTACGTTATACTGAAGGAGAACGGACTTTTATACTCTTTTAGTAATACTATGTTGTTTTTATGTTAACAAATTAACACCATATAAAGTATATTACAATTTTTTTTTATGCTTGCCTCAGCACAATCTTTTGGTTTTGTTGTGTCCATTTTTCATCGTCCCTTCTTATGTTCTGTCCCTAGCCCCTTCAAAGACAGTATGGAGAAATCGTCTTACTCAGACTGGCTCATCAACAACAGCATTGCAGAGCTGGTGGCGTCTACAGGACTCCCCGTGAACATCAGTGATGCCTATCAGGACCCTCGCTTTGATGCCGAGGTAAACACACAATAACAGTGTTCATCTCAACCAACATGACAAACAAACAAATATTGGATATCACTTAGGTCATAGTTTTTAAAAGAGCTCAATAAAAGACAGATGCAGATGTTTCAACACACATCCAAGAGGCACCTTCAGTTCCACTAACGAGTGTGCAGACCTGGCAATGTTATCCTCCATAGGATGTTTACACGCCAATGAGGTCACATGAGATTGAATCATTATGGGCAGTGAATCCCCTTGGTGAGCTAAATTGGGATGGCTATGTACGGACGCATTTTGACGAGAAGACAGATGGCTTGAAACAAAAAGGAAGGGTCAAAACCATGCATGTCAAACCTTACCATTCATCCAGTTTATCGGTTTACATCTTAATATTTCGTTCATGGTTCTGTGACGATTCACATGTTCATTAATTGGACTGTGATCTCTCATGTAACTGTCGTGTGAACTTAACAACTCACACATGACTTTAAGGATGTGTCCAGGTGTGAAGATAAAAATAGATGTAGGTAGAGCAGCTGGAGTCTGTTGGAAGTGCCTTCACAACCAGTTCAGCTCATTTGGCTTCACCTTTTCTTTTCTTGTTTTACTGGCACCTCATGGTGAGACGTTACACCCTGCCTAGTTTTCCATTTTGTCAGCTGTAAATTGATCTCAGTAGGATAAAGGAGGAAGTGTCAACCGCAGAGGCTGGTGTTGATAGATTCAAACAGAATCCCACCGCAACCAGCAAAGCAGTCCGCTCTGCGTCCAGCTGCACGCAGCAAATGTTTGATATGTTCTACCTTAAGCAGCAGTGACAGAAATATGTGTACTTGGTTAGTAATATACCTTCATGTTACCTTGTTCTACTAAAGGTACATGCATACGTTCAAATCGGCTGTTGAAAATATAATACAAGACGAGATGCGTGATGGGTGAATATTTGAACACAAGTGCCAAAATTATATTTGAGTCCACACCCTACTTTTTAAGAATATAAACATCTTTATTTGTATTATGTCTCAAATGCAGCAGTGTGTAATGCTGTAGTAGCAGTTGGAAGCAGTTTGCTGTAAAATAAATACTGGTTAAACTTAGTCACATTTTATTTAAATAAGAAATATCAGATTAAAGAGTATATAAACACATTGATTAATTTGCCTGTTTTTTTCATTGATTTTTTGGGGTAATCAGAGAGTTTTGAGGTGTGAATAACAACTCTTAGTTATTCTTAAAACTAAATGCCTTGGAGAAAAGTGCAAAGATAAATACAGATGGATGATAATACATTTTTTCCCACTCTTTCAGGCGGACCAGTTCTCAGACTTCCACATTCGCTCCGTGCTTTGTGTTCCCATATGGAACAGCAACCACCAAATCATTGGTAAGTTCACAAATGGAGCTTCATTTTCTCTTATAGTTATTTGATATTTTTACTTCAAAGTGTTTTATTTAATTCAAGCTTTTAAACACTTACCCTGCTGGGATGGTTTTCAATGAGAGCATTAGTGAGCTCAGGCTGTGGGACGGTGAGGCCTGGCTTTGTGTTGGTGTTTACGTTATCATAAAGAGTGATGGAAGTTGGTTAAGTGCGGGCATGCAATGTTAAGTGGAGCATTGTCATGTCCAAACTTAGCAACAACCTCCAGGTCTGAAAAGTGAAGCCAAAACGGAGTTTCCTTAAACTTGCATTCTTTTAAATGACTACCATGTGACACAAATAAGTCCAATTGCATAGAATCCTATGAGAAAATGATGCTTCTTCTTTCCACTTGATTTATTACCCGAGTATAGATTTTCAAGACAACTTTCTGGTATCAAACTCTATTTATAAGTCTTTATCAAAACTGAATGATGTACATTTTTTGAAACTATGGTCCCATTTGAAGCAAAATAGACGATAAAGCAGGGTATGCTTTAAGAAGTCGCTACAACAGTGTTTCCCAGTTTGGGTGTTGTCTGAAAAGTGTGTGTTCATGAAAGTTAATTGCAACATTTGTTTGCCTAAAATTACATTTTTTAGCATGAAATGATACTTTGTTCCACGCTCTCGGTCACATTATTGTTCCAAACCAGCAAGACTGCAACGGGCAAATGCAAAACTCTAGGCTTTAAGTCCAGGTCCACAAAACAATGGGTGATGTCACATTGAGTATGTCCACGTCTTTTATACAGTCTAAGATTCAAACAAGAAAGTGCCATAACCAAATTGTTTCCATAATGTCGTAAGCAAACAATGATCTAAAAATATCCCGAGGAAGCGTTAGTATTTACCCTAATCTGAGAGAATTGGACTAGCTAAAAAAATAACAGCTCCAAAACTAAAGAAAGAGGTGTCCACATACTTTAAGGTGATAAAGTGTATATATGATGCAGATACATTATCAGCAATTACATTGCAGGTCTCCCTTGAAAAAGAGATCATTGATCTCAATGGGATTTTACCTGGATAAATAAAGGTTTTGAATTTGAATTGTGTAGCAATCACAATGTAGGTTTCAAATGTGTTTTTGCTGTAGTAGACATAAAGGGAGAGGGGAGCTTGTGCTCAGCTCAGGCTGCATGCGTGTGATTAGATCCACGCTGCACCATCACTACACACTTGGAGTTCCCTTCTTCTCGCTGTGTGCTTTGTGTTTGTGAATCAGCCCCAGGCCAACACCACACTGACACGCTGATAAATCATTGATCTCTCGTCTGGTTTTGTTGCTGGATATTGCAGGGAGGAGCAATGATAGCAGCTCCTTTCGGTCCACTGAGATCTGATGCAGTAGGTCATTCGTTATATCTGAGTGCAAAGTGATCAGCAAATCTGCCGCGGATGGTTGGTTAGAACCTGTGTGTGTGTGTTTTTTTTCTCTTTTTGCGTAGTGCATGTGTCGGGGAGGGTAGAGGGAAGCGTAAGAAGGACGGAAAGAGAGTGAGGGGGAAAAGAAATGCGGTTTGTGTGGGTGGCACCTGAGGATCTTGAGTGAAAAAAACATTATACAAACAAAGCGGCAGGAGATGAAATTCTCAAGCCAAGGATACATTCAGTTAGAAAGTGAATGTCCTTGTCTTACCACCAGGAATACGCTCAAGAAATACTGTTACTATGACGTGTCATGTTACATTTCATATGTGCGTGTAGTGTACAAATGACATTCAAATTCAAATTCAAAAGCTTTTATTGCCATTGTACAGAATACAACGATATTTATAGTCACTGCTCCAGCGAGTGCTTTGAAAACAGATATATTAAAACACAGATTAAAAGGTCTGACAGTTTCGACCAGCAAGTAGTGCACACAGCTTCGATTAATAAATAAATGAATACAATAGAATTATGATAAAATATATATGATAAATATTACAGCGTATACATAGAGACAGATCATGATTATTGCACAGTGGGGATATGGGTAGTTATTTGTGTGTGTTTAATGTCCTAATGGCCCATGGGAAGAAACTGTTTGAATCTGGAGCATTAGAATTATGCCACCCATGAAGGCTACTTTTCTAAAAGGTAGTGATGATTCTTTTTAAATTTCAGTTACCTGAGAATATAAAACATATTGGTTCTGCTAACCCGAGATTATTGGGATAATTGGTCTTATAGGTGAGCTTGTACAGTAGTGTATAGAGTCAGGATCCAGGTTTCTCACCTTGACTGTGGACTGTGTAGTGGAATTTGGACTTAATGTTTGATCTATTAGTTTGAGCGTAATAATGAGAGCCCTGCGATCGACCAAGTCATACTACGGCTTACAGGGTTTTAAATGAATGGATGAAAGGTCAGTAGGAGAAACCGGGCTGCAGTTGTCTTGTTCTGATCATAATCCGTATAAATCAATCAAATATGTGACCCTGAGCCTCTTACAGTTGATTAGAGTTTCGAACATACCCTTTTAAACAAACCAGGGTGTTTTAAACCTATACAAAGTATTTTACCCCCTTAATCCTCCAATGTCTTACAACATTACTGATCAATAGACAAAACTTCTATTTTTCTTTGCAAAACAGCTCAAGATCTGCCAGGTTGCAATGAGATTGTGAGTGAACTGCGTTTCTAAATTTCAGCTACAAATTCTCAAACTCTATGAGACCTGGACAAATCCACTGCGGGACATTAACATTTCTGTTTGTAGGACACGAGGAGCTTGTAAAATGATGAGTGTCCCTTGAAGACAGAAACTGACACATCTTTAGTTCAGCTTAAGGCACCATTTGAGTCCACTCACTAGACAATCTGCACGTCCCATTATGATTAACAGCTACTGTATTACTTTAGTAGATAAAGCCTGGTTGTTTGGTTTATTTCCTTGTGAGTTAACAAAGTCAAGTCAGTCCATTTTCTCCATTCAACACCCCTAGTGATCAAACTGTGCATTGAACAGTCACAAAAACAAGAAAATGCAATTTATGTCAAAACTCAAAATGGAGCTCATTTAAATATGTCTGGTATTGTTTGTGATCATGAAAACACATGTGGCACTAGGAATAGTTAAAGATAATGTGGTGGCCACAGGGCTCTAAGCAGTCATTTAGCTCAGTTATGCTTTGGACCTCCTATTCTGCAACTTATTACACATTACACGCTCATTACATATTGAGCAATAATAGACCCGAGAACAAAACCAGCCCTGTCTTTTTAAAAATGTAATGACACCATTAAATAAATTGTTCTTAGCTACAGTACTAATCCCATTTCTCCTCTGTGGATTTCCAGCTATATATTGATATTAAAATGTCACTTTGGCAGGTTGGTTTGACCTCATAGAGATAAATAAAAATGGTAATGTATTGTGTAATTAGTTTTTAGCATAATTTCTCAGGGACAATAAAAGGTGGTGCTTTATCAACAAAGCCTTGTAATTAGATGATGAGGGAAGCCATCTTAACAGGGAATTCTGCTGCAGAATAGTGCTCAATAACTGGACGTCTTGTCAAAGATAACATTAATTGAAAACCATTTTCACCAGAGCCACAGTGATGTCATTTTGTGTAACCGTGTATGTGTTGTGCCTCTCCTCAATAACCATTAATAATGCATGTTAGTCAATGAGTGTGTGGGTTTGATCCTCTTTTAATTAGAGGCAGGTTATATGCACTGGAGTCAGTCTTTCCAATATCACTGTGAAGTTCTGACTGTATGGTTTGTGTAACAGGTGTCGCCCAAGTGCTGAACCTGCTTGATGGGCAACCATTTGGTGACGCAGACCAGCGTCTCTTTGAAGTATTACACTTGTTTCTACATCTTTTTAAACATACAGCAGCTTGTGGGTATGTCAGAAACTGTTGTTACTGAGCTTTTCTGCTCTCTGTGCTTTTCACAGGCGTTTGTGATCTTCTGTGGACTGGGCATCAACAACACCATCATGTACGACCAGGTGAAGAAGTCCTGGGCCAAGCAGTCCGTGGCTTTGGATGTAAGAACATCTCATTTGATTGCCTGCCTCACATCACAGTATTGAAACACAAATATGTAATTTAGTTGTGTTAGAAAGTAAATCTATTCGTCTACTTACATTTGCAAAGAATAATTATTAACAGAGTCATTTTAGATAAGGAAACCCTGCACTAAGTACCTTTCTGGTATGTGTTTCACGTGGATTTCGCCACTGCCATGTTACTTATAGAGACGAATGGCAGTTTGAGTCTAGTAACTTCAATGGGAGAAGAACATTTGAACACAAATTATGACCGTTTCTTCGCCACATATCTTCCAAATATTCTGGCTTTAAAGTTATATTTTTTTACCGGTTAATCAGAAGCAAATGTACTTTGTTTGAGACCAATTTGTATAATTTGTCAGTCTCAGATACTCTTTCAGAGATCTGGCAGCAAAGCGCATTAACGTTAGTCAAACTGTGTCAAAGTTCAAAGAAAGCAAAAATTCCCTTGGAAACTTCTTCCCATAATGTTAAACATGTTTGTTAGCTGTGTTAATGTATGTTAGCAAAAGTTAAATGTAAATAAATTAGGATGTGTTTACCATAATACTGTATAACATTGGCGCCAATCGGAATTATCTATCGTTACTTAGAACATCTTATGCTTAGCAAATTGTTCTGTGACTTGAGAGAAGTTATTCCTCGCTGCTGCTGATTGTGTTAATGTTAGCTTCATGCCCTCTCTCAGATGATATTTCTCTGTGCATCCTATCTGTTCTTGTTCTCCATTAGCCATAATGTTTTTTTTCATTTTCCTTTCCCGTCATTGTATGCTCTGTGCTAAAACCTTTACCCACAAGTCTTTGGAAACAACGTCTGCTGGCTAATATATAAACCTCTTCTTAGTAATTCTCTCTCAGGGGTCTTGGTGCTCGGCTCCTTTTTTTAAGTCTCATATTTCCGCAAGATTGTACGCATGAATAAAAGTGCTGATATCTCTTCGTAGATAACCTTCTCACAAAGGTTTTATTGAAAATTAATGAGCGGCAGTGAAAAGCAATCCCTCATCTGCCCTGCAGTATGCGGGCATCCAGCACTACTCAGCCTTTACGGTACGTCCTTACATTACAATAGGGAGCTTTCAGGTGCATTGTGGTCGTTTTCAGCACCCGCTTTCAAGACAGGAGAAGCACCGAATGAGAGATAGAGCATTTAAAAGGAGAGGCACACAGTGAACTAATATGTAGATGCATTGCTCCTGGCAGCACTGAATAAACATGAGCGTTTATGATCAAATAAGCAACTGGAGGTCTGTGCGAGGTATTTCTCACAGGATATGAAGGGAACATGGCGATGTGATCAGGGCTGACATCGCTGCTCTTGTAAACTGTTCCAGAGGCGAGCGTTAACTTCCTCATCTGGAAGATCCACTGAAATTATGTAACGCCAGTGTGCCCTTATGTTTATCTTAATTATAAAACAAATAATACATTCGGTGAAACCGTGTCATTATTTTTTTTTTACAGGTACTGTCTTACCATGCCACTTGCTCCAAGACTGAAGTTGACAAATTCAAGGTAACTGATATTCATCATTACATTTGTCTGAGTGAACCCATCTCTTTCCCCGAATACTGACTGCTGTACTCAGTTATTTATAAATCTGAGCTCAAGACAGATATTAAAGGGACAGGTTACCCCTAACATATTTATTGTATCACCTATAGTGCTATTTATCAATGGAGATTGTTTTGGTCTGATATGCCGATTGTTAAAGATATTGGTCGTAGAGATAGTAAGCTTTCTAAGAAATATAGTCAAACCAAATAGCACTTTGATTGTGATGTTCAAAGACAAATACAAAAACAGTAAGGTATCCAGAAATCATGACCCGGTTACTCGGGATAATCCACAGACTTGTAGAGAGCAGTTTCATGTAGGAACACTTTTCTTTGTACAGCATCACTGTGCAGAAGGAACCGTACATCATCTCATGGACGAGAGGCTCATGCTCGTGACAGCGTGAGATGTAAACATTAATAGCGTCCTCCTCGGCTCAGCTGAGCTCAGGAGAGCCTCTGTCCTTGAGTAGATGCATGCACGTTCAACGAGCATATTGCTGTATAGTTTGCAAAGCTATTCATAAACAGAATGGGATTATTCATAAATGTTCTCAACATTGGAGGCAACTGAGGCCATTACAAACAAAACACTTGTTATGTTGAACTACCTGGTATCATATATTGCTCTTATTGTGGACACAAAGTAGAGGACGAGGGATGATGTGGAATCATTTCTTAACCCCCTGTTACCACCAATAATTAAGTCCTAATAACTCAATGACCAAATAAGTTGTTTGTCATTTATTTCCAAAGGGACCCATGTGAATGTCAAGTGATCTGATGTTTTCTGGTGAGGACAGTCTGCCTGTATATATATAAATATTGCAGCGTATACACACTCTTGGTGTCGATTACAATGTTTGATCATCAGGTTTGCTCTGGTGGTGCAGGTAATTGCCTTTATATAATTTCATTGTTTTCCTACTTATGTAGTCATGATCCTTAATGTCTCTGCTTTTTATTGAGTTCAATTAAGACAAATGAAAAAGAACAATATTAAAGGGTCTATTGTGGTTCTGCAAAAACCTGTTAACAAAAATATGATTCAAGAAATCAGCAGTAAAACACATTTGGATTTCTCTGATGGCTTTAAACTGTTGTTTACAAGAAGGTGAAGGCTTGGAAATGTAGCTCATGATGCATTTATTTTTGTTATGGGCTCTTTAATTATGATATCTTGTTTCTAATTCAATAACAACCTGTCATTCATTTAATAGGAAAGAAAAATCTATGGCAACAGACGAATTATTGGCAGCCTGTCTTCTAGACTTCCTTTTCCATTTCCTCCAGAACTTCAGTAGCATGCGAGCAAAAATATGGGCCTGGAATTCCCCAATGAAAATAGGATAATTGTGGTATTTGAATGTATTAAATCAATCAGTAGACATTCATTGTCCATGCATTACTTATAAAGAGTAAAATAAATGAAAATATCTGCATTTTTTATTGGCATGACACTTCTGAAATATAGATATGACCTATTTTCCAGCATTTTCTTGTGTAAGATGTTCCCCTGTGGCCATCACGGCAAAGTAGGAACCCCGCTTCTCCGTGAGCTCGTGTGATCTCTCAGCCCCCTCATCCACGCTCTGCTTCCTCCCTTTCCCCCCCCCCCCACTGTCTTTCATAACTGCTCTACATATTGAGCCTCACGGAGCACACTAGACTGGGCTTTCACCAAAGTGCAAATGGAAAACAAACCTGGCTGACATTTGGCAACCCAGGGTTGTGAATTGAGAGAAAAGGGAATACCTGCTGACCCGTCAGGCAAACATTTGATAAGGAAACATGGTGGCTGTTAGAGGGGAGACACAGGAAGAGAAAAATGGCAGATAAGAAATATCTGCTCATTAAACCACATCCAAGACAGCAGACATGGGTGCTTCAGTGTGAATATGGTTAATTGGAATCACGTATGTGTTGGGAGATTTTGTTTTTGTTTGAATAATAATGGAAGCTGTTGATGATTACTACTGCACCGCTACGTTCGTCAATGAGCTCTGAAAGTAAACAACGGTGAACACCTCCGCTAAAGCTCCCTCATTAATCTTAACCCTCACCAAATGAGTCTTCGGAGTCTTAATTAGCATTTCTTCATATTTCCATGTATCATCTGAAAGTGGCACAGCACCCTCTGACCTCTCCATGCTCTTGTGCTCTCTGAACTCTTTTCCTCTCTTTCTCAATGAAACAGGCGGCCAACATTCCCCTGGTTTGCGAGCTGGGCATCGATAAGCTGTACTTTGATGATTTCTCCCTGGACATGGATGCCATGATAACGGCCTCTCTGAGGATGTTTATGGAGTTGGGAATGGTGCAGAAATTTAAGATTGACTATGAGGTGAGACAACTTCATCTATTTCCTTTGAATTCTTGACAGATTTTGCCCAGAACACTTTTCCTTCACCAACGTGTCTTCTTGATAACCGCTGTCTCATGTGCTCATCCCTCTCTCTGTGTTTCTCTCAGACGCTGTGCAGGTGGCTGCTGACGGTCAGAAAAAACTACAGAATGGTTCTCTATCACAACTGGAGACATGCCTTCAACGTCTGCCAGTGCATGTTTGCCATGCTAACGGTAAAAGACACTTGTACTAGGGAATTTAAAGCAGATGTTTATAAAACTATTGTTTAAGGAAACACATAACAGTTTCCTTGCTGAACTGGTATCTTTAGAGCAGGGGTGTCAAACTCAATTTCATCCCGGGCCACATCAGCATTATGGTGGCACTCAAAGGGCCAGTTGTAATTTTAATTATATATAAATATATACATATGTAAATATATAATATATATTAAATAATGTATTATATTACATTGTTGGCCCTGCATTGGATTATTATCAGTTCTGGTAATATATTCCTAAATAACTATGTATGAAAGCAGAAGTCTAGGGCAAATAATTGAAAAGAAATATTCAACAATTACACCAATTGTATTGTATATTATATTCTTTGCAAGCTCTTGCGGGCCACATAAAATTAGGTCGCGGGCCGGATTTGGCCCCCGGGCCATGAGTTTGACGCCCCTGCTTTAGAGAAACTCATGAGCATCTTTATCTCAATTGGCATGAGTCCGTCCATTTGCTTTGATTTAGAGAGCTCCCAAAAGCTTGCAAATAGTAAAATAAGAAAAGGTACTGAAGTACCACGTTCAATTTATTAAGCTTACAGGTTAGCTTCTCCACTTAAGAGAGATTTCGGCTCTGTACCTCTCTTTTATAAAAAACGTATGAGGGTCAAATAAGTAAAATCATTCAACATTTAAAAAGAAGACAATAAAACAAAATAAGGAAAACTTGGTGTTTTCTTTAGTAACTTCTTAGATCAGTCAAAACAGAACATATAAATATTACTTGGAAATTGTTGCATTGGTTCTTGTACTCAAGTAAAGCAACTGATTTCTTCTACTACCAGTAGACGTTTTAGTGGTGGAAGTGTTTGCATGAAAGTATCACAGTTAAAATGATGAATACCAGGTTATAATGACAGTTGTACACACACACACACACACACACACACACACACACACACACACACACACACACACACACACACACACACACACACACACACACACACACACACACACACACACACACACACACACACACACACACACACACACACACACACACACACACACACACACACACACACACACACACACACACACACACACACACACACACACACACACACACACGTTAATGATGTAATCAAACACAGCATTATTGCATGGCGTCCCATCTGAATTGATTATTGGCAGAGGTAGATGAAGTAGTAGTGTGTAAGCTAAGCCTCTCTCTCCTGCCAAGTGTTTTAATGAGTGGGCTGAGGGCCGTGCGATCTGCGCCGCTATCCCCACAATGACCCTGAGTGACTCACTCAGCCTCCAGGGATCATCCATCCCAGCCGTTAAGCTCCCAGAGTGACTGTCTACTGCTGGCTATCTAGGGAGATACAGACTTATACAGATGGTGCTACTGTTGAAGGGTTTTTCTTTTTTATTTAATGAAGACCTCACAGTTTCTTATAATAAGACAATGAGGCTGGGTTCCATTAACGATTAATTTAATGTTGGAACATTTCTAGTTAGAGTATAGCAAATCTACATTTGAAATAAGTAAATCCAGAGTCAAAATGAACCACAGTAATCAATAACGAGATGATTGCTCATCCAAATAATTAGAACAAAATAAGTAAATAATAAGAAGATGGGTTGGTGTCTCAGCAATAGAGGAAGGAATTGTTGTGTGCTCTTGAAAAATTAGGAAAAAAAGGATAAACAGGGAGGCTAAGTTAATATTTTATTGCTTTTGTGAAGTAATTGTTTTTAGGTGATTGTGCTCTCCCGTTATTTTGCTCAAAACATCTTAAAACAGCAGACATTTTATAAGGTAAACCTCCTGAAATGTAAGTTTAAAGTTGATACTAATTTGTAGCTCATAAATGTTGGTGCAACAAAGTTACACTTAATCTACTGTAGGTTTATAGTAAAACATAAACACGAGTTTAACCATGATCTAATCGGGTTTCAATGTGATTCCTTGTTGCTGAAACCAGCCGACTGCAGCTCTTATTTGTGTGTTCTGTTTTCTCCTCTCCTCGGTAACATTCAGACGGCGGGCTTCCAGGAGACTCTGACCGAGGTGGAGACCTTAGCGCTTATTGTAGGTTGTGTGTGCCATGACTTGGACCACAGGGGCACCAACAACGCTTTTCAAGCCAAGTAATGTTCCCACTTTAACTCTCTGTCCCTTCCACACAAACACACTCCCTCCTACACACCGTTTATAGTGTTTTACCACCTGCAGCCGTCTGCAGCACTCAAGACCAGATCAGCAAGAGTCAAGTGGCAAGTTGTATAAAGCTTATGTAAGAGTCTGCTTAATGAAGAGACTGTAAACACTGCTGACTCTGATCTGCAGCTATTAAACTGATATTGAATTGCTCAGTGTTCTCTGCCTGCACAAAGGTTATCATAGTAAACGGCATCTGTAACCAAGATGGGGAAAGAGTTGGAGTGTCGACATTATCATGAGCTAAATGAAATTTTAACTAGGATTTTTTTTTTCTTTTCTTGATAATCCATTTTTGTATCATCATCTAATCAGGGTCATCAGATCAAATGTCTTAAATTGTTTGTTTTATATACATTTGTTAGTTGTAGGGCTGCAACAAACGACTAATTTGATAATCGATTAATCTATCGATTAATGAAACGATTAATCGATTATTCGGATCGTTAAGGTTTTAACTGTACTACTACTTATATCAATACTGCTTATCGATCTGGTCCTTTTAACGATAGTATTAACGGTTCTTTTGACAAGAAATAAGGTAAACTAACTAAACAAATTGTGAACAAAACTAGCATTGCTTTTTATTTTTAATTAAATGCATAATATTTCACATCAAAAGAAACAACAATGTTTTAACAAATCATATTAAATAATGTGATGACAGAACTGTAAACAGAATAGCTGAAACTTTAACAAAATAACTCAGTTACCTCTAATCATTAACCTATGTTTTTATAACTGAGTTAACTCTGTGTGTTGCTGCTAGCATACATAACACCTGACGTGGAAACGTTACTCGTGGACGGGGCTACAGAGCTACTAGAAAGACAGTGGAACCCGGTGCATTCCTCCGTCTGAATGTGGTGCACTTTTGCTAAATGTTTAGACAAATTGCTCGTTTTACCGCCTTTATATGATAAACTGTTATTGCACTTTTGGTAACGAGCATTGTCCACATCGAGACGGC
The DNA here is from genome assembly GCF_949606895.1 of Notothenia rossii. Lineage (NCBI taxonomy): Eukaryota > Metazoa > Chordata > Actinopteri > Perciformes > Nototheniidae > Notothenia > Notothenia rossii. Next base: position 82,252,347 of record NC_136904.1, read on the forward strand.
TAAAGTTTAACCACACCTCGGAGCGCGTTCTCTCCGCCATCTCCTGTGTGTGTAAACTGCCCCGCCCCCTCGCAAGCAGGCGGGGGAGAGATCTCTCGTCTGAATTGGGAAGATCGAAAATATATTATAGACGCATTTTGTAGTCATATTGCATATTAGAAACTGAGTTGGCGACACTAAGACTGCGATATAATGTTTATGTAGCAATAATACATATGACATATGTTTTAAATCTCTCCTGTACCGATAAAAAAGAGCGATAACGTTGGAGCTTAACGGGGTGTAGAACACATGTGATGACGTCACCAACGAATCGACGACTGAATTAGTTGCCAACTAATTTGGTAATCGATTTTAATCGATTAAGTCGATTAGTTGTTACACCCCTAGTTGTAGCTACGATAGTGCTAAAGTTTAGGGTGACAATCAAAAAGCAGGTAAAGAAGCTTTTGTATCCAATGAGTCAGATTTGACAGTGGCATTTTACAATTGGAAACATTGTTCTTTCTCCATAATAAATGATGATCATTTACAATGTTTCAAGTAGGATTTTCAGCTGCTTTTATTATTGAGCCATAAGTTGTCGACAGAGTACAGAGAGAATTGCTGAGGGAATTACAAAAGACTCGGTATTATTTCTTATTTCTCAGTATGTGTTGAATGCTTATTGTGTTATCTCTCTTGTTGATCCCTGTGTGTGTGTGTGTGTGTGTGTGTGTGTGTGTGTGTGTGTGTGTGTGTGTGTGTGTGTGTGTGTGTGTGTGTGTGTGTGTGTGTGTGTGTGTGTGTGTGTGTGTGTGTGTGTGTGTGTCAGGACGGGCTCAGCCCTTGCTTTGCTTTATGGGACCTCTGCTACGCTGGAGCACCACCACTTCAACCACGCTGTTATGATCCTGCAGAGCGAGGTGCACCATGTTCCTTTTTCTGCTGCAATGCAGTGGGTTTGCAACTAACAATTATTTGTAATTATTATCAACTATCTAGTACATGAATTCAAATGTCTGAAGTAAATATTTCATCTTGGTTTCTTAAGCAACATTATGACTCACCAGAGCAGGAAAAAACACAAGTTAAAAGGACTAGTTCAAAACATGTTGCCTTCTTGATGAGAGGTTAGCTTAGCTTAGCATAAAGACTTGAAACAGTTAGCATTATGGGCATTTATTTATATCTAAAATAAAGTCAAATTAAACAATCTGCGATGGGTGCTAGCGTCTTAAAAGCTCATGAACTAACAAGTGATATCTTGCTTGTTTTCATCTGTACAAAAAACAAAGTGTAAAATCAACAGGTTTTATTTCCTAGAGGAGTTATATGCAACAACATTTTAGGTTGGCAGCCTAACAGATTCACATTTATGAGACAGATTCAAAAGTGGTGCTGGTCTTGAAAATATTCCTCTTTTCAAAATACAAAATTAAAGTCACTTTTAAAGTCAATGTACCATGACAATACACCTGACAGCAGAACATTTGTTCAGTTACACTTCTTCTATCTCTCTCTCTCTCTCTTAACTTTTAAGCCATCTCTAAATGAAAAACTTAAATCATAAAGCCCATAAAAATCAAATCAAATAAGCTAGTTTGCATGTGAAGGGAACCATGTGGAGTCTTAATGTCTGCCGTAGGTGAGGGAGTAAACAAAAAGCTCATGCTGTCCTCAAATCATCGTCATTACAGAGGCGATAGATTTGGTGGTAATTGGTTGAGAGACGTTTTACCAGGTGACTGGCTTTGCATCAAGTAGTAATTAAAAAGGTTTTGGGGGAGCAGCTGAGACGAGGCTTAGCAGAGTTTGTTCCAGTGGCTTCATTATCGCGCCGCTGACAACACAGTAAGCTGACAAATGTTTGCTTGGAATATCATAATGGTTTCTGTTGATACTGGGGATGACCTACTGTCGCCCTATTAGCATATACATTAATAATGTGGCTAATTCAAGCAGAAAGCCCACGATTCAACCCGCACAAAGCATTTATTTTACACTTTTAAACGTCACTCACTCCCTTTGTATCTTTCAATTTCCCCTCATCATTCTCACTTCCTATTTTTCTCGCCTTCATCCACTCCAATTGTGACAGAATAAGAGAAGTGCTTTGTGCCTTTGCTGTTACATCGTTCAATGTTTCATGGGAACACATGAGCTCAAAGGCAATTTGCACTTGGATTCTCAGCGTTTGAAAGGAAGAAGGGGTTATCCAGTTTTGAGGATCTCTGCTAATTTCTGCAGGTCCTTATTATTCTCTCAATCTGCTCCTTCTTGGTTATCACCTCGACATCTTCAATTTTCACCAGACAGATCTCTCCATTCTCTATAGGATGGTGTCTAAGTGGATGTATAATACATGATGTTTCAATGATAGAGAAGCTCATGTGACAGATGTTGCTTAAGTATTAGGAACCGCTGGCCTCTCTTTTTCAGTTTTTTACTATTCGTTGTGCAAATAGGCTTTTTTAATGAAAGACTCTCCCTCGTTCACTTCTATATAGATTATAGATCCTCAATTATCCAAAACTCAACTCAATTATGAAGCACTTTCATATGATCATGCAGCCTCAAGCGTTTTACAAAGCAAACTGAATGAATACATATATTTCTTGCTATCTATTAAGTCACTTCAAAACAAATTGATTTTTGTGAAAACCAATATTTAAGACTTAAATACTAGAAAATTAGGCATCTTAAATACATTGAATGTTAAATTAAATATGACACATGGAACTTTGAGGTTGTTATCAAACTATACAGTTTAGTGTCAATTTAGAAAATAAACCGGCAGAAAGTAAATGTTATTCATTCTAAGCTACTGCACAGTAAATGTTCACATTCAAAATAAATGATAATAACAGTTTTAATTGTAGTGCTTTGACAGAAAAACGAAAACAAAAGCAGGATATCAAGAAGGCAATTAAACAACAGAAAGCCACACTGAGTCCAAACAAAGGAACAAATTAAGGTAAAATAGTATAGTAAAGAGAAGACAAATGATAAATAATATAAGAGAGTAAAAAGATGATCTGTTACAGATATGCCAGTATTGTCAGCAGTCTGTCATAACAGTATGCTCTTATTAAATAATTCAAAACACATCCAAAATAAACCTAAGTTGTATGCACCCTCGCTGTTAAGTAAATGGTTCCCATCCCAAACTAGTAAATAATTAATGTAGGGGCTAGTGCTTCTTTATTTGAGGTTATTTGTGTGCAGTGGGAAAATTTGTTTGGACATGTTTCATTATGTTATCTCTGTATGTGTCTCCACAGGGTCACAATATCTTCTCCAACCTCTCGTCCACAGAGTACAGCGACCTCATGCAGCTGCTGAAACAGTCCATTCTGGCCACAGACCTCACACTCTACTTTGAGTATGTTCTGCTAAACACCACGCCGCTTATTAAACTGTTAAATCTCCTGACAGTGAGAGGTCCACAGAGCCCGGCTGGCTCCAGTATACTAACTTATTTATACAATAAAGCATACGGAGCCCTCTCTGTACAATGATTACTGCAGGTTTCTTTGAGGGAATACCGCCCCCTTGTGGATTTCATGTCTCTTACACCTACAGATGTCTTGTTTCCCTTTAGGAACAGAAACACCTTCTTTGAGATGGTCAGTAATGGGGAGTACAACTGGAACGTGAAGGCTCATAGAGACATGTGCAGGTAACGCCCTGCACACAGACAAACATGAGGGATATTATAATATCTTAAGCACTGCACTAATTAAATACATCTGATTTCTTTCAGATCCATGATGATGACAGCTTGTGATCTTGGTGCCGTCACTAAACCTTGGGAAATATCACGCAAGGTGAGAAAACTCATTAAAATGCTTTTTTCAAGTCACTCATGAGAATATTCAAGATTTTCCTTACATGTATAAGGCACACTAACGACAATCAACCTTTTGTTGTGGTTTGTGTCATTGTTTTTGGCAAACCGCAAAGAATCTTCTCACCAATAAATACATAAATGCATTTCTGAACTATTAAAATAGAGCTGAAACAATTGGTTGATTAATCGATAAATGGTCCAAGAAGAAAAAAAGCCAAATATACGATTGTTCCTGTTTTTAAGCTGTTTGCCGTGAATTTGCTGTTTTCTTCATCTCATATGTTTGTGATCCTTGATGTCATCATCTTGGGCTTTCACAGGCATTTACAACACAACTTACTTATATTTTAAAGACCAAACAATGAGTTACGAACATGTCTGTCAGACTAATTCACAAATGTTTTCTCTTGCAGGTTGCAGAGCTGGTGACCAGCGAGTTCTTCGAGCAGGGTGACCGAGAGAGATCAGAGCTGAAGCTCACGCCCTCGGTGAGTACACACAACCATCTCTGGTGTTTTGTGCTTTTGCAGTTAGTTTCACCCCCGTGACCTCCGCTGAGCTGATGATGCAGAAGATTTATTTTATCTGCAGTTCCAAAACACACTGACTGTGTAGGAAACATGAGATCTTGTGTCTCTTTGTGTGGGAAAAGTGAACAGTCAGCTTGGCCACTGCACTTCCTCACTGCTGCGCCAAGAGCAAACTGTGGACCGTGTAAGCATCATTCTTTAAAAAAAAAAAACTCCCCCTACACAGGAGTCAAACTCTGACATTTCTATTAATTCAGCTGTAAACAAACACACCATTTGGCTGTATTCAGCTCTAGCATTGATTTTCTCATAGCTGAGATCATGCATTTACTTTATTTTTCTCGTGTGAATTTAAAAATAGCACAATACTAGTGGCATGGAAAGACTTTGGTCCTAAGATCTTAACTCGCATCGTATTCAGACTGTCCTCAAAGCCTCAGCGCCACAACAGAGGAATACTGTGTGTTTGATTGAGGAGCTTTGAAGGCTCAACTGTGTTGCAAGTTCTGAAAAGGGGGAAAACCAACAGCTTTCTGCGAGCAATTAATGGCTGTTGACTAATCGAGCCAGGCCACATTGCCTCTCCTCTGAAATAACTAATGCGTTAGCCTCCGGTCTGCCGCTTGTGTCAAACCTTTACCGCTCAGTGTGTGTGTGTGTGGGTGTTGGAAATGAAATATTAACTTCTAAGTCGTAGCCCAGTAACTATCTCTGAAGCACAGCCTCAGTGGAGCCTCTTAAGTTCAGACTGCAGAAGAATGGGGTAGAATAGGAAACGCACGTGAACTAAACTCTATTGTCTTGAGAGCAGAGGGAGGATTTGCTTAGGGGAGAAGCACTATATTCACTTGTTCCTCCAGTAAAAATGTAGGTGTAAATACATTTGAACTTTGTGTTTCAGGCCATCTTTGATCGAAACAGGAAGGATGAGTTGCCAGGGCTTCAGCTGGAATGGATTGATGGAATTTGTGTGCCACTGTACGAGGTAAATGCTTTAAGATCTGGCCTTCATTGTGACACACACACACACACACACACACACACACACACACACACACACACACACACACACACACACACACACACACACACACACACACACACACACACACACACACACACACACACACACACACACACACACACACACACACACACACACACACACACACACACACACACACACACACACACACACACACACACACACACACACACACACACACACACACACACACACACTCTCTTTCCTCAGCTTTTGTCCAACCTCAGTAACATCGACAGTGAAGCCATCACCAACAACTATTCAACTTTTTCTCTTTGCAGCCACAGATTTTTCACTGAAAAAATAAATGTATTATTTTATTTGTTATTGAAAGCCATGAAACAACTTCAAGGTTGAATCCTGTTCTTTTGAGAAGAGAATAACGAGTTGGCACTTTCTGACTGTAGACGGCTCAGAGGAAGTGCAGTGAATAGAGCTGTGAAGTAAGTCAGGTTAAATCTCCTCTGTAAGACAGTGTACTTTGGGCTTTACTGCACAACAATGAAATAAGGCCCGACTGTTGACTGCCTCTCTTCTGAGACATTTTGTCTAACGCACACATAGAGCGGCACTGGATCCCAGCTGAGCAAATGTTAGGGTCAGAGCTTGTGGTAATCTTTCAGGGAATTAATGGAAATCTATACTGTGTCCTCGCCAGTATAGTAGTGTGTGTGTGTGTGTGTGTGTGTGTGTGTGTGTGTGTGTGTGTGTGTGTTTCTGAATGACGTCAAGAGAGGTTCACCCCACCCCCCCAATAGCGGCGGCTGTGTGGGAGAGAGTCTGATTTACCGAGAGATCAGCTCTGTTAAGAGAAGAGGCGTGCTGAAGCCAAATTCATGAAAGCAAACAGTTGTGAAGGCAGTCGAGGATAAAAAAAGTAGTAGCGTCCTTACAGCTTTTCAACTGTTAAAACGGCGTTGTATTAAAAACATTAATCTTAGTCATCACGACTGGAACACAAACAATAAATAAATGAATTATCCCGGGATCAGTGTCAGAAGTTAGAGCAGACTTATCAGCGCGGGGCTCTGTTCCTCCATTGTTACAGTCTGTGCAGTGTAGATAAAAAGCATCAAAGCAGTGTGTTGTCTGCGTGGGGGGTTTGTCTCCACGCCTCATGTAAAGGCTGATGTTTGGAGAATGCAGATATAGAGCTCACGATCATGCTGCTGCCAATTAAACTTGCGAGGGGGAGAACAGAGGAAGTTCAGAGGCGGCAGGGTTTTTGTCCGTGGGCGGAAGAGATCTCGTTCTTGATCTCGCTGATCTCCTTCTCCTGGTGGTGGCTCGCTACTTTGTGGAATATTAATCCCCCATTATATAACCTTCCATCTTTACACCCCACAATATGACAGTCTCTCTCTCTCTCTCTCTCTGCTTCTTCTGAGTCTACCTCAGCGGAATAATGATGCTGTGCAAACCAATGACCATGTCCCACTGTGGATACTGCAGAGAGAGGGGGGGGAAATGTTTTCCTTTAGAAAATGATTCTTCTTTTAAACCGCAAACGAGACAAATCCACACTGATTGAGACGAGCAATCCGCTCTTTGTAGTTTCACAGCTGTGTGTAGGCCACATGCCATCACAGTGTGATATTTTTTCATTAACAGCTAATCTGCAGATCATTTTCTCATTAATCGTTGGGTTATAAGATATATTTATATAGAAGAATCTAAGCAGAAAAGAGGTTTAATCAGATTAAGAATCTTTATAACGGGAGCTTTGTGGATACATACCCAACACATCACACAAATGAATTTGGTAAAATATTCTTATTTGACTGTTATAATACAGCAATTGGGTCTCATCGTGTGCTCGGAAATAGGAATCAGAAATGAATTGTCTAAAAACAAAAAACAAACACAGCAAAACAAATGATATACCTATGTCATTGAACTGAGCAATTTGGCATCCGGCCATATTGATAACAAACATTACTCAACGCTTGCTAAACTGCATGTTGTTGTCTCAGTCAGTGCTTCCTTTGAATACATTTATGTATATATCATAACAAATGTCAGAGAAAAAGTACAATAAACAGTCCAAAAAACCTTAAAAACACATTTAAAATCACATTAAGACAGAACAGCAGCAAACCCTCCAGGTCGAGGAGCTAAATACAGTGTGCTTCAATCGTTAGCTATTTATATCAACTCTATGTTCCCATACAGTACTACACATATAGAAAAACAGATGGGTTGACATGTCTAACAGGCATGGACTACAGAAATGGAAATCCATACTCTAATATTGCTCGGCATCATAATTAGCAGCACACATATTCCAGCAATTACAAAATAATCAATTATTAAATCATGCATGTTTATTAAACCACCTTTCAGGACATGTTATGAATTCTTAATAAACAAAAGTGGTCAGAGGGTTGTTTTTTAAAAATAGTTTTGATGTCTGAACTTACTTGGCCACGTTACAGAGCCTTGTTCTGGTCGACCACCCACACAAGTGTTTTAATTGTTTGCATGAATTAGTGAATACTCCCTCTGAATATAAATGCATTTAAAGTTCACTTAATTGGCTACTGTGATTAGATGTGTTTTCTCCAACAGCACATTTGATTTCCCTTTCATAAGCAAAATACACAATCCCCAGTGTGGGTGTACTTACTTACCTTCCTATTTATTTCATTCATTGTTACAATGGCTGCCAATTTACTCCTTTATTTGCGTGTGACTAATGTGTGGTATGTGGGACCCATGCCAACATGTTATATTAACATATAAAACGGGGTTAATGAAACAACTAATTAAAGACTTCCCTGGAAATCCAATAGACTCAGTAGACAATGTGAGGAGAACAGAGGGAACTAAATCTCCCCGTCTCTCAGGTAATTTGTTAAAATGGATGAAAGCTTTGAATACACGGCCACTTATAGTTTAACACTAACAAATGACAAAGAGGACTTATCTCGGTCATACACGTGCTTCTAATCTTTGAACAGCAGCCATTTCACTGCCTTAAACTATAAAGCTATACTGTGCGTAGCTGTTCTCGTAGCAGTGCTGTGTTCTCTGTATTGTTTCAATTGTTTGATGAATAATGTGCTGCACTTCATCTGTGCCTCCCATATATTATCACTACTCGTCGTAGAGCTAAGCTTTTTTCTAAAAAATACATACGAATTGATATGTGAAAAATACATGTTATTTTAACCCAATGTTCCCTTAATGATCTTGGGTAAAAGTCTGCTAGGAGTCATAAGTTAGTGTCCTAACTGAAGACTTGCCTTGATGAAAGGACTGGGGGCGCTGTTTTGCTTATAGCATTTGCATATTTTTCAATTATAAGCAGGTTTAGTCTATAAGACTTTTTTTTATTATTGTTAGCACATCAATACAGGACTGTCTCAGAAAATTAGAATATTGTGATAAAGTTCTTTATTTTCTGTAATGCAATTAAAAAAACAAAAATGTCATACATTCTGGATTCATTACAAATCAACTGAAATATTGCAAGCCTTTTATTATTTTAATATTGCTGATTATGGCATACAGCTTAAGAAAACTCAAATATCCTATCTCTAAATATTAGAATATCATGAAAAAGTATACTAGTAGGGTGTTCAACGAATCACTTGAATCGTCTAATTAACTCGAAACACCTGCAAGGGTTTCCTGAGCCTTGAAAAACACTCAGCTTGGTTCAGTAAACTAAATCACAAGTATGGGGAAGACTGCTGATCTGACTGCTGTCCAGAGGACCGTCATTGACACCCTCCATCAGGAGGGTAAGACACAAAAAGAAATTTCTCAAAGAGCAAGCTGTTCACAGAGTGCAGTTTCAAAGCACATCCACAAAAAGTCTGTTGGAAGGGGGAAATGTGGCAGGAAACGCTGCACAACCAAGAGAGATGACCGCAGCCTTAACAGCATTGTGAAGAAGAGTCGCTTCCAGAATTTGGGGGAGCTTCAAAGACAGTGGACTGAAGCTGGAGTCCAGGTATCAAAAGTCACTGTTCACAGACGTGTCCGGGAAATGGGCTACAATAGCCGTATTCCCATGGTCAAGCCACTTCTGAACTCAAGACAACGGAAGAGGCGTCTGACTTGGGCTAAGGAAAAGAAGCACTGGACAGTTGCACAGTGGTCCAAAGTCCTCTTTTCAGACGAAAGCAAGTTTTGTATTTCATTTGGAAGTCAAGGCGCCAGAGTCTGGAGAAAGGCTGGAGAGGAGCAAAATCCAAGTTGCTTGAAATCCAGTGTGAAGTTCCCACAGTCAGCGATGGTTTGGGGAGCCATGTCAGCTGCTGGTGTTGGTCCACTGTGTTTCATCAAGCCCAGAGTAAATGCAGCTGTGTACCAAGAGATTTTAGAGCACTACATGCTTCCGTCTGCTGAAAAGCTCTATGGAGATGAGGAATTCATTTTCCAGCATGATCTGGCACCTGCCCACAGTGCCAAAACCACCAGTAACTGGTGTACTGACCATGGCATTACTGTCCTCGATTGGCCTGCAAATTCCCCTGACCTGAACCCCATAGAGAATATGTGGGGTATTGTGAAGAAGAAGCTGAAAGACACCAGACCCAACAATGCTAATGAGCTAAAGGCCGCTATTGAAGCATCCTGGGCATCCATAACACCTCAGCAATGCCACAGGCTGATTGCCTCCATGCCACGCCGCATTGATGCAGTAATCCGTGCAAAAGGATTCCCAACCAAGTACTGAGTGCATTAATGGACATTTTCAAATGTTTGATTGTGTTTTGCTGTTATAAATCTTTTTTTTTTACTTGGTCTGAGGAACTATTCAAATTTTTTGAGATAGGATTTTTGAGTTTTCTTAAGCTGTATGCCATAATCAGCAATATTAAAATAATAAAAGGCTTGCAATATTTCAGTTGATTTGTAATGAATCCAGAATGTATGAAATTTTTTTTTTTTTTTTTTTTAAATTGCATTACAGAAAATAAAGAACTTTATCACAATATTCTAATTTTCTGAGACAGTCCTGTATAACATCAGTTTTAATTATTTATATTGCCTTTAGATTTTCTATGTATTCAAATGTTCTATTTTCATTTGATCATATAAAGCTCATACTAGTAATAAAATGCATTAAATGTTTTACCCAATTATAACGTATATGCGAAAAGGTATAATGCTATTTGTGAATTTTATTTTCGAGTTAACATACAATTGTCCCCTATTGGCTTCCATAAGAATCCTGAGTTGCTCCTCTAACCATCGTAATGATTTTAAAATACCTCAACAACAATTAGATGGGTTTTTGTGAAATGTTGTTCACAAATGTAGAACTCCAAACCGCTTCTAATGCTGATGATGTTTTTAGTCTTTATATTTCATCTGTAATTTCCCCTTGTCATCTTTCTGCCCTTCCTCTCTCTCCCTCTAGACTCTTGTCAAGCTGAATCCCAAACTTCAGCCGATGGTTGACATGATCAAAGCTAACAGGGCCAATTGGGAGGAACTGAACAAGAAAAGACAGAGAAGCCAAAGTGTTTCTTCGCCCTCGAGCTCCTGCAGTGGAGACAGCACAGAGACGAGCGGCTGCACGGTGGCGCCCTGCTGCAGCGGAGATGCTGACGGCACACCATCTAAACCCGTTAGTTAGCTCCTGATGCCAACTCCAGCTGATCTCTTTGGCTTTTACTCCCTCTTAAATGCAGCCTGCAACATAGGCAGTGCAGTGCATGCAGAGGTTCTTGGGCTCTGCTCCTCTCCGCTTTTGCTGCTAGAGATGGGCTTTAGACTTGAGCGCGGCGCTATCATAGAGGTTTTTCTGCTCCCTTCAGCCTTCCTGAGCTGGAGGCTGACAGAGCTGTGTTTGGCGAGCTTGTTGAAGCAGCTACCAATCAGCTGATGACACCACGTCAGAAAAGGAAACCACTGTGTCAACATGTCAAGCAGTGAGCTAACACTAACTATTCTGTGCATTGCACAGATTTCCAAAGCATGGAGAATATTGGAGAGTTTGTCTCTGATGTGGTTCGTTTTATCTCAGTACCTCCTCGTTGCTCGCATTTTGCCCGGGGTAACAGAGATATTTTTTGTAGATCTGTATATAGGCTATTAAGTTATTTACAAGTGCTGTTTAAGAACATGTAACCTCTGGATTGTAATGTGGCTGTAGAGTTGCTGAAGGATAAAGGGGTGCAGGACCTGTGACAGTGCTTGCAATGCAAATTGAGTCTCCGCTCCCTCCCTCCCTGTGCCTTGTTTTAAGATCCTAATGAAAAATGCATGGCCTCCTCACCAAGATTGTTAGATATAGAAATCCATGTTGAACCATGACATGTTTTATGCCATAATTTATGAAAACCAATGACTGCAATTATGTTTTGATCCCATATTAGCCACAAATCATCAACAGTATATACATATAGAAATCTATTTTGCCCAGTTTTATAAATGCAGGGTCTCACTTGTCACACACACAAACACACACAATGTGCCTTGATGAAGTTGTACTGATATCAATTCATTTTTGCAGAAATCTCATCAATTGATTTAATACTAGACACATTAAGATTTATTTTAATAAGGGTTCTACATTTTAAGAAACACGCTTAGATAAGAGAATATCTATATGATAAATAAAGCTACTTTCAGTCGCGGAAAACAGGCCATTAACAACTGGCATGGCTCCGTCCAAAGGAAATTCAATTTGTCAACCAGTCAAACTTACTAATTCATTAATTCATTATTGTTTAATCTGAACAAAAAACTAAGCATACTGTTTTATAACAGGGTTGTGTGACAGACTCTTTGCCAGAACATGTAACTTTCTTCTGGTTGTTCAGCAAAAAGTTAGAATCTAGAACTGAGTCAGACACAAATTACAAATCACATTAAATAATCTTAATAGAACATTTTGATTTGAGAGCTTCAGATGTGCTGCTAGGAGGATTTTTTTAAACCTCTGGACAAAGTCAGGCTGACTGTTACTTCCTCTTTCCATTCTTTATTCTTCATGCTTAGCTTTTTTCAAAGTGGTATCCTCTTACCTAACTTTCCGCAAAATGCTTTTCCAAACATTTCAGAATTTGCTTTAATCGGCTTTTCACAAAGCCCACAAATGCTACTTAAACAGATTTTATAATTTCCAAAAAGGAGACATACACTAAAACTGGTAGTAATGAAGTGCCCATGCAGTCATGAGCTATTATTTTGATATTATTATTATTATCATTATTAATATTAGTATTATTTTAGGGTTGTGGTTATGCCTTATGAATTGTGTTGTAGCTTTGTTAATTGGAGTTTAAAAACGTGACTGTGCACATTGTGTGGCATGGATCTATGTGCTCTACTTTATTTTTGGTTAAAGTGCTGAATTGAAGTTGATCAGAAACATTTAAATTGCATGTTTTATGCAGTATTAAATTCAACCACTTGCTAAGTATGTAGCAAACGTGAGCCGACAAATACCTCGTCCTTTGAACTTCATCAGTAAACACATTATCTCATTGGAAATGCATGATTTAAATTATATTGCATTATGTTACGTGAGTTATGAATATTGCTGTTCTATTTTTCTATAAGGTCTCCAAACTTTTATTTAGTCTAATTTGCAACGTACTGTGCTTCTTGTATTTCTTCTTTCCTCTCCCAGTTTGGACGCTCATTTTAGTTATGGCGGGCTAGACTGAAAGAAATCTAGGGCATGAAAAGGCAAATGTGCAATGTTTATGTTCAGAGTTTAAATAAAAATATGCTGCTACATATACTCTGGTTTATTCTGACACTTTTACACAAGTATATTAGATATTTGTATTTTTCTTGAGTATTTCCACTTCATGCTACTGTACACTACTCCACCACAATTAAGAGATAACTATTGTTGGTTATTGATCTAAAATACAAAACATTTGATGATAATTTCAAACTGAGGAATGTTTGTTGTTCAAAATACCCAACAGTGTATGACCTTTTAAAATGAGCTCTACCTTACCCACAACCAGGGACCAAGATAGAAGGCCTACTTAAATATACATCTCATATAACTGTATAGTGCATTGCTTTAAATGTATTTGTGTAAAATAAACATTACAGTTTTACATTTAAATAAAGTAAATAATGAGATGAAATAATGATACCACTGTTAAATTAACAACACAATCGGCCACAGAATAGACTGCATTGGGCCCAATTTCTACGGAGCCTACAGTCCAACAGTAAATCCAATTTCTTTAGAAATACATTGCATAAAACAAATTACATTTATTTAATGACGACAACTTAATGTGGCCTTACTAAAATGAACCACAGAAGAGTCAATCTCAAAACACAAATGGCCGACAATACATAAAACGTCTATTGACACCATTGCAGGTGCATCAATCATTTCTAGGCCAAATTGATGAAGAACATCACCAAAGCGGACATAACATGCCAAATAAACTGTACAGTACAACTGCTGCAGCCACAAACACCCTCATTAAAACAAAAGAGAGATGCACACACACACAACTGCTGTTACAAAACTATGCATTTTGCTGTCATCTGTATAGGAAGGTATACATCGATAGGTCAGTCAGTGTGTTGTTGTACTCACGTGTCTGGACCATAGACTGTTAGCATTGTGCACCAAGAAGTCCTCTCCAATCTGCTCCAGGTTAAACTTCTTTGCTTGTTTATCATCAAGTGTAAGTGTAATAAAAACAGTGCAAGTCAGCCTCTCTGTCCCACTGTGGACCTGAAAGTTATCAAACATGTTGAGCTGATTCAGGTTCTGCAGTATTAAACAGCAGAAAAGTCCTCACAACCCTGAAGCTTAAAGTTCCTCCATTAAGCTCCACCATTAGCATGATAGCATGTTAGCTTCTTTGCTTTATACAATCTTTATTGAAACAACATTTCATTTACAAAAACAACATTTACCATACTTAATTTAAACGAATGTATGGCTATGTTCAGCCTAATTTCAATATTACTTAATTGATATTAGACTAGGCTACCATATTCCAGGTATTTAGCATGTTAGCTAAAGGATGTCCTGTTAATGACAGAGATTCCTGGGTCTGTTAGATTTAGGTCACTCGTGCCTTCTGGGTGGTGCATTAAATCAGTGATTAATTAAGGTAGATTTAACTTTCTCAACCTATGCCAAACTAACAATAACATACCCCACAAGGAAGTGATCTTTAATTTGATTGCGTTGTTGTGAATTTATGTAGGTAGTGTTCCCTAAGCACCAACCCAGTCTGACTGCACCTCTCTGCTCACATGTTTTAATATTTTATAACATGTAGTGGAGCCTCCTGCAGACAGCTTTTTTGTAAAAACAAAATATTATTTTTGTTAGTTTTTATTTTTTTATAAAACATTATTTTGCTTCAGTGTCATTTTGAATGCTTGACTTCACTTAAAATGTAGTATTTATATAATCAAGTGTTGCTATTTTTACTCTTTTTACTTTATTTTTTCTCCAACATTGATTTTGCTGCTCAGTACCAACAGTTATTTTTCCCCATGATTTCCCCCAGTGCAGTGCTGACCTCATGTGGACAAATGTAACTTTACACATGAAATGTATCAATCAAATACTGCAGGTATGCGCACATTTAATTGAAAAAAATAGTGAATGATGTGGCCATGTTAGAAAGTTAAAGAAAATTATGAAAATGTGCTCAAATATATATTATAAATATACATTTGGAAACCATATTTATCAACTCTTTACATTTCCACTGATGATTTTAACTGCTGTATTCCTCCACACACTCCTCTGTATGGAGCCACAGAAAGTGATAACTGCAGTGCATTTCATCGTCCAAGGCTGAGCTCTATAGCTGTTGATAGGTGGCGCTGACGTCAGCAGGCAGTGTGTGGGCGGCTGTGTGGGTGAAGATGACTCCCAAATGAGCCTGTGTGTTGAAAAAAATCCTCCAGTCAGAAAGCAAAAGACAGGCAGTGTTAACTCTTCTGAGCTGGATTACCTTGAGCTCGCAGGTAGAGGAAACAAAAACCTGCTCTCAGGTTCCTGTTGACCGTCTGACAACATAAATAAAGCTGCTATTGAAGAGTCGTATTAGAAATGATTCATGAGAGGGGCAGAGTTCTGCTCTATGAACAGGATTGTACATACAGTATGTGAAAGAAAAAATTCAATAAATGGGATGTTTTAGTTCAATTTATTGCACGAACAGCATAAACAAAATGTACTCGGTTGTTATGACGTTGTTAGGAGGAAGTGGAAAATAACAAAAAGGTACATCCATAATGTTAAAAAGCTCACGTTTTTTGACACAGGTAAAACGTCACATGACAGGTCCCAGGTCCCTAATGAGTCCTTTTATCTTGGGAAATATTATGGATTAAAAAGGACGATGAATCAGGAGAATGCAAATCATAGATCAGAAAGGGGAAAAGGCGAGATTTCTCAGCAAACAGCTTTCTTACAGCTTTACGTTGCTTCCAAATCGTTGGTTTACAATTACAAATGGTACAAGTCTAGTATCAAATTGTAGCACATTACAGTATCCATCCCAAAACCCTTACACAGTACAGTAACAAGGGAAAATATGAGTTTCTGGGCCATTCTATGGAACAGATATGATTCAATACAGTGTCTTAAACATAAGAAATATGATGTAGAAAGTTTTAGCACATATAACACAAATATCTACATATTACTTCTTTCAGAAGGGTTATCTTTGCATATGTTGATTAAAAAATATAGCTCAGCTGGGCATGAAGTTATTTAAAGTGTGTGGTAACATAGTCAAACATATGTTTACATGATCTGATCTGTTGAGTCTTTGGTACGACGTGAGCACCGGGATCCAGAGTCCTTAAACTGCAAACGGGGTCACATTGAAGTAGGTGTGATGGAAAATGCAATGGCTTTTTTCCCCCCCACTTCACTGTCTCAGTAACAAACCATGTTAAAGGTAAACGCTCTCAGTACAAAAAACTAAACACACAAGGATTATCTCTCTTTGTAATCTTACTGTACTTCTAGAAAGGGGGGCTCTTGTTAAAATTAGGAGGCAGAGGCACACACTTACAGAAAATGTCTCTTATGGCAATAGGTCAGTACAACAGAAGGCATGAGGGCAAGACATTGAAAACATCATGTCCGAGTTCATTCTGCTTCACAAAGCGACTCAGTAGAGTGTTTCGTGGGACAAGGGGAAGGCAGACAAAAGCTTTAGAAAGGCAAAGAGCTTTAGAAAGTGCATTCACTTAGAACTTACTAAAGAAGTGCCAAACACACACCCAAAAGTAAAAACAAACAGAAAAATTAACCATGTTGCCAAGAATATTTAGGAAATGAGTAAGAAAATATGACAAAAAATAAAGGTTTTGTTGCATCATGGCTGTAGCTCCAACAACAAGTTGAGGCAGTGATTAAACAGCAAGATGATCTTCACCGTGAGTGAGGATGATTGCTACAGCATATTTAGTGCAATATAACATAAAATAAAAGGTTTTGGTGAATCAATAAATGGCACTGATTGACACTTGATGAAAAATGTCTGTGCATTTTTAGTTCACATTTAGTAACAATTAATCCAAGATGCACAAGATGCTTTTTTAGAAAAAGGTAAGATAAAGTCGAGGGGGGAATTTAGAGAAGGTTTCTGTTTCCGAAGATGTTCTTGGGGTCCACGTAGTCCTTGACAGACTGGAGCATCCCCATGCCGACATTGGAGACGGTCTCTCTCATCCATTCCTTCCGAAGTTTTCCCACTGAATGACAGAGGAGAGAAAATAAATAAATAAACAAACAAACTGAAGGAAGAGGACCGAGGGGGAGGAATAGAGGAATCGGCACGGCTGATTGCTCAGCGGGCTGCTGGGAGCCAATCAATCTTGTGAGAGTGAGTGAATAAACAGAGGGTGATAAATGCTTTTATTCAGAGAGGAGAAATGTTTTGCATGGCATGATTTATGGAGCTCAGCAGACTATCAAACTCATTAGGCTCTGTGTGTTCCCAGAGGAGGGGCCGGCTGGCGGCTGTAGCGGGCCGTCCCCGGCTCCCTCGCTCTTTGAGCCACCGCTCCCCCCCTCCCTCCAGAGTTGCTGGAGCGTTTCTCTGTTTCTCTGTGTGTTTCTGTCTCATTGTGCACACGAGCACGCTCCTCTTGCTGACCCGCGAGGCGTGTTGTGCTCTCTTGTCCTGAACGCCGCTCGGCGCCCTCTGACACCGGCCCGATCACCAACAGGGGGCCAGAGCCACCCACACAATGGCCCTCTGTCAGCAGGACTCTGGCTTTCAGCCGCTCCACACCCTCCCTCCTCCAAAACCCCCAACCTGAGGAGCGAGGGAGGCGGTGGCACCAGGCCTAGTGAGGGTGCCCATTGCTTCTCCAGCTGTCCACTCCGACATCCTCCACGGCGCCCGTGCTCTCAGCGGAGAGTCTGGAGCCAGCGAGAGGTCTGGTGGCTGCGGAGGACTGGGCAAACCTCACTGGAGAGCCAAACTATTGTTAGAAAACTTCAAATAAAATAGAAACTTTGATTTTCAGCAATTCATTAGCCAAAATCTGTCAATTGAAATAGATGTTGAGCTTTCTGCAGATGGGGAGGGTTTGAACATTTGTGAGTTTTTTCTTTTTTATATATATTTGAGAAAGAGAAAGAAATGCAGAAGGGGCGAGAAGAATGACACACACAAGGACAACAGCCTGTGGCATCAGAGCCTCAGACTCACTCAGTGTCATTTTGGCTTTGGGCTTTTTATTTTTGCAAATATGTTTATGTTATGTTGAACCACTAAGGTACAATTTACTCACTTACTAAATGGGCCCTGCAGTATTATGCTACATATTCCGAAATGAAAGGTTTTTTTATAGCAAGATTGTTAAATAGTAGGGTATTCAAATGTTCGATATATTTTAGTTTGTGCTCATTTTGTCATCTATTTTTAACTAAAACACATATACCCCAAAAAATATGAATTGATAATTGAATGAACTGTTGCAGATGTAAGTGCCATCTTAATTTATCTTGGACTGATGCACTTTTAAAATACCACTGCACAGCTGGAAGTTTGAACATCTAACAGAGAAAACGAGTCTTTGTCAAAGAAATATAGGAGAAAAAGCGAAGGGCCTTCAAAGGAATTTCTGCTACACAATGGATGTAACACAAAAGGCAGGAAACGTTTAAACATGTTAGATGATAGCAGGGTTCATTGTACTTTTGGGGGTCGTGTCAACTTAAAAGAAACACGATATCTACAGTGGGGCAAGAAAGTATTTAGTCAGCCACCAATTGTGCAAGTTCTCCCACTTAAAAAGATGAGAGAGGCCTGTAACTTTCATCCTAGGCATACCTCAACTATGAGAGACAAAATGAGAAGAAAAAAAATCCAGAAAATCACATCGTCTGATTTTTAAAGACTTTATTTATAAATTATGGTGGAAAATAAGTATTTGGTCGATAACAAAAGTTCATCTCAATACTTTGTTATATACCCTTTGTTGGCAATGACAGAGATCAAACGTTTTCTGTAAGTCTTCACAAGGTTTTCACACACTGTTGCTGGTATTTTGGCCCATTCCTCCATGCAGATCTCCTCTAGAAATGTTCTATGGGGTTGAGATCTGGAGACTGGCTAGGCCACTCCAGGACCTTGAAATGCTTCTTACGAAGCCACTCCTTCGTTGCCCGGGCGGTGTGTTTGAGATCATTGTCATGCTGAAAGACCCAGCCACGTTTCATCTTCAATGCCCTTGCTGATGGAAGGAGGTTGTCACTCAAAATCTCACGATACATGGCCCCATTCATTCTTTCCTTTACACGGATCAGTCGTCCTGGTCCCTTTGCAGAAAAACAGCCCCAAAGCATGATGTTTCCACCCCCATGTTTCACAGTAGGTATGGTGTTCTTTGGATGCAACTCAGCATTCTTTCTCCTCCAAACACGTCTAGTTGAGTTTTTACCAAAACGTTCTATTTTGGTTTCATCTGACCATATGACATTCTCCCAATCCTCTTCTGGATCATCTAAATGCTCTCTAGCAAACTTCAGAGGGGCCTGGACATGTACTGGCTTAAGCAGGGGGACACGTCTGGCACTGCAGGATTTGAGTCCCTGGCGGCGTAGTGTGTTACTGATGGTAGCCTTTGTTACTTTGGTCCCAGCTCTCTGCAGGTCATTGACTAGGTCCCCCCGTGTGGTTCTGGGATTTTTGCTCACCGTTCTTGTGATCATTTTGACCCCACGGGGTGAGATCTTGCGTGGAGCCCCAGATCGAGGGAGATTATCAGTGGTCTTGTATGTCTTCCATTTTCTAATAATTGCTTCCACAGTTGATTTCTTCACACCAAGCTGCTTACCTATTGCAGATTCAGTCTTCCCAGCCTGGTGCTGGTCTACAATTTTGTTTCTGGTGTCCTTTGACAGCTCTTTGGTCTTGGCCATAGTGGAGTTTGGAGTGTGACTGTTTGAGGTTGTGGACAGGTGTCTTTTATACTGATAACGAGTTCAAACAGGTGCCATTAATACAGTTAACAAGTGGAGGACAGAGGAGGCTCTTAAAGAAGAAGTTACAGGTCTGTGAGAGCCAGAAATCTTGTTTGTTTGTAGATGACCAAATACTTATTTTCCACCATAATTTGCAAATAAATTCTTTAAAAATCAGACGATGTGATTTTCTGGATTTTTTTTTCTCATTTTGTCTCTCATCGTTGAGGTATGCCTAGGATGAAAATTACAGGCCTCTCTCATCTTTTTAAGTGGGAGAACTTGCACAATTGGTGGCTGACTAAATACTTTTTTGCCCCACTGTATATCACAAAACTCAAAAGATAAATGTGAGAACAGAGCAGCTCAGAACAGGTGCTGCTCGCTGAGTAAACACTTGAAAGCAGCAGTGTAATCTCTTGAGATTAGATAGGGAGGTCTAAACAAAGAGCGGTGTATAACGGGAATGTTCACAGGCTTTTCCCCAGCTCTCTGCACGCCTCTCTTTGCATCACCAGTTTGGGGAGCTTCAGTGTTCACAGGGAATGTTGAGGGAAGGCCTGTGATGAGGCTCCAGCCAGGAAGCCCAGATGGGGATCAGCCACGAGGCTAGGGAGGCCCGTCCCCTGACAAAACAGGGCCGACAGCGGGGTCACCGTGGGCTCTGGTACCACACTCACCTCCAGATGGTGACAGAAGGACCCATCAGCTGCTACCCAATAACTAAGAAAGTACCCCGCTTTCCACAACCTCTTCAGGCCTCCCTCCTCGTCCCACCTCCATCCCTCCCTCCTCTCAGGAAACGGAGAGAAAACAGAAGGTGCTGGGACTGCATCATTGCCTCCATCACTGTGATAATTTACACATCTATCTTGTCATATTCTCTCCTTTTCGCTTGCTCTTGCAATCAATCTCGCCAGACTAGGTCTGTGCAGCTGAGACATGCAAAGAAGAGCAGGTAGTTATTTCAAGAAATGACAGATTTCTTTTTAAAAAGTGTCATATTTCTCTTGTGTGGAAACACTCAGGGAAGCACAGGGAGAAAAGAACTTCACTGAATCAGGTCATTTCTCTATTTTCTAAGTGCAGTGACCTGTGTGGAGGTGCGGTTGGCAGAGTTAGCGAGATTGGAGTTTTGCAGTGCGGCGACGTGAGGTGCAGATGCTGGGCACCCCGGGGTGACCCTCACACAGAGGAGACTGTAGTGGCCCCTCTGAGCCTCGACCCCTCTGAGCCTCGACCCCTCTACACGCTCTCCCCAAGCTTCTTTGACAAATGGGGGTCAGGGCTTGAAAAACAGGGTAAGGTAGCGGCCCTGCATCGTGTGATATGGCCGAGCCGGAGTATTGGCTGATAGATGGATGACTCTCCTGGTGATGGATGTTCAACAACTCTTCACCGCTGCGACACTGGTGACCTAGTTAAAGAGGACATTTCTCCCAACGTGCTGGCTTTCAGATCCAGCATATAATCACACATATACCAGATCTTCTTGGAAGCCATAAACCTGACTCCAAATCAAGTAGTTGAAATGTGTGTGATGGACAGCAGTCAACACGTGGTGCTGATAGCTGAGTATCATGTCCCGCAGAGAAAGAGCTCTACACGCCCAGATTCCCTTACCAACGCCCACGCAGCTCAACACTGACCTGCTGTAAATCCAGGGCCACAAAAATGTATATTTCCCGCGGTGCCCTCCCACCTCACCATCCTTGACTACATCTGTTTTGTTTGATACACAAAACCCAGTGAAACTAGCTCCATTTGTCAAGCACTGATTGTGGGCAGACAAACCGGCTTGTCTGCGCTCAGATAGCAAAGCCCACTGTTATTAATCACAATTACAGAGTGGGCCCCGCACGCGGGAGCTGCATCAATATCCCCTCCCCCCCCCTGTCACCTCCCCGTGCTGCTCGGGGTGGCTGGGCCACCGTTTGGAGGTCAGTATACAGCCGGCGATAACGGTGGCATCATTTACCCCGGCCCCGCCGCCTCCTTTTTATTAGCAATCTTTTAATTTTGAACCCGTCCCTGCCTTCAGGAAAAATTGTGATTTAATATCGCAGCTGATTCACTGCATACTGTTTTTGACAGGTTGATGAATAGCCCGAAGTGATGTATGAAAACAGCGAGGCGGATGGCAATATAGATAAGGCAGCCATTTCGGTTAGCCCTGATGGGGCCCTGAGAGTTGTTCCACCTCCCCCAATGCTCACGTTTCATTTGGTCACTGCTGAGATGAACAAATAGCAGAGTCAGAGCCATTCATCGGCAGGAACATATTTTGGACGTGTGAAGGAAGCGATGAAAGATCTCCGACCAAATTCACATTTACAGCTGGCCGTCGGCTCGCTAGCATGGAAGAGAACACAGGGAGAACTCGCATTCCTGCCTGTGCTTCTGAGTGCAACCTCTTTTCACAAATTATAATCAAGGAGAACGGCAAAATATTATGAGACCCCATTCAATATTTTACGAGCAAAATTATGTGCAACTGTATGATGTTTGCCAAATCAGACCAAATCTTTTCTGTATTATTCACGTTGTAGTACCTCCATGGTGATGTGACAAGCTCCCTCCATTGGCAAGGATCTCTTCTCTCGCTGCACGCTGGGGAAAAAAATATAAGACCAGAATTATTCATATTATACAATACAGTATTCTGAAATGAACTCTCCAACTTGCTGGAAATCCAACCCATCATCGCATCAGGTGTAATTATGATCTATGGAAGGACTGGGCCATGCGTTAATGTTGATATAAATGTAACTGGTCATACCTCCACTTGTTCATACACGTGTACTGGATCACTGAGTCCCCTGTAGTTGAAGGCAAAGTAAAAGTAGACACAGGCACCAGTATCGTACGTCTGAGTCACCCTGTAGGAGAAAGAGTCATGTTTACACAAGCAGCAAAGACTTCTTTAATGCTTCCTTCAGCATTTCAAATCCAGTTTACATGAATACAAAGAGCAGGGTTTTGTCAAATCGTTCCCTTTTCATCCAATAAATGCTTTTTCTTCTTATAATTGGAAGACCAAGTTAAGAGGGAGGTGTGGCTTTCCCTGGTGAACCCCTGACCTCAATTCCTTTCATGGTTTCTAGAAAGCGGAGGCAGCGTGAAAGCACTGTCACCTTTAATAACGTGACATTATCAGACATTAAATGGCCATCAAATGCTTTACTGAATCATCTGAGCCACATTTGTGCTGCAGGTAACGGGATGACTCACTGATGCGGGACAGAACATGTTATCAGTGTGTTAGGAAACACAGTAAAATAAACTGTTTGTGTGTCTGCTTCCTAATAAAATGAAGCTTATATTCTCCTATCTGGAATGTTTCAAAGAACCTTTTATTAAGAATAAAATGCTTCTCTAATTTACATGTTCTCTGTCTCTGGCCTTGTTCCCCGTGGAGGAGCAGGGTGCAGAGCCCTTGTTCATTTGACATGGCCCATCACCTGGCACACTGACTGTTCTAGAGGTTAAATGGACAAATCAATCATGTGACAGACTGCAGCCGGGAAATGAATGGCTGTCGCATAATCAGGCTGAGGTCTAATCTGTCCGCAATCAGAGAGCAGAAGCCTGGTGCACCTCGACCGGCTCGCCGTCTGTTAGTTAGTTTGTCCGTCTGACCGTTGGTCCGTCTGTCTGGTTGTGTGGCTTTGCTAACTCTCCAGGTGTCCGGGGTAGTACTGGGTATACAGCCTCAATATTAGTTTGGTCAAACTAAATGTTGTGTTTTGATGACTTCCAGTACCGAAAGGTGGCCATGAATGTCTGTTCGGATTCTTTAGGCCAGGGGTAAATAAATGGGATTAAAGTTCCACAGATATGTAAAGGACACATTGATGTTTTTTGGTTTTTCATGGGATTTGTTGGCAATAACAAAAATATAGAAATAAAGCCAGCCTTAAACTTCAATATATGAAGGAGTATTGTAGGAAAAAAACATTTGAAAAAGTGTATATTGAAGTTCAAATGTTTTCCGGTGTTGATGCCAAACCTCAGTTATTGTATCTGCACTTTTCTCCAATAATGTTTAATGATACCAGGGCTTGGGAGATTTGAGTTATTTTGAATGAACCAAAATGTGGTTTCAAACGGATATTTACAAACATTACCTGCATGTGGATAACGGTTGAAACTGCACTCCTTTGCTTTTGCATTCCCCAATGATGCGTGCCTTCACGTTCCGGCAAATGTCCAACACCCTGGAAATAGAAAAGAAAACCTGAATTAGGAAAAAAAACTAGTAAACACAGTAAAGCAGAATTGTCAAATGGCTTTGAAGTATCACAACAGCTATCTAAACTGTGGTATTTGTACATTTAAAAAACAATACTCAAATGTATAGGAACTTACATACAAGTAAAATTAATGGAGCAATGCTAAATTATTAAGATTCAAAAATAGAGATAGGGCCAGAAAAGAAGAAGAGGAGGAGACTAACACGACGGTCATTGTGGGAGAGGTTCCCACTGCTGGGGAAATGGCTGCCAGCCCGAAGCATGTGCAGCCGTGTGTGGAGGATGGAAAGAGAGGGGGGGGCGTAATGAGCCAGGCACATATGCTCGCCTCAGTGCCTGATCTCTGGTCCCTCCCGTCAGGCATGTTACACAACACGGAGCTGTGTGTGCGCCTGCTTGTGTGTGCTCCTGCTTGTGTGTGCGCCTGCTTGTGTGTGCTCCTGCTTGTGTGTGCTCCTGCTTGTGTGTGCTCCTGCTTGTGTGTGTTCCTGCTTGTGTGTGTTCCTGCTTGTGTGTGTTCCTGCTTGTGTGTGTTCCTGCTTGTGTGTGTTCCTGCTTGTGTGTGCTCCTGCTTGTGTGTGCTCCTGCTTGTGTGTGTTCCTGCTTGTGTGTGTTCCTGCTTGTGTGTGTTCCTGCTTGTGTGTGCTCCTGCTTGTGTGTGCTCCTGCTTGTGTGTGTTCCTGCTTGTGTGTGTTCCTGCTTGTGTGTGTTCCTGCTTGTGTGTGTTCCTGCTTGTGTGTGCTACTGCTTGTGTGTGCGCCTGCTTGTGTGTGCGCCTGCTTGTGTGTGCGCCTGCTTGTGTGTGCTCCTGCTTGTGTGTGCTCCTGCTTGTGTGTGTTCCTGCTTGTGTGTGTTCCTGCTTGTGTGTGTTCCTGCTTGTGTGTGCGCCTGCTTGTGTGTGCTACTGCTTGTGTGTGCATGTCTGAAAAAAAAAATGATGATGAAACCATGGAGAGAATGCAGATCACACCACATGTGGGTGTGGGATAAATATGTGACTAATATTACATTTCTTACACAGCGCACCATAAGATAACTCTTTCTCAGTGTGTGTGTGTGTGTGTGTGTGTGTGTGTGTGTGTGTGTGTGTGTGTGTGTGTGTGTGTGTGTGTGTGTGTGTGTGTGTGTGTGTGTGTGTGTGTGTGTCAGTAATGGCAAGGTTGTAGGCTGAGGAACCTTCCGCCAATGCAAAGCCAGTTAATAGGTGGGGGGGGGGGGGCCTGAAGGTGAATGTCAAAGAGAGGCAAAGAGAAATACAAGAAAGGAGGGGAAACAGGAGCAGGAGGAAGACAGAGGGCTCTCTGAGGACTGACTGTGTGGGAGGAGAGAAAAGAAAAATGGGATTTAAATTAAACTGCTCATATTAAGGTGTTTACCTGTCCCAGGGCACAGAGGTTTCGAAGGACTCCCCGATCACATAGTACTCCATCCCCAAGTCCTGCACACAGAACAAGATCAGGCTGTTAATGGTTATTCAGTACATTTACATCATCACAGGAAACCAGGATACCAGCTAACATCAGGTAAAAAAGGTTTACAAGCCCTTACTGTAAGTAACGCAATTACTTTAAAAGCTACATGAACCCGTAATCAGATGTTACCCCCACCCTTATTTTCTATTCCATGGCTTTTGACTAATTCATAATAATTGTTGTTTTATTTGTTTGGGTTTTGTTGGATCAGTTAGATAAATAACACCATAGGAGGGCAGAATCTGTAATAGGTGCGTTGTTTTCTCTTTGTAAATATATGATTGACTGAAGCCTATTTTGAATGAACACAGGTTTTTTCGAAAATAGGCTTTTTCCTCTTTTCTAAAACCAATCCGGTCCAAACATCAACATTTCTACACACCATCTTTGAAAATGGAGTTTGTGAAACTCGTCATGTTACAAAAGCTTTGTTTTCAGTGGCTTCAAATAAAGTGCATAAACAAAAACGAAGGTTTATAGTGAAAAGGCTATTTTGTAAAGGTCGAACATGCCTACATTTCAGGCTATCATTTATATATTTAAACAGCTGAGTTTAAGAAAGCATATGACCAAAGAAAGCAGAGAGCCACCATGTTATATAAGTGCACTTAAACTCCTTGCTTGTTTCTGTGCTGATCAAAAGGCCTCCCTGACAGGACTGACCTCAGACAACTCTCCATTGTCCTCTGACTGCAGCCTCTGTGCTCTCCTCATGGTGTAGATACCTCAGTGTTAGACACCCTGACAACAACTGTGACCAGATCAAATCAGAGACCTCCCGAGGTCGCATTCTGCCGCCTCTCTGTGTTGTTCGCTATCCTATCTGCTGTCAGCCTGCGCCATCCCGCCCGCCCCACCTGCCCGTCAGCGTAGACAGAGAAAAAGCAAGAGGAGTGACCCACCCGGAGGTAAGCGATGACGAAGGTCAACATGTAGCCCCTCTGCCCATTGTCCTCTCCAGCTGCCAGCCCCCTGGAAGAAGATAACAGGGTTAATATTTAACAGCTCTTTTCTTTCAGCTTTGTTGGTCCGACGGCTCGCCTCACAACAGCCGCCTGGGAGCCTGTCAATCCAACAATGTTCAGATCAATGAAGCTTTGCTCGGTGCATCGCCACAGGTCAGCCACACATCCATCACCTGCAGTGGGTAATCAGATTTTCATCCACCACCCAAACTAATCAGGCCATGCTCATTAGAAAATCACTATATCGATTGTCACCCTTCTTCCTGTTTTACCCAACACCACAAGAAAATATTCCTCACAGAACCGCACCAATCCATCACTGGCACTTGATCTGATGGCTGATCACAATTTATTTGTAATAATGCAATAAAGCAGAGGATGCTGCATGTAACTGACAAGTTTCTTATGATTTAATTGCTGGCGGTCACCAGGGCAGGGCTCCAGCTACCTGCAGGTCTGGGCGCTGAGCCAGAGAATAACACCAACAGTAATATGTAATCCATAAGATTTACGCTGGAGAAAAATCACTGACACGCCGGTGGGGAGCGCAGCAGCTCTGCTTGGTCCCCTGTTTAAATCTGTTTTGTAATGATCTATTGTTTCTGACTAATAAGTAATACATCTATATGTTTAGTTTAAGGAAGGCTTTTTTTTAAAGTTGATCCTTAAAATAAACATCTTCATGTTTATTTCTATGCACTGTTTACATAAAGCTTGATATTTTTGCCTTTTACTTACTCTCAAGTTAAAGTGAACCGATTTGGTTTAAACTCATTAATCAGTTTGAGGTTAAACAAAATCTGGTTGTTCCTAAAAAGCCGTTATTCTTGCAGCAACAGGGTGCCGACCACATAATCGATCAGAAAGTCAAGTAAAATCAAGTCAAAATTGCTGGTAATTCAAAATAAAGACAAAAATAGTGGAAATTGCCCCCTATTTTTTTCTCTTATATCCGAAATAAACAATTTAATGTTTTCCATTTATAAAACAAAAAAATTAAAACACCCTAAGAATAGACTATTTGAACTACTAATGATTATGCGCAGAACATATTGCTTTGAACAGTGCACAATTCACATTTAAAACAATGTGTTAAAGCATCAGAGCCATCTCAGAATCATAAATAACGTTGGACGGCACACAACTAAATTTATGTTGGGATGAACTCATCTATGAATTTATTGTTGTGGGTCTAAACCAGGCAGAGGATAGAGAGAGCATCCCTCTCCGGCTGACAGGGAACTGATTTCCACCAAAGTCCTCATTGATCCGTTTAATGATCAATCACAACAGCCAAGCACTCCCAGGCTGCGTCTTCTCGCCCCGCGCTGTCCTGAGGGGAGCTGTGCCCCCCCCACCCCCGCCCACACCACACCTACTTTAACAGAAAAGCCGGCCTGACAGGAGGACATCCACAGGTGATCCATCAACTCACACAGAGACAAACTACTGAGTAGGAGACCACGTCTGAAGTGTGTAACTGTGCCTCTCCATCCTTTTCACTGCTACTACATAACGGCTGGTTAAATAAAGTGACATCAGGGCTTCGGGCATTATGTTCAAAGCCTCGCCATGCTTTGTCATTTCTGCGCTTTACACGGTCGGGATCTGTAACTGATCTCTGTAACGCGCTTTGTTTTAAGAGAGATAAAACGGCTTACCCAAATTTGGCAGCGATGTCGTAAACTTGCTTCTCGTGCTGCAGGACCTTCTCCCGGCCCCCCTCAAACAGCAGGGTGGCCACACACAGGCGGTCCGTGTCGAAGCCTTTGAACTGGTGATTAAAGAATAGATTCATTTTTTATTAAAAGCACTTGAGCCAAGCAACTGGTGATATTCACGTCTATTTGATTTTTTACCTTGGTGATGTAAAACTTCTTCAAGCCGTCCAGAAAGGATGTGAACATGGAAGATACTTGAGGCTTCAGGGCATGACCTGTGAAAATATAAGATAAGCTCCATCTGTTCACAAAGATGTGGACCGGCTTTTCACACATTAGTCATACGCTGCTTGAGCTTACATCCTCCAGCGCTCTGAGAGGGCAAGCCAGTCAGATTTATTTGGGGTTTCAAACAAAAGGAGGAAAAAATAAATGGTAACATTTGAATAACTTTACAACTGGCCAGTGGCTGCCAGCGACAGCGACTATAAATCAGAGGGTTTCCGAAGGGAAGTGGGGTTGACACAGCGATATCCGTCTTCCTCACCCACATTTTTTGATTTATTTCTGATCGGACGCACAAAAGCGCCTGTGGACAAGCGAAAATGAGGGGCTGGGGCCAATGGGATGGTTATCAATCACTGCGGCGAAGTCACGGGTGATGTCGCAGAGACTTAACAGTTCATTTATTTCCCCCCATGCTCAAGTCTCTTCATCACTTAGTGTCCTAATTGTTTCCATTCCAAAATTTGATTGCAGGTCTTTGGGTCTCTCGCAGCCATCATACTTGTTAATTAAATACTCAACATCCTGAGAGAGAAAATTATACCTACACTGTGCATATTTTTACTTTTGACTCTCCCATCTGTTGTTTGGTATTTTCTTTGCTTATCAAAACGCTGCTACTTACCACATCCTTTTCATTTTTCATCTTGTGGATCAAGACAAGCAGTGCTAAATTGTACTTGTAGTCCCAATCTGATGAAGAATGTGAATACATCTACCCTTCTTACTAAACAGCCAACAAGATTACAAGTGAGGACAAGCCACTAATAAGCCCAAGAAGGTATCATAGAGCAATGAGTTTTAGTTATTAGTGAAAAACCTGGTCGCTTCATCTTCCCTGCTTAATGCTAAGAAGTGCCTACTCTGTGAAAAGTGGAAATATAGGGGAGATAATGAGATCCCCGGAGACTGGGGAACTTTACAGAGATCTCTGGCAATGCCAGATGCATTCCACGAGACCTTAGGAAACAACATCATAAAACCTCAATGTAACAACTACTTAATTTTGACCAGGGTCATTTTTCAGCTGTGTGTGTGTGTGTGTGTGTGTGTGTGTGTGTGTGTGTGTGTGTGTGTGTGTGTGTGTGTGTGTGTGTGTGTGTGTGTGTGTGTGTGTGTGTGTGTGTGTGTGTGTGTGTGTGTGTGTGTGTGTGTGTGTTACAAAAATAATAATCAATTTAACAATTCAGTGTTGTTGAAGGTAACATCATTGCATGCTGTACCAATGTCCTTCATTGTTCTTCTCTCAGAGGTATTCCCCACATCAATATTGACCCATAAATACAGGATGTTTTCAACTCTAAATAACTACATATAATTAAAATCAGTCTGCTGTGATATGTTCAAAGCCAAAGGTTACATTTCTTTCCTGAAAATGAAAACCAGGTCAGACAAACTCCTACTTACTCTGTGAGTGATCACCACACATCACTCAGATGGCTTAAATGAGAGTAATGTTCACATACAAGATGTAATGACAGCAGTACTATTTAATGCTTAGAGCCCGGTCTCGCTTATACTGTGAATAATAAAACAAAACTCACCAAATTTAAATTGCTCATTATCCATGAGTCGTATCGACGCTGGGGCGCACCTCTGAAAAACAGAAGTTATTATTTGAATCACAGGGTGAAATTATGTCAAATGAGTGATATCAAATAAATCCCCAAAATGATATGACATTTTTTCAGTGTATTGATTTGTATTCTATTATTTTATATGTTTTGTTCTAGTCATTAGGTAAGCTTAGTTTTCTTTTTTTAATATTGTTGTTTTTTTATTTAAAAAGGAGATTCATTGTATCACCCTTGTGGCTTCTTGATCTTTCCTTCCACATTTTTTTCATTATCTGGATTTTATTTGCAGTTTTATGTGTGTGCAAATAAAATAAAACCGAGAACAATTGGCACTTTAAAGTTGGGATAATGGCATCGTCAGCCAGTCTTAGTTGTAGAAGAAGGATATAAAAGGAAGCTTTCGTGAGTGTCTTGGCAGTTAAGGCAATACTCTTGGACTAAAATACATTGGGGTCTTTCTTGCTGATTTGTGTTGACAGTGAAGAGCTGCAGTTAAGGCGTGAAAAGTGCTCATTGCAGCTTGAGTAACTTTCAACACTCAAAAGGTTTCTGGCTCGGCCTCATGTTGAGACAGGGAGAGAAAGCAGTGAAACGTATTATTAACATGTTACCTGTTTGGCGACCTCTCGAAGACAGGCAACTCCCTGCTCAAAATTAGGGAATACGACTGAGCCGTATTTCTGGTACTCTGGCACGGGACGAATCTTCATCGTGACCTCTGTAACCACGCCCAGGGTTCCTGTGGAAGGTCACAGTGAAAGATTTTCAAAAATAAGTAAATCAGCTCCCACAATTTATATGACCTAACCTCTTCTTAGAGCGGAACTTAAAGAATGTTTACAAGTCTGTGGTACACGTCCCGAGGGTCCTTTGGTTGACCTTTGTCTCACATTTCACCGAGTAGATCTGGTTTTCAACCGCACACTGGGGGGTGAACTAAGATTTATCAACTTAAGACTGGGAAGAAATAAAGCAGAGCCCTATCAAAGGAAGCGAGGCCAACAGGAGCAGAAACATACAGGTAGGCCGAAACCTCTGGCTGTCCTCATGACCCTGAAAACTATCAACCTTTCGCTGCAGCTGCAGGAGTCAGGTTGCATGTTTAAAAAAACTGAGAATCCACTTTACCTTACACAGCAAATATGGCAGGGAATAATACTTAAAAACGACTTCAATGCAAATATCCGTGTTGACAGTAAACTTAAGCTAGGGAGTGCTGATTGCCCTTCTGCAAGTCTGTAACAGAATTTATTATATACAATAAAACTGAAAAGTGTTTGAAATCCTCAGTCTTTCTGCTTTATGAACATTAGGTGAATAAACACATGCACTCAACACAAGGTAGCCTACTGCTGAAAAAAAAACAATCAGAATACTATGTGCATTGTTACTAATTCAATTAGTTGCTGATTAACAGAAAGATAATTACTAACAATTACTCTTACTTACTAATATTGCATTAAGCAGAAAATAAGAAATAAACAGATATTAGCTGGCTCCAGCTCAACACGTGACACGCCGTCTTCTTTTGATTGACATCATTGGGAACTAAATATATATGTTTTTTGGACTGTTAATAGAAATGGGGTTTAATAAAGTGTAAACGGACATCTCTAACTTTTTTCTGACATTTAACTAATTAAAATAAATCATCAAGAAAAATAAGTGTTGGTTGCAGTCCTTATTCCTGAATTGTATCTGTAAGGACCAATCATGACCCCCATCCCGACCCCCACTGACTGTTGTGTGTTACTGCAGAAGATCTCCATTTAGAGACGCATCTCTGCCAAACATAGCCGGCTCCATTAGGGAGGTTTCCCCCGCCTGTTATGTCTGTTAATGAGCCCTCTAACGTGACACTACATGCCACACGCTGCTCCCTAGTGGCCCTCTGGAAAACATGTGACTCCATTAGGCTTCAGCCAAGAAGAGGCTCCTCCTTCCTGAGAGTGGCAGGAGGAGCTACAGAGGGGGCGAGCGAGGATGAGCAGAGAGAGAGAGAGAGAGAGGAACAAGGGAGGAGCCACAGTGGTAAGGGAGTAAAGGAGGTGAGTGAGTGAGGAATAAAGGGAGGTAATAAGAACAGCAAGGTCATAAAAACACTATCTTGGGGACGGATGCAATGCAATGAAAAGCTGGAGTGCAGCTTAAGTCATTTTTTACTGTGACCGTCTCTATTAAACCAACCTCCTCTCACAGGATGAGTAAACGAGGAGAGGGGCCATTCCCAATGAATAGTCCCTCCGCTGCAAGAGATATTAGTAAGAAAAAACAACGCTGACCACTGTGAAGCCCCCACTTTATAACCAAATAATTGAATTAGCACACCTACATCACATCCTCTACGACAGAGAGGAGTTTAAAAGTTATTATCATTGATTATTCCACTGTTTACACCGGTTTAAAGCAAGAAGGGAGAAGCAAATACTTTGCATTCAGGCTACTCCGAGGTCAGAGAGATGGAGAGACCCGGCTGTTGTGCGGCGAATGAGAAGCTCCCATGTTCCACAGTCATTTCTGGTGAAATGGATGTGTTCCACTTAACATGCAGAGCATAGTTGAGGGTTTTAGTGTGGTGCTTTGTTGTGTCGTACTGTCAGGCCGCAGGATGGAGTTTCTGGGGTGATGAGGGAGATTATTTTAATGAGACTGTTTGCTGGTGTGACCTCTGAGACCCAGCGTCCGGCCCCCCAGAAGTACACGTGCTCACAGATACGTGTGACCCCACCCCCCCATCTCTGGAACACCACTACTTACCATTGTAAAGATTTTTTTAATGTATTTACTGGGTTTACTGGTTTTACAAAACTCAACCTGCTTCGGTATGCTTCTAAAATGCTGTTGCCCAAAAATGATAGCAACATTTATAATTTTGCTGTTATGAAAGTGGTTGTTCATACTTAAAAAGAAAATGTTTGTTTGTATAGGATTAAAATGATATAAGTCAGAGTTGATCTGCACAGTTAAGAAACTACTTAAAAAAAATGTTTATATAAGTGTTTTTTCGGTAATTTAGAAATGATCAATGATAACATATCATTTTGCACGTTTAAACACGGTTTGTCTTTGTGTGTCGGTTGAATCGCTGTTTTGTTTCTGTTTTCCCATTATTTAATGTCTTTGCGTTGATTTTGTTATTCGTAT
This sequence comes from Notothenia rossii, assembly GCF_949606895.1. Lineage (NCBI taxonomy): Eukaryota > Metazoa > Chordata > Actinopteri > Perciformes > Nototheniidae > Notothenia > Notothenia rossii. Next base: position 82,285,509 of record NC_136904.1, read on the forward strand.
TTATTTGTATGGTATGTCTGGATCCTGTCAATAACAACATGGTTCATCTCAGGGTGGTTTACTTGATAAATAGTCTTTTACAACAACAATATAATCATTATTTAAAAAAAGCAGCTGTAGCACATTAATCACTGACAACTGTTCATTGAAAATGGTTTATAATGTTGAAACATTTTCAATTGTAGTCTTCATTCAGTACTAAATGTGTCACTTGTGACTGAATTTGAATCAGATCTTATATACAAATACGCGCTCTTGGTATTGAAATGGCTTCTAATGAGTACAAATGGAGATTTCTGCAGCTCAGTCAGGGAGCAGATTGCTGAGCTTTGTAGGGCGAATATAAACTTTGCATCGACAGCTGTTTAACATAGCCATGCCAAGAGTCTCTGAACCTCCTCATTATGTAGGGGGGGAACCTGGCATATGGCGGTATTCTCTGTGGGCATTCACAAGGACAGGGCACTGCAGATGGGGCTGGGAGGACACTTGCTGGTTCCTAACTAACACCCCTCCAGTTCTCTGTTCCACCAAAGCTGGTTAATATGTAAGAAGCCCAGAGCATGAGAACCGTCCTGGTGTTACCGTTTTATCACAAAGACTTGCACAACAAACACACATGAACATACAAACTGCCCGCATGCTCTGCTGTACTGAAATCACACGAGAACGGTAGCTCACCTTCTGAGCCCATGATGAAGTGGTGAATGTCTGGCCCCGTGGACATGCGTGGGCCCCGACAGCTTTTTTCAATCACTCCTTGAGGGGTCACCATCTTTACATGCACCACCTATTGAGCAACATAAAAAAAACACTAATTAGAAACAGAAATATGCAAAACAGTAGTCTAGATTTATCTTCACAGATTTACAAATGTTGACAAAAATGTGTTTGGCTATTGCTATATGTTATATCCAATGGGACCACTGCATTTTAGAGGGGAGGGTCAAGTCCACAAAGCTTCTGCTTATAATATCCTCTTTAATTACTGTGCAGTAACAGCTGTGTGCTGGCTGTCATCCTTTGGCACAAACATGAGCAGGAAGATAAAGGGGGGGTCGACTCACCAGGTCCTCAATGTTGCCGTAGATGTTCTTCTTCATGCCTGACGCTCTGGTTGCTACCCACCCCCCGAGGGAGCTGAACTCCATGGAGTCAGGCTCATGGCCCGTACAGTAGCCGCTCTCATTAAGCTGTAAAAAATAGGGGGTTTTTGGTTGCAATTAAAAAAGGGAGAGAAAATTGTTTTGGGGGAAATTATGAAGTAAACCCAGAAGAATGTTTTAATAACATGCGCAAGCAAGCACAGGAAAACATATAATTGCAGCTGCAGGCTGAATTTCACAGCTCTTGTTTTGCTGCAATGCTAAAACTCTGGTTTTATGGCATCATACAATTTTTACAACCGCCTAAAAATAAACCAAGAGAAAGAGCACAAAAAGAGAGATCAGTGCTTGTCTGGGCAATGCAAAGCTCCACTGCTTCTCTGTATCATTTGTACAATTGCTGAATTCTGCCAGGTGACATGATAAGGCTTTTTGGGGAAAAATACAAATGTACAATTCAGTTTTAAATGTGTATGTAAAGCTGTAAGTTATACAAACAGTTGTGATTTAAGTTTTGTGCACATTCAGCTTCAGCAGCACCCATTCCACGAATACTGTGAGCGACATCTTAGTTATTTGTTAAATAGCCTTAGAATGTGAGAATAATACACATTAAACATAAAACCTTTGCGCAACCACCATCAGATGCACCGTCCCTGCAGCTCTGAGGAGAATGAGTCTGTCTTCAGGAACAAACACATTTACCTGAAGGCTGCCCAGCTTGCAGATTGCATATTGCATCTTCAGGCTTAACATTTAATAGTAATAATAATAAGGACCTTAAAGTACAACAACAACCCCCTGCAGAGGCACAGAACAGGGGTTAAGTCAGACCTCGTTTTATCGCAGCACTTCCCTGGAAGGCAGTTTTTAACGCAGACCCATCTGCTCCATCAAAATGGCCCCGTCTAAATGCAGAGGTAGGTTCTGCTTTAGATGCAGCTCACGCATTCCTCTGCATCAAATGCCCGCTCCTTCTCCATTTTTCTGAATTAGCTTGATGGTGCCATCTGCTCATGACCGCTGCCTCACTCTCTAATCTCTCCCCCTCAGCTCTGCTCCCGTCTCACACTCCCTCCTAAACGCTGCTCAATCTACTGAGCGCAGAGTAGCAAGGTGACTGAGCGTGGGCAACCTGCATGTGAATGGTCGCACAGCTTGATTGTTGGCACAACACGGCACAGCAATGTAAGCTCTTTCATGGATGAATATGGATGGATGAGCAGTACTTACCAATCGCTCCAAATCCTGGCCGACGATGCCAGCTTCCACATGGGCCGTTAAATTTTTCTCGTCAATCCACAGAATGCGGTTCTGTGAATGGAAAACACAGGTCATAAAACATTTGTTATAAATGCTTAATGCCAAACAGTTTAATAGAAATACTCTCTAATGCTTTTTGTTTGATTCGTCTAAAAACATCACTATTCTTTGTGTGTAAGTTACAATATGTTAATACAAATGTTGCAGATCCCCATTTCTGTTAAGTTGACATATCTAGGCCCTCAACAGCAAGGCAAGGCAAGTGTATTTATATAGCACCTTTCAACACAAAGGCAATTCAAAGTGCTTTACAACAATTAAAGACATTAAGAAGCATATTATAAAACTGCATTTAAAAACACTCATTTAAAAGCAAAGATATAAAATGGCATTTAAAAACACTCATTTAAAAGCAAAGATACTGGAATAAAACATGAATAACAAAGGTACATGAATTAAAGTTACAGTGCGAGATACACACATCTGAAATGTTTAGGTCTGACTCAATCGTTGCTAACTTTTTAGCATGAATAGTTTTCTTTGACCTCACTTTCTCTCTACTTTCTTTTTTATCTTATCCTTTCGTTTTTTCAAGTGTTTCATGCTAAACGAACCCCCCTTTTGAAAATTGTAATCTGCAACCCAATATTACGAAAATTCAACGGATCCTGGCCATATTTGTGTAGCATAAAAAAAATGAATTTGCTCCCAGACATTCATGTCAGCAGCAGTCCATGGAGACAGTCCTTTGACAGTTTGAATTCTTTTTTTCTTTTTTTTAAGTTCTGCCCCAGCTTGTCCTTGTAGCCTGACGGTCACATGTCTGAGGATAAATGAGTGCAGAAGGGCCGCGGGACGGAGACAGTTACCTCAAGGTTAAACTCAATTTAACATGTAGTTCCAAATATATGCCTCTTATTTAGGCCGCTGGGCACGTGGCATACCCTTACCTGCAGGAGGTCATTTCACTACTGCCATCAATTATTCTCCAGAGGTAATAAATGTTATGTTCCAACCACAGAGACCCTTTCATGTGCTTCCATTGGAGCCACCTCACCTCTGACCCCCTGACACAGAACACTGGTGGCTGGTGTGTGTTGCACCAAACTCAGACAGCGTATATATCACTGCTCTGTGAGCCCGGATCAAAGGGCTGTACTGTACTGGTGACAATATTCACCATTTCATATCATATCCAATGAAACATCATCTCCTTCATGGTGAGTTGCTCGGGATATCGTTTAAATATTAGCTGGTGCCCCACTCACACATTTATCATCATAAAGAGAAGAAATAAGATGTACTAACTTACACACAACAAAATACGCTAATTCTAACTATGGCTGAAATTAATGCAAGTGAAGTCAAATGTCCAACAAATAGTCATTGGAAAAAAATTGGACATTGTCACATTCTAGCTCACAAGGTAGAACAAAATGATATTACTGCTTGATAAATGATTTTTAAATGTGACTTATATTATGAATAAATTGTGATTCTTCTCAAAATGTAGAAAATTCACTCATACACATAAAATGCCAAAAAGAATTATAAATACTAGTGTCTCAAAACATCATTAAATAACCCAGAAAGCTACTAACATTTAAAGTGTTTTTGCTCACATTTTAAATGATAAAATACAAGTATTAAGTCAAAAACTGTACTAAATTAGAAAAACCTTTTTAAAGCAAACCAGTATCTTTCAGACATAGCATCATAAACTTGACCTTTTTAGGTTCAATTATTTATTTGTTTAGTTGATTCAAACATCATTTCATTTGGTTTCAGTTCATATTTTCCTTAGTGCAGTGTTTACTTACCATCTGTGAGGTATCCACGGAGACAATGCAGCGAGTTTCCTCTGGTGGGCACTCGAGGCCACTAGAGACACTCGTCCCTCCTGAGAGAGAAAACAACCGTTACAGTCAGTGGTTACTGTCCTCACGTTGGACACTTTACTGGTTCCATGTTTTTCACACAAATACTCCCAGGCTTTGTGTGAAACAACAACACATGAATGTTTAGGGAATACAAATATCTCAAACAAAGATATTAAAAAACATGATTTGGTATGAGTAGCAAACCCTGAATCAGACTTTCATTACTTCTGAAAGCAATGCGGATGTGGCTCTGCAATGTATTTAAATGTTTGCACATTCTTGTTAAATAAAGTGTTAAAGAAATAATTTAAAAAAAGAAAAGGTGCAAATAATCCATCATCAGGACTTTGTTCTATGAAAATGACCGGAGGCTTCAGGATATAATTGTTTAAATATTTGACTGACTTTTATTACTCAGGAACCTGTTGAGAAACTGCCGCAATAATGAAAACCATTTTATTATTATAATAATAATAATAATTTATTTTCGGTTATTTTGCTATCATTAAACAGTAGTGGCGGTGGCAGAAAGACAGAACATCAAGTTCTTCATAGCGATTTACAGTTTGTGAGAATGAGGCTTCATTAATAAAAAATAACAGAAATTCACAAGCATGAGTTGGGTGTAAATAATACTTCAATGTACATACATTACAATTGTATGATGTATTAAAGTACATTAAATGCAACTACAAATCTAGTGTTCTGTACATAAAGTCTGAGACTGCTAATTATGGTGCTTAGAGACATTGATATCATGACTTACCTCCATATGGTATCAAACAAACATCATGTTTGCACGCCAGTTCAACTATTTTCACCACATCGTCGTGGCAGTCTGCAAAGACACAGAACATCATTTTAGAAATTATTGGCCATCATAAAGGGAATGTTTTCATTTACCATACTGTATTGCATTCATAAATAAAGTGTAAACATAATAACAGAGTGGACACATTGTAAAGGAAATACAAATGCCCCCTAACACTTGGTGTGTACATGAGACAATAAATACATGTATATGGGCGGTGCCATTAGAGCTGAGGGACATTTTGATTTGCCTGATCGCTGTGTTTTGCCTGGGGCTTTCCTCAGGCGGAGTCCGACTGCATGAGGCTCTGCTCTCAGGGGTGGGATGTGCTGGATCAATACAAACATGCTTTGGCCAATCACACCTCTCACATCCATTCACACTGGAGTGTTGAGCGAGTGGGAAGGGTGGCAATACCCGCCTACGTGGATGTGCCTGACTGGCCTCAATTGCTTTTAGAGGCATTGAGAAATGCCAGCATTCTAGTGCATTTTGCCATCCAATTAAACACACAGCTTCTGCCCACGGATTACAGTCCAACAAACTAAACCTCCACTTAAAATACACAGCTTGACTTGGAAGGCATACTGAGGAATGCAAATAACAGGTCAAAATATCTATTATATGCAGAGCAAATGAGTGTGTATTCGGTCAAATTTAAATGTGGTGCTGGTGCGGATGAAGCGATGCCCGCGGTTGCTTAGTGATTTGCTGCCCATTTGGGAGGGTGCTAATCAAGTCTCAGTCATCAGTCAACACTCATTTGCATGATAAAAAAGTGCCAGCGATAACAACAGAAAACCAATCTCTGCATCATAATTCATGGGTGCAGTGTGCAGAGCCAGACCGTGGAGTATTGGGTGTCAACCGTCCTCCCCCTGACGCTTCTTATTAAGCCTCCACTCATACATATTAATACCCCTGCCTCTGCAGAGATCAACCCTTTAAATCACCTAAGCCAGTAGGTGGGGGGGGGGGGGGGGGGATCAGGGATGCTATGTGGGAGGAAAAAAACAAAGCAATAAAAACAGAGATGACACAGCTTCTGAACTCACTTGGCCATACCACCATATCCGGAACACGACCAACTTTCCCTTCTCGCAGAGCAAAGATCTCGTGTAAGCAATGTCCTGGAATAAAATACAGGAATGAGATGAGGAGCTCACAGGAATATTAATATAATCATTACATACACACAAAGACTAAGTTATAAGACATTACATATATGATATGCTCCATTTTAACAAGAATTAATATTGGGTAATTTCAAGTGCAACGTTTTCTCCCATAATGCCTTACCATGGGCCCGATACACCCGGTCCTCTGCGTCATGAGAGAATAGAACACCTGTGGATTTCAGTTCTTCCAAGAAGGCCTCGTTTAGAGTGGGAGGCTGTACAGCACCGCTATTCAGAACAGGCTGAAAGAAACAAAGCCATTGTGTTAATATGTAACTGTGGGTTACCAAGGGGTTCTTCTTCCCCATTCATTGAAGACGCAACAAATAAATATGATTCCCACTCACCGCTGCTGGAGATTTATGCTGCATACTGGCCCCAAACGTGCCTTCGAACCATTCCTTCAGAGCAGGGATGATCATACCACTTAGCCTATACCTGGAAGGTACACAGATTAAATAAACATCCAATTAATAAACAAATATAAAATAATCATCAACGCTTCATGTATTAGTGATTTTCTGTATTTTAAGTCAAATAGAAAACATCTGAATGCTTCACTGGGCTTGTTCATTTAAAGTGTACTGTTTTTCATCAATATATTATAGTTCTCAGATATATACAAAAATGTCTCTAAAGTGTTTGGCTTGAAATACCAAACAGATCATTGTAGCATCCCATAATCCCCTCTGTTTCAGCCCTGTTTCAAAAGTGCTGATTCTCTGTCTGTTACTTTCAGTGATGCAAACACAGGTATGGTGAAAAAAGAGAGAACTATTCGAAGCAGGAAAAAAACCGCGTAATATACCATCTGACAAAGGCCTGTGCTATGATGCTTCAATTAACTGGCTATTCTTTATAATATACTCAGATCAATAGGAGACAGAGATGTTAAGTTATAAATCAAGGGTTTTTATTATTATTTACAGCAGGGGTGGGGAACCTTTTTCCTTTCAATTTTTACAACATCCTCCGAGGGCCGTACAAATTATTGAACTCAACCTCTGCTTAAAAAAAATAAAATCACAGCCAATTAATTTGGCCTTTCTTTCATGCTGTGCAAAGAAAAAGCAACCTCTTGATCCAGATATCTTACCATGACTCGCGCATGCATGCATGTGCACGGTGTGGCATGACCACCAAAACTGAAAGATATGGACACAAGATGTGTGCAAATGTATTTAGTATCCATGTGAACATGATTTAAGTGGGGGGGACCTAACCTCCTCTAGGGGGGTCTGGGGGCATGCTCCCCCGGGAAGCTTTTTTTTTTTTAAAATATTGAAGTTAAAAGCATCAATCTGGTGCACTTTCAGAGCAACATGAGGAGATCTATGGATACATCTCTCAACACCCATTTGAAACAGAACTGTAAGCAGATTTTTCTTTTTGGATATTTTACAAATCACTTATTTTTAACAACTTTTTTGTTACTGTCATATAGTATTTTATACCTGTTTTTCATTTAGTCTCTAATGTCTCATTAATAAGTATAATGATCATATCAAGGTGTGCCTTAACCTCACTGAGCTGAGGTTATTTGAGCCTCTCATGAGAGAGCTCTCTTCCACCTGGTTGTAGAAAAGCTCTTTAAATTCGTTAGCATAGCTAGCTAACCAGATGCTAATAACAACAGATCGCCACTGTGCTTACAACTAAAGACACAGCCACGCAAACACTGCAGCATGTGTACAGCTCCTTATGGGTACTGCAATATTTGAAGAGCTGGAGCGGCTTTCCGGTGCTCTCCGTAAGCACGTCTAGTCTACACTCCTTTCAGACGAGACATAGCCAAGTGAAAACACGTTACGCTCGTGTTGTGTTCAAGGAACCTGTCCTTGGCCAGGAAAAACAGGCACTCGCTTGTTTAATTATTTTGCGATCTAGATTTCTTCTTCTTTTTTGAAGTGAGAAGTTGTCCGTCAGTCGGACGGACTAACGGACGGACGGACCCCCCCCCCCAAAACGAAAACTCTTCGGTTCTCCACGAATTACACAAGTCACCCAAAGCAGCGTTAAAAAAGCGGGAGGCGCCGAAAAGCGACTAATTTGCATCACTGTACTTTAGATGAAAATAAGGAGCCCCTCCCCACGCCCCTCTGAGAGATATTTGGTTAAAAATAACACAGTGGTGCTCTAGGAGGAGATTCAGGTGATAAGGTGGGGGGAGGGTGTTACCTTGGTTGGTGATTGGCTAATGGTTACACAAGCCAAAAAAATCGTTATGACATCATAAAGTGGCCAAAATATGATCAGCTCATTTTCAGACAGGTTTTTTATTTAAATGGGTCAGGACAAAAAGAGAGAAAATCTTTTTTCCTGAAACTTTCAGAATCTCTTTACACAGAAGGGACACATGTTGATGTATACAAGACATGAAAAAGTGGATTTTGCATAATTGGTGACTTTTAAAACCAGGACTGTGTCTAATAAGAAGAGTGTGAGGGTTGTGTCCAATGAGGTTATTAGGGAAGCAGAGCAGCGGTGACAGTGCTGTCCATTTGACCGCCTTCTCCATCCCTGAATAATCGAGTTTCTGGCACAGCCCGGGCCAGCCCATCAGGGGACTCTGGCGTGCCTTTGTCCACGAGACCATGAAACACACCCTATAATGGAAAGCCTCTGTCGAAGAGAGCATGGAGGAGGAGAATACTGTCTGTGACATTCCTCCAACAGCCCCCAGCCCCGATATCTGTGTACGCCACCCAGGTAGCTATTCACTCCAAAGGGCAGAGAGCGATTTCTATGAACCACTTTCACAGGAGGAAACCATTTGCTGTGCAACATCCCGTTTAGCTCGCCTCATTACTCAAAATACATCCTCATACACAGAGTGCTAGTTCTCCATGTTAACAGACTGACTAGTCATATGTCATGATTATAATCACATGGCTCATCTTTACCTCTGCTCTTGTCATCGTGGATAAAGGTGCTGTTGTTAACTGGAGCCATATCTAGTATGATTGAGGACAACTGGCTTTGTTTCCCTCAGACATTCAAATGTTTTTGGAAAGTGTTTTCAGCAAACGAGCTGCTGAGTTTGGGAGAGCTGACAATCACAAACAGTGACCTTCTCATATGACAATAAACAGTTCAAATGCCAACCACTAGGTGGCAGTAGCACCACATTGCTGTGAGCGTAGGAAGGGGACAGCAAATGATTTTAAAAGCACACAGTATGGCCTGTGAAAATGATCGAGGCAGAAGTCCAGTCATTAGGTTTGGATGAAGGTAGAGACAAAGGATGTACCAGAACAAGAGTAAAGGCTGACTGAGATGTAGTTAGGCATTGGGAGCGGTGATTATTATACAGTACCTTTTGCCGGTAAATTCTGCTTGACCTTTGTTATTGAAGATGAATTTTGTATCGCTGTATCCCCAGCCGTTCCATTTCATGATTTCCTGCCTGTGGAGAAACAAATAATGGGAGATATTAAAACATAAAATGTATAACCCTTACACTGAAGTCAAGACACGAGATGAAACACCATCGCTGAAATTTAAACGGACATATTGGCAATGCTTGGCAGCTGTAGAGTATGGGAGGGTGCAGACGGGCACACCAATGCAGAGGCAGAAGCAACACCTTCAGATAACTTATCCATCAGACGTTCCTCCTGTGCCCTCAAGCTTTTCCCATCCCTTAAATTAATATTATTTAAAAGTATGGCACCTGTTAGTATGGATAAAACCGTTACCAGCTTCGCGATACACAGATTCATGGTTTGACTAACGCTCTTTAAAAAACGTACAGTAAATAATGTCAAGCGTCAATCAAAGTAGGCAACAGTGTCCAGGATGCAGGATGAAGAATGCAGCATGGTTTAGTTTCGAGTCACCAAAAACATTGCATAAGGCAATGATATGGGTCCTTCTATATAGCCTTCTAAACAGGACTTAGTACTTGTGCATGGGTCAATGTTAGTGCATAGTACTGCGATTATTTTGTTGTTTTCATTATAAAACGTGTGTGTATATCAGTACTTGTTGATCATGTTCGGCACAGTTTAATAAAACAACAGTAATCATGATTACAGTGTTACATTTGATTACTTTAATTTGTATATTACATTTTCATACCATTAAGTCTCTACCTGGTAGCCACCATAGCTAATTTATTATTGCTAAATTGTTAAGATAAGGTCTATGTCTCAATATGTTTGCTGAACTATCAAGCTCCAGCTAATTATTCAGCAACATATATCCACTAATATAGCACATAAGCACCAGACATACTTTCTGTTATTAGTGGTGGAATCAGCAACCAAATAAGAGTACAGCCATAGCTACTTAACAAATGCTATACTATGCTGAGGGATATCCCATTATAATCAATGGCAGCTTAACAACCAGATATGACGCTACACTGTCTATGCTGCAATACTGAGCAGAGCTTGTGTGCAGCACTGGCAGTCTGCAGAGACAGCTCACGCAGCAACCATAACTCATGGGTCACTTGGGATGGGATGCTAACACAGTGGAGTAAAAGCCATAATTGAGATTAATACCCGCCAAAATGGAGTTTCCTATAAATTAGAAGCGAGAGCAGAAATGAGAGGGACACACTGAGTCATACTTTCATGAATCATCGCCACCATTGATATGCTGTCATAGCCACTGAACATACTGAATAAAAATGTATCAATAAATATAGCGAGTGTGTGTCAAGGTCAGGAAGTACACACTTATGACAATGTAAGGTGATTAGCAAGGTGCCAAACAACAGGTCTTCATTCATATTTGTTGACAAAATTAGCTCTTCATTGATAACGGGCTTTTACCTAGTCCAAATTCAAAAGGCCTTAGCATTGAAGCTGTAATGATGCTAACGGGTGGGAGTTGTAGTTTTGTGCTATTTAAATAACTTGGATACAAATGATGTTGTAGCAGCCTGTAATGCCTTCTAATATCAACATGCTACAAGGGCATGACATTGTCTAAGGAACACTATTTTGAATTTAGAAGGATTTTATTAAACTGTACAATCTGTAGTATAATGACGCTAATCTCACTATGACTATAAACTGGGATAGGGTTATTGAATATGTGGAGCTGAAAAACATCTTGATTGCACAACACACTGTACAAATAATAACCTATAATCTACACTTCAGTTTAAACCAACACGCCTATCAAGCGTTATTGTTGTGAGGCTGTCTTTCAGTTTGAGCTAGGTGGAGCCAAGATACCACAAATCCTGAAAATCTGGATTTCTTCCTGAAACCACTGAAAACAAACCATGCCTGAAAGGTGCTTTAAGAACGAGACAACAGCAAAGGTTGTGGCTGAAAAGCTAAACAGAGAAAGTCTTTTGGCCCTTATCCATACAAACAATGACTATGTATTTTTGTACTTGTATTGTATGTGGTTATGTTAGACTAAACAAGACTGAGACAATGATTGCCACAGAGTTAGATTGCACCTGTTCCTGGTACAGAAAAATATATATCATTCATAAGGGCTCAACCCAAGAATTATACCAAGAATTGACTAATCTAATCTTTATATTGTTATTTAGCTTAATCAACTAATGATTTGGTCTATATACAATGTCAGAAAATAGTGTCCATCCCAGGTTCTCAAAGACCGATTTGATGTATTTGAAAAAACTAAAATATTTAGTTGGATATGACACTAAGAAAATTAGGGAATTTTCATATTTGAGAGGCTGAAAGCCATGTACATAAATATGTACTACTGGTAGTAAAATAAAGTAAAATAGCAATAATTATTCTGTCTGTGGATTTATTACACATACATATTTCATTAGTAAATTGCAGCTCTGTGTTGTTATTCACCCTTCACTGATGTTCCATGTAATAATGTAACTATTATATTACTTATGATGATATTGATGGACAAACACACTGATTGTTAAATTATTTTTTCCTTAACATTCAAACTTCCTACACTTTCAACCCTGAGTTCAAGATCAGTTGTACAATGAATGCAACAAACATTTCCTCAAGACACAATATTCCATCTTCTTATCCCAATGTCATTTTGACCAGAACAGGAAATTATGAATTTCACAAGGCCAAATGCTTAGTACTTCTGAGTGCAGCTTTTACCTTTTTAACTATATCTGTTAACTCAGACTGGCACTAGATGTCAGCACCGTGAAGGCGTTTCCTCAAAAGGAACTGAGCTGCCAATAGGTTGAAAGTCATACCACCACTTGTCCTAGCCAATCAGATCCTCAGCAGAGGAGACAGAGAAGTTTCTGTATGTCAACTATTGTTAACATGATTTACATTATTTCTGATGTGTCCCATATCTTGACAACTAGTAAAGGAAACTATATATTTTTTTTAATGCTCTTGTACTCAATGATTCCCCTACCAACATGTGTGCTTTACATTGTAATCGCATAAGATTATTTGTATCGATTATAGCATGGATAGTTGAACGAATGGCAAAGCTAGTGAATCAAACTGTATGACTTAGTTACCTGTAGCATCAGAAAGTGCCAGATACACCACTTCCTGCTTGGTTTTAGGACCTCACTAACGCTGAAAAACAGCCATATAACACAATAAACGATAAAATATAAGACAGAGAAAGAGGCTTCAGCTGACCAACTTTAAGAAAGTCGACCACCAGCCTTAAACTCTTGAGAGTGAAGCTAGCCGCACCCACAATCCTAGCGAATGAATACAGACACTGTAGCCAAGTGACGTTAGCTAGCAGGCTAATTAAAGAAGGTTTAGCCACCTATCACTACGTTTTAACGCTTGGGAAAGAGAGAGAAGCCAGTCTGTCAGTGCATGTCACCCTCATGTGTTTCTGTTTCCTGATGTTTCACTTAATAACAAGCTAAACCCAGAGAGGATGGACCCTCAAACACTGCTCCATCACAGCCTTGTACCTTCTCCTCGGCACCGTCTTCCCCTCCTCTCTGGAGACATCTGTCTGGCTGCCCTCGGCTTTGCACTCGGCGGCTATGATGGTGGAGTCCCCGTTCTCTCGTCCCTGTAAATGTCCGGTAATTATTCTCAGTCTTTGCTGTGCAACCCGCTGCCTGTCGGAGCCACCGCTGCTGTTGGACGCCATGCTGCTTCCTTGTTTGTGAAGGGAGGGCGCAGCGGATCCATGAGCGGCTGTCAGAGGTCAGCGCAGGGAAAGTGCGCCGCGTTCACAGACCATCGGAAAAATCCCTGTCAGTCCACATGAATGATACGAGTAGTGGTAAATGCATGGCGACTGAGAAATGGGATTTTTTTTCTTGCCACGTTTAGCATTCGGAGAGAGCAGAGGTAGAAGTACTCAGATATTGTACTTAAGTAAAAGTACCAGAGTGTAGAAATACTCTTTTACAAGTAAAATCACTGCCATTCAAATATTCTTTAAGTAAAAGTGCAAAAGTATTATTTCAGAATAATATTTATAATATGTACTGATTATAATAATGTGTGAATTTTAGTTTTATCAAAGCTGGTGCAGCTAATTGTAATTACTTTGTATGCTGCAGGGTAGCTTGTGAATTGTACTCCAGGTGTAACTAAAGTTTTGTTTAAGTGTTGATTATATTTCACATCAATAACCCAAATGTACAATATAAGTAAATCTACTTAATACATTTAGTAGTGTAAAAGTACACAATTTACCTCTTAGTTGTTGTGGGGCAAAAGTACAAAGTAGCAAAAAATGGTAAATAAAGTAAAGTACAAGTCCCTCAAACTTGTAGGCCTACTTAAATACAGTACTTGAGTAAATCTACGTAGTTACTTTACACCACTGGGAGAGAGCATATTATATGGAACAACAAAACATAATTTTAAGATAATGCCATATAATAAATCATTTTTGACGGTAACTTTGTGTTATAATTAGCAGTGGTAAAGACACACATTACATTAATGCATATAATATTGCAGTTTGTATGCATTGTACATACATGTATATTTGTATGTGTTCTATATATGTGTCTTTATAATTTTAATGTTAAAACGTATATATATTATAATCGTTCTATTTTTGATCTTCTCTTACAATGTATTACCTTATGTTGTTTATGTTTGCACCACCATACACCAAAGTTAATTCCTTGTATGTGTAAATGTACCTGGCATTAACAGCTTCAAATACATTTAGTTGAGTAAAAAGTACAATAGTTGCCTTTGAATTGCAGTAGAGTAAATACATTAGAAGTTAGCACAAAAATAAATACTGGACTAAATTGAACGCGCCCCAATATTGTACTTAAATACAGCCTAGTTGAGTAAATGTACCTTCCAAATCTGGTTCAGATTTGCAATGAAATGATAAATCGATGAATCAATTAGGACATTTACAAAAAAATATCTTTTACTATTTAAATGACCAAATAATCATTAAAAACATTTTACCATTAGAAATGCCATATATGTGCTTGTGGTAGCTTTTCAAGTTTCAAATTGCTTTTCTATTCATACATGATTGTAAAGTTTATGTTTGGGTTTTGGACTTAGAGTCGACATAACAAACAATGTCAATATTACTTTTGAAGATTAAAAACGACAATTGTGTTGTATGTTTTAAATCCCTCATTGCTGAACTTTGAAACCAGAAAATTAAACATAGTTGCACAAGTTTCGCTTTCTTTATTCTGTACCTGAATGCACCACTTTACTTATTTCCCAGCATGCCTTGCAATATACGACTGGTTGCATATGCTCCATTGACTGAATTAACAGTCACATTACATAGATGTTAAGGAGATAAATAAATGAATGTAGTCCTTCTAGTATAACTACTTTAAATAATAAAGTTGTGTGGACATTTTAAATGTATTTTAACATTATGTTAAAGTGAACTAATGCTATTTTAAGAAAATTATTATTTAAATTATTGATTTTAACTTTTAAAACAGCATCATCTAGGGTTACAAGTCCTCATGTGTAATTTGTGACGTGGTTTTAAAAAGTAATATTATATGACTTAATTGTTTACCTCCACTCACTCACATGAACACTGTTTCCATATGGCACACAGCAGTGCTACTTAACTAATCATTCTACACAAAGTTAGTATACATACACATCCAAAAACAGCATATTTAGAATAAATATTAACATTTGTTTAAACTTTCAAGAAAGACAGAGACTGTGAAAACAATATTGAAACCAAAATAAACTTTATTAAAGAAAAACAGTTATTTGTCAACAGAAATATTGCACCATGCTGTAAACTCAAAAGGTCCAGTTGGTTGAAGTTTTATTTCCCACAGGATAATAATTAACTCACAAAACAAAGTTCTGTAATGCACTGACTGCAGGCAATTAGAGTCTAAGTGTATCACAGAACTTTATTTGGAAAGCCATAGTGCCACCTCATAGGTTTGTCCTTGTGCAGAGCCTCATGACTGGGTGCTCCCTTAACCTGTAGTTAGGGACAAAAAGCAAGGAAAACCAGACATCCACTTTGATTACCACTTTTTTCATTGTATTGACGTTTGAAACATACAACTCCAAGAAAGAAAATAGCTGGTGTGGTTTGTAAAAGACTAGAGAACAATAAGTAGTTAAGACTTGAATGCTTTTAGGAATGGGCCTAGAAAGGATTGCTGTGTGGTGGGTCCTCCCTAGAGTAACACAGGTAAAGCAGGCCAGACGGAGTCTTTTTACACATTGTTAGGTGTCCTTAGGCATTTTAAATGGCTAAATATAATAGGTTATGTGCAATAGTTGGTTACATCCAACCAAAAATGACCCTTTAATGTATTTCATTACCTTTAAGCTTGACCATCTGGTAGGTTGCACAGGTCACACACAAAGCAGTCTCTATATTAGCTGACATGTTTAAAGTTTCCAGTTTTGGTAATACCTCTAACTCCATTAGAAGAATTCCCCTCCTGTGCTGATGTGTCATTGATTCTACCTGTTGATCTTTAACAACTTTCAGAATTCAAAAGGCCCTAGGGAAATATGTTATTCACTAAACAATGTAGATAGATATAATAAAGCAATTTGGAAAATGCAGAAGGCCAGCTGAGCTCTTTAAGTATTCACTTCTGTCAGTTTGAAGGGATTCAGGGCACTTGCCACTTCAACAGCAATAAAGTGACAGCAACTTTTGAAGTGCAACATAATGCACCAAATCACACAGTGTCACGCCTCAATCATTCTCTTGACAATGATTTACCCAATAAGTAATATGATAAAGTCCTGCAAGTCAAACTGTACCTGATATAGGTGATCGCAAGGGACCAGCTGCAATCCAACACGAGGGCAAGTAGTCTTGATGATAAAATGCAAAAGCAGAATGCGATCTCAGGATAATGCAGGCCATTTCTGGATTCACAGTGCAAATGCCTGTTTTCACTGCGGTCGGTGTCCGTCTGCGGACTTGCAGCGCTCTAATCGTAAGGTGGCTACAGACGCTTTTACCTTTTCTTCCCCCAGTCCTGTGCAGTTCACTATATGCAGCTGGAAGAATGTCGACGTGGAGCTGCCAAACGTGAACGCGTGTTCATGAACGCGCATGAGGAGGGGGAGAAAAAAAAAGAGGCTTTTTTTGTGTAATTTCACGCAGTGGCACAGTGAGCTGCACTTTAGTGTGAGGAGGTTCTTCACAGATAAGTGTTATAGCCAGGGCTAAGTCAGTCTCAGAACCTTGACATGTTTTAAAAGACACTTCATTACATCTCGATACGACTTCTTAGTTTCGCTGAGGTGTCACAATGGTTAAATTGTTATTAAGCCTCAACAACTTGTTTGAAAAACAGTAATGATTAAGTTAAAACATAGCAGTTGAGAGGATATCAATATTCACTTCTTGCATGCATGTCAACCAGTGTGTAGACCTATATGGTAAAAACACAGCAACATTATAACAAATAACCTACTTTAAAAGTTAAAGTCCTGCATTTATAAAATGTGACTTTAGTAACAACAAGCATGCTCAGACTTAAACCATCAAACGTTAAGGCAACACATGTTAGTCCATATTACATCATTCATAGTAGAACTTTAGTGTTGACCATCGACAATGTGGAGCCAATTTAAGCAACTGTGTTTAGAGTTTGGTTGCTTAATCTATAGCACTTAGTGGAAGAAGATGTCAGACCTTGCAGTTTCATAACAGTTTAATAATGCTCTATCACAAGTAGGTCCTGCAATCAAAGTTTATAAACCATGATCCAATTAAGAAAGATAAGATATTTTAAAACTGCAGCCTTTGGTTGTGTAACTGGTCATTATAGAGGTTTCTCCCAGTTGAATAGAATAGAATCGGAGGGATGAAACCCCTCTTTAATGGTCGCACATGCAGAGCACACAGCACACAAAGTGAAATTTGGCCTCTGCATTTAACCCATCCTAGTACCAGGAGTCTAGTACTAGGAGCAGTGGGCAGCTATTGTACAGCGCCCGGGGAGCAATGGGGGAAGGGGATTATCCGGTGCCTTGCTCAAGGGCACCACGGCAGGGCAGGAGGTGAACTGGGACCTCTCCAAGTAGCAGTCCACACTCCATATTTAGGTCTGGTTGGGGACTTGAACCGGCGACCCTACGGCTCACAGTCCAAGCCCCTACTGACTGAGCAAAACTTAATTAAGGCTCCTTTTTGCTAGTTTAATATATAACAATTCACAAAGTGGACATATGATTTGTATGTGAGATCTTAAGGACAGCTGTAAAATAAAAATAGTTTAGTGAAAAGTAAAATATTGCCCTCTGAAAAATAGTAGAGTGTAATAAAGTAGCCCAAATTAAAAAAAGTTCTCCTACAGGTACTTAAACATGCAGTGCAGTATGCCTTGAGCAAACAATAAAATGTCCATTCAAATATTTACCTTCAACCGCTGTTATGCACCCTATGCAGTAAGTATACAAACACTTGGTTTGTGTTTTGTAAAAATCCCATTTTGTATACAATGCTTCTTTAATAAATACCATTATAACAGTTAATTATCATCAGTTTTAAATATAAGGCATTTCAAATAAACATGGACCAAAGTCAGTGGCGGGCAGTAATCACATTTACTGAGTTAACCCATTTGTTTTTGAAGTATTGACTTTAAGTGCTTTTCATAAGAATTTCCATTTATTGCAACTTTGTACTTCTATAGTCCACTACAAGTCAAAAGTAAATATTCTACTACAGTTATTTTGGACCACATTAAGATTATACACTATAACATGCACTTTTGAATGCATTACTTTTAAAAGTAATGCATTATTAAGGATTAAACTATTGATACAAATGTTAGTTAGCAGTATTAGCAGTGAAAAAGGACTCCACCCGACCAACCATATCACTAAAGTATGCCTACTACATCTGTCATTA